>NC_083460.1:34948810-35281310 GCF_030014155.1 Tachysurus vachellii
TCTGGTTTAAGGGTTTGGAGGGAAGATCTGCACTTATGCCCATCCTCACAATACTGTGGCAGGTGTGTAGGTAGATTGAAGGAGGTTTGTGTTCTAGTAGAGGCAAATTCAAGGTTGATGGCCCATGAGGATCTGAGGGATATAGCATCACTCCTAACTGCCTGAAATCTTGATTAATTTCTTCTGCCAGAACGCTCCAAAGTCAGTGTGGATTAAAGGCAGACTCAGTTTTCAGGCCTTTATCTTAAATTGAAATCTTTGTGTGCTCAAAGTGCTTTTGTTAACAAAAGGAAATTGGTGAATCTTAGCACATGGATTATCATTAGCACTGTAAAGAGCATATTGTGCTCGAGGGGAGATTTGGATCTCAATAGCAAGTGCAATAAGTGCCCCATTCTAAGTGGCTAAATATATTCTGTGGCATTGTTCTCCTCCCTTCATTTCCTGCTTCGAGCATGTAATATGTATCCCTCT
The DNA here is from genome assembly GCF_030014155.1 of Tachysurus vachellii. Classification (NCBI taxonomy): domain Eukaryota; kingdom Metazoa; phylum Chordata; class Actinopteri; order Siluriformes; family Bagridae; genus Tachysurus; species Tachysurus vachellii. The sequence goes on from NC_083460.1 coordinate 34,949,285, forward strand.
TCCTCTTCCAGTACAATGGCAACCATCATGACCTCAATGTGAAAGAAGTCTGGAAGCAGGGTATTACAGGAAAGGGTGTGGTGGTGTCCATATTGGATGACGGAATCGAGAAGAACCATCCAGACCTTGAGCGTAATTATGTAAGTATGAAAAGAAAAGCCACACACTTTGCACAATTTTTTATTTAAGATCCAAACTCATTCTTGAAAATTTTTTAGGATCCTGATGCCAGCTATGATGTGAATGATGGAGATCCTGATCCTCAGCCTCGATATACCCAGCTCAATGATAACCGGTAAGTGTGCAGCAGGTTTAGCTTTTTGTTCACAAAAGGGTTTTACAGCTAAGAGTGCACTGCTCCTTGAGCTACTGTAAAACCCTCAGCACCAGATCATTCACTATGTATAAACAGCTCTGTAGAGGTCTATTTTATAGATCACCTCTTGGCTTGAGGCCAGGATTTTGGGGATGTTTGTTGGTTTTTAGCCCCGGAAGCTTCTAAGAGACAGCGTAAATCAGTATCTTTGCAGAGCAGGACAAGAAGTGGGTGCATAAATGCTAAGCTCAAGGGAGGCTTGCATATGAAGAGCTTTGCATTCTCTTCATGTCACGTGTGCTATTCCATTATCCAACTGTAACATACACAAGAGCTATTGTAAATGAAATGTGTACAGTCATAAATGTAGTTATAGCTCTACAATAAGCACTGTGCATTGAGCAGGCACTTTATGGGCTCCAAGCCGAAGTGTTTTTATGTTCACCTTATTTCATCCCAGTGAATTTGTGCGTATGGGTTATGGGAGCAGTTTTAAACTTTAAACACAATTTGGTGTGCCCTTTATGGATTAGGAAAGCAGTGAAATGTAGTTTTATTCTGTCTCTTCGTATTGTTTTCTACTCTATTTTTGTGGATTTAAAATTTAATTATGCTGGGGTTGATAGGGAGTCCAGCCTAGCAACCAAAACAATCTTCCCACATGGGATAGGCATTCCGTGGCTTGCCTTTAGTCAGATAAATCAACTGCAGTTAATGTAAATTTGGGGGTAAATGAACTTTAGTGACAGAAGCAGATTGCATTAAGAGTTGTAATCCAGAAAAGCTTTTTCTCCCATTTGTCACTCCACTTAGAGCCCATGATTAAATTAAGGCTAAGAACAACAACACAACAAACCCCTTACAGACAGTCTTTGTCATTACTTTTGTTGCCAAATCCATTGCATACTGAAATGGTTCAAATTTGAAGGGGTTTCTACAGACTGTCTGTGCTTTGGGAACCTAGGGCTTTATCTAGCAGCAAACAATAATTAATAATGACAGCTTGAAAAGCTCAGTGCTGCAAGCAGCTTGATCTCCCAGGCTGAATTTGGAGTGGAGCTGTCTCTGTGCTCACCGTGTGAAGGCTTTGACATGCCATGGTTAGCCTGGCAAGAAAACGCCTCTCATATAGGGAATAGTTTAACTTTATTTGTCTAGTGATCCCATATCAGTGTCCCACAAATGCAGTCTAAAGTTCACATCTTATCTCTGGCATTACAGCCAGCTTAGATCGTTATATTGACCTGATGCACACATGGGTACTGAATGCCTTATCGTACACTATGTAAATGAAATAAAATAATCTAATAAAATTAATAATAATAAACGGAACATTTTATAATGACAAAAAAACAAATTTATATGCGTAGAACTAAGTCAACCTCATCTACACCTCAGGAGACCCAGTTGAATTCTTTGAATAATAAAGCTTATGTGTGGTTAGCTAGCTTGCGTGGCTCCCTCTGGACTTACGAAGCTCCCGATGTGACTTTTAAATCTCTGCTTCGTTTATAAAGCCCATCTCTGTTCGCTTTTATAAAGCCCTCTTTCATCCATCATAATCTAGTCCATAGACACATCTGGCATTTTGACTTGATCCAGGACTATTTTCCTCTTCAAACTATAAACTTCATATACTGTATGTGAAACCACAAGACTGGTCCTGAATCAGCAGCAAGTGTAGTTCCTTCGAATGCCCCTATTCACCGTGGCTAGGAGTTTGGCCAAACCCACATGTTTAATTAAGGTAATATTTACTTGCTAGTCTTGTTACTTTTCTCCAGACTTTATATATATATATATATATATATATATATATATATATATATATATATATATATATATATATAAAATATAATTTTTATTTACTTGCTTTTTTTTTGCCTGCAAAGCTAACATCATCCTGCAAAATACTAGCACGTTGTGCTCTTAAATTTTAATATCCTTTGAGGTGGAGCAGATGGCCAGCGTAGCACTTCAGAATAAAATAGATCATCTGAGCTGTTAGTGGTTTAAGAAGATCTGTAACTTATCTATCATACTGTGAGATTGAGATGAATGGGCAAGCATGACCAGCCACCTTACACCACCAAAATAAAAGGTATACTTGCTGTGTCAGAGTGCTTTTCTGTATGCACTAAAAGCACTGTTGTTTAATTGCATATATGTTTAAATGTCTGTGATGAATCATTTCCTTCATTTCATCTCCAATGTCATGGGAAAGTACAATCAGAACAAAAAACCCTTTTAGTCATTGTGTGCGCGTGCGTGTGTGTTGCTGCTTGGCACCTTTAGATCACAGTACAGAAGGCAGTCTGCCAGAGTCTGTCTATGCATTCATTTGTACTGCTGCCTGTCGTAGAGGTTACTGCTGCCAAATGGGCTTTTGATGGATGTTTTCTACCTTTGTTTTTGCTGGTCAAAGATGAATTTGGGTTAAAATGATTAATATAATATATTTCTGCATCAGTAATGAAAAGCAGGGCTGCATATGACTGTTTTTATGTACAGTAAGAATATCAGAGCTGTATCGCAGCACTAAATTACCCTGATACTGACTTCTGTTTTTCCAAACTTATTGAGGGAGAGGGGGATGGGGAAGGGAGCGAGAGAGAGAAACTGATATTTGGCAAATTGGAGGTTCAGTTTACAAGGATCTAGTGTTACTTACCTATTAGGTTAACCTGGATAGCAGAAGCCCCTTCCTGCAAACAGCAGGACACACTTCCAGATGCTGAGTTACTACCTACAAAAACAATTCTTTCTAATTAGGTTTCAGCATGCTGATTCAGTAAAATATGCTCTGAATAGTTAATTATGGGTCATCTCATAAGACTATATAAAGTATCACAATGAATTGTGGATCTCCTCCCTGTAAAATATCTGGTCTTTCAAAATCCCTGCTACTTATGTGGGTCTTTTTGACATCTCGGCTGTAGTCGGTCCTGAATTGTTAACACGGAGGCCTCAGGGATGAATCCATGGGGAAAACCTGTGCTGAAAAATGCTTTAATGTACAGTGTTGGTTATTGTTACAAGAGAAATGCATTTTTTTTTTCTTTCTTTCTTCTTTGTTTATTGCCTTAAAATAGCTATTTGTAATGTTTCAGCTTTGTAGTCATGCCTCCAGAGCACAGAACAGCGAGCTTTGGGGGGATTCAGTTCAGTTTAAAACAGCCATGAATCCCGTTATACTGAAGAAAGGAGCATGAATACAATACCCAAAGGCAGAATAACTCATTCTGAGTAGGTTTCAGTTTATCCAGTCTTTCTGAATATAGGCACTTTCATCATCTTGTATACAAAGATCAGCTATGACATAAAAACTCACTGACAGGTGAAGTGAATAACATTTAATTATCTCATTAGGGGGGTGGCTTATATTAGGTAGCAAGTGAACAGTCAAGTGAATTGAAGTGAAGTCAACGGTTGTTTTGTTCATATTCAAAACAAGTCTTGTGTGGTGTTTCTGATTTGCTGTCAATAGTACTTACCAAAAGAGGTCCAAGGAAGTACACAAATTGCTGAAATAATTAGTGCTGAACACATTACATTGAAGCTTGCTCTATATGAGGCTCCATAGCCCAAGACAAGTCAGAGTATCCATACCTACTCTTTTTCATCATTGAAAGTACTTACAATAGGCATGTGAGCATCAGACGCTAAAGCAGTGGAAGTACAATGGCTGGTGTGTGAATCACGATTTTTACATCACATGGATTGGCAGGTACATGTGTGTTGCTTACATCAGGAAGAGGTAGGATGCACTATGAGAAGAAGGCAATGTTCTCCTGGGAATCCTTGTCTTCTGGCATTCATGTGGATGTTACTTTGACAAGTACCACCTACCTAAACATTGCTGCAGACCAGGTACACATCTTTATGGTACTTGTAATCCCTAATGGCTGTGGCCTCTTTTAGCAGCACACAATATTATGCAGGTGGTTTTAATGTTATGGCTGATCGGTGTCTGTTTTAATGCCTTCCTGTGGCACTTTGCTTTTAAACAGACTCTGATCGTAATTTCAAAAACCTTCTGTGTTACATTTCTGCATGTAGTCATCCAAGCAGCCCATGATGAGGAATTCTGGGCCACTTGTGGGCTTTCTCCTGTGGCAGTGTGCCTGATCTTAAATGCCAGCTTGTGGTAATATTTCAGGATCCTTTTGTGCCTCTGTGTTCTGACTGCAATTTTGAGAGTAAGAAATGCAGATGGACCTACCGCAGTTGGCAATGGCAGATGGCTCACTGCCCAGTGAGGTTTTCTTTTTGTTTGTTTTATTAAATAAAGAGCAGTTAATACCAGGATGTCACCAAACCTATTCTGCATGTTTTCAGCATAACAAGAAAACCTAACAGTTTTACATTGTCTCCATGTCTGGTAATGAAAACCTGCTGTGGTGCATTGTATGAATCATTTATGCTGCTCTTTCATGCATTTTACACGTAGAACATTGTGTCTCTTCTCCGATTGCTATTCCAGATAAGCCCTTTGTCTGAGGGCTTCTTAGAACATAGCTTTCTGCATTGCTGAGTGCACAGCGGTTCAGGTTGAGTTGGAATTTGGTGTATGGTGTATGTGTTTAAAATGGCAAACTTTTTTTTTTTTTTTTTTTTGTAAAGGAATTATTACCTTTTTTGGTCTCAATTGTCAGGTGTAGAATTGAATCACACTTTGGCCTGACATTGCTGGTTTCCATTCTGTTAAGATTAAATGGAAAAACTTATGGATTACATTTGTTCTCTGTTAAAGTGCACTATTAAGGAACAGATGTTTATTAGTTTTCGGAAGACAGATTTTCTCCTGTTAAGTAAAGTAAAAGTGCTCTAATAGATTCTCTCCATTACTGCTGCATGATTGGCTTATTAGGTCAATCTTTTCTATCACATGAATCATTCAACCACTTTGGAGCTGGCTTTGCAACTCTTTTGTTAGTGATTGGGTTAAAGAGAAAGCCCGTGCAAGTTTGTGCAGCAGATTGCTAACATAAAATTGCTGGTCTGGGGATTTGTACTACTATAATTCTGTATGACTTGATACAGAAAACAGCTTGGCAAAATATTTAAACCCCTTTTGATGCTCATTTTAAATACAGTAGAAATAACAAAATGTACCTGATGAAAAATAAGATGCTGTAATCTCTCCACGAGAATAGTATGTTAGACTAGTTAGGGGTGTAATAATAATGTTTGATTTAAGGCTCTTGATTTGTTAGCATTTGAAGTTAATCTAGCCAGGACTCCTTCCTTAAAAAAAAGTGCAGATACAGAGTAGATTTTTTTTTTCTATTTTTTTTAATTACCTTCTCCTAAGTATACTGTTTTTCACAAGCCAATTTAGCCAAATTAGACATACTAGTTTGAGAAAAGCAGCAATGGCTATGTTTATTAACAAGAAGGAATTAGAATACCAAATCTTTATGCTCTAATGGAGCACTTTGGCTTCCTGTCACTGAGTGACCATCAGCAGCATTACAGTGTGAGATTTCACAAAAATGAGCACGACAGCAATGCTTGTACTAATATCAAACATGTCTGACCTCATCCCTCTAAAACTAGACAAAAACACAAAGCAGCACAGAGAGACACATTCAAAGACGTATTCTCTCTCACACACCAAACTGCAATCAGACAGTAATCACAACAGTGATTATAAAATTCAGTAAAGATTCATGTTTAGTGGAGATTCAAAAGCACATCTAGCACAACAGAGCAGAGTAACTGAGTAACAGTAACTGAGCAGAACCGTATCTGCCTGCGGAATGGGATGAGCCCTGTGCTTCCGAGATACACTCGTCACACCAGTTGTTAAAGGAGTCACGCCAGTGTAAATATTGTCTATACTAATACATAGCCGCTAAGAATTAAATTAAACTCGTACACAATGCCTTAATACTGACAGATTAACATGCTGTACACAGTATTAAGTTTCACTCATGGCACATTTGGAGAATGAAACCCCTTTGGGATGATCAGCAGATTTTGATTTGATGATCATGGAGTCCTTGTTGGTCTTTGCGAAATCAATAATTCAGTTATACAAGACAGCGCTTGCCCTTTAAGTGCTTTGAAGGTAATAAGAATAGAATTTAAAATCTATTCTGAATTTGACTGGTAGCCAGTGAAGTGCAGCCAAGACTGGACTAATGTACAGTGCTGGGAGTTTTGTTTAAAAGTGTTTTGAACCGCTTGAAATTGAGCAATGTTAAGCAACGCTAAGACAGGTGAGCAGCACATTACAGCAATCAATGAAATAAACATATGTTTAATCCTTTACAAATCCTGAGATTTCACATACATTCTTAAAATGTTTTGAAATGTTTAAGTGAAGAAACAGGTTTGGACTATGTTATTAACATGCAGCTCTATTGATGGATTAGAAAACACCTAAATTCCTAGATTATCATCTTGTATTACCAGTAAACCATAGCTGTAACATTATCGTATTTCTAATATGATCTGATCCAAAAACAGTTCTGACTAGGAAGTTTTCCATAATCCATTTCTTGAAAAGACAATAAAATTTAAAACAATATCAATTATAGTGATACAATTTTGTTGAGCTACTTCCACCCAAATGCCTCCAGTACCGGGGGCAAGTGGGGTTAGAAATTATAAATCCTTTTCATAAACATTCAACCTAAACTTGTCTGCACATGCAGCATACCGGGAAAAAACTCCGCTATACTTCTACAAGGACAAAAACAACCAGCTAAATGAGCAGACAAAAAAATATGTAAACATTGCATATGCAACAAAACTGACCCAAAAATTTGGTTATATTCTAACACTTCTGAAGCAATCCCATGTTACCTTTATTTTGATACCATAATTATTCATGTGCACTTTATACTCATGTTAATTTAAACATGATGTTCTTCAAGCAAGAGGCTCAGTAGGCCTAGGGATGAAGACACCGCTAAAACATCAGTAAATAAATCAATAAAACAATTGTGAATCACTTCACAGGGAAGCATATACAGAGAAAACCTGAAAAATGTTACTCAATCCATTTCAGGGCAGTACCTTCTAACCTGGTGTTAAAAAATAATGTAATGCTCTTTTATGTCAAAAGCAGTAAAATAGAAAAAAATAGAAAAAGTGTACATTCTTCTGCATCAGCTTTCCTTAATTCATTACCTTGAGTAATGCAATTTCAGTAATATGTAATGTATGAAAACCTGATTAAAATGTATTAACGATATTTCTCTCCAAGATGTAGGAGCTGTAACAGCACAACTTTTTAAACTTCAGAGAAATTAATGTTTAGAAATCTGTCTATAATTTTGTTGGATCAAGGTTTTTCAATAAGGTCTGAATGGTGGAACAATTCCTGTGAAAGGTGACTGTGTAATCATGATCATTATTATGAACATGCTTGAATTGGCTGAAATGCAGACAAAATGATTAATATAGCAATCAGGGTTGGCAACCATTGACCTTGTTTATGAAAAAAGATTAACCTTTTTCAGTCCTCATTTGAGGTAAAGCTCACACTCCCCATATACATTTTGGGTCCAATAAAGAAGATTTTGAATGAATATGAAGATATTCATATTAGACATGAAGAACTAAGCTTTGCCCTTTCGACTCTTTACAATGGTGTAGTCATCTATGGTTGGTTGTCCTTGGAGGTGTAATTGGTCCTGGTCTCTGGATTGAAATGATGGCCTTGCTTTTGTCTTTTCTGTGACCATTAGTGTGACACCAGGCAGCCCCATAAACAAAAGTGGGCAGTTGGTGTTCTCCTCAAAGTCCGTTCAGCAACGGCTCAGTGATGTTGCACTGACGGATAATATATAACATAATGTCTTGTTGAAAACATACACTAGCTGTCACCCTGCTGGATTAGTAGCAGCCTTATTATAGGCAGAGATCTACATAATGAGGTGACTTGCTAGGTAGTAGTCTGGCAAATTCTTGTACAATAGCCAGCACCTGTATTCTCACAAATGTTTCAGATGATTATGCAGGCTGACTTGCTCTGAAGAATAACATTTAATTTATGAAACTGAAAACCATTGCCTAAGGGCACTCTTGTCACAGAAACAACAGAAAAAGAACAGAAACCTTAATGCACATATACATATATTTGCTCGTTTATCAGACTGAACTGAAACAAAAGTTACATTTTGAAGATTGATTTATTGACTGCAAATTCTGCTCTAGCTAGTGTCCTGTTTTATATATTCTTTTAAATGTATTATATGCTTGTCTCCAAGTGTGTTTCTGCACCTTAGTGATTTGGGGTCACAGTAAACTGATTGTGGAGCTGACCCCTGACTTTTCTTTAGAACTGACATCTATAAGGTTTCTCTGGGTTTCTCTCTTCGTCCATAGTCCCTGACTGTGCAGACTTGCTGGTATATTTTACACTTAACCTTGGTTTCTTTCTCAGAAAATCAGCCAGTTGCTTTCCCAGTATAGAACTTCCAAGCCCAGTACAAGATTAGATATAAGGGAACAATAAACGTTTTAAACTTGGCTTATTGATCATTAATATGTTGCACATTTGACCAACACTGTAGAATATTTAATAAGTGTCCTGGCAGTTCATCATGCAAAGCTTTTAGTGTATGAAAGCACAAAAAGCATTTTATTCTTTGGCAGCCTCATTCCAGCCTCACTTGATCTTGTTGGTGCTCCTGTTTTAACTGCTTTTGCTGCTGGCTGAATCGTAATGCCTTTCCGCCTTTGGCTGTTGTGTTTCCTTGCCCCAATGTGTTTGTTTGCTGTAGTCAGGCTGGGCATCTTGATATAGCGGTGAGACATTATGTAATAGCAAGTCTGTTGACATGTACAGTGAATTATGGTTTAGTAGAATGAAGCAAATGTGGCATGTGCTAATCTCTTAATTATCAGGACCTCAACGAACAGTTTGGTGCAGAAACAGGTGGCAGAAGATCACTGTACATTTCTTCAGGCTGTTCTTCTTTAAAGTTGTCTAATGCATATTATAGGGAAATAAATCCTCAACACGCAAAAGAAAACCCTCTGTGTCTAATGTGTGTTTTTTCTCTTGATTGAAAATGCTCATTTCGATCAGTAGTAAGTTATGTGACTGAAGCATTCTGACGACTTTGAGAACTTCCTCTTGTTTTGAAGGACAACTTTGCGGTAGAAAGATGTTTGCAGGCTGAAATCACTTACTCTGCATTTCATTTCATGACTTGGGCAAAAAATGAGCCAATTACCTATCAGGGTGGGTTTCTTTATTTTCTTCTCCATTAGGCCAACCCACACCATTACAATAATTGTGGTAAATAATTGGGCTGATTATTTTTAATTGTGTTCTGTAGAGAGCATAACAATCCAATTTAATGTACATCTCAATTCAAAGATTGAATAGCTGTTGTATACTTTTTATGTAGCCCTTGAAAATTCATGGAATAAATGCAACTCATTCTTTTACCCTTTTCCATTTCTCCTTGGCAGACATGGCACACGATGTGCTGGAGAGGTAGCTGCTGTTGCCAACAATGACATCTGTGGTGTCGGTGTAGCCTACAATGCCAAGATTGGAGGTGAGACAGCATGTTTAATCATCTTATTTTAATAATAAAATACGGATGAGTGTTTTCTTTGGTATTTGTTGGTTCTAATACTGATATTGAAATGACCACCGACATAGTATTAAGTAATCAGGGACATATTAAACTGAACATTATGGAGGCATCAATACATATGACAATTATATTTTAGTTTGAAACATCTTACTCTTTATTCTAAATAATGGGTGAGTCAGAATCTAGAACAAAAGTTATTTTAGGCATTAGCAATATTTTTAGCCTTGCTACAGTAGCAGTACCTGACATGTTGTTGTTGCAGAGATCAGCACTGGCCCATGTGATCCAAAGATTTGTGCATATTCTCCTTATGCTTCATTCATGAGCTCCTTGCTTTGTTAGGGCTTTGTAAGTTCTCACACATATCGCCAGCTGTTAAAGCTTAACTATTTAATCCCTAAGCAAGTTTTAGCTTAAATAGGACACAAGAGCAGCAGGTTCCACAGGTTTCAGTTTTGGTCATATGGGTCCCTCCCTAGTAGTATTGTGACGTCTGTGAGTGTGTATAAACTGTACAGCTCTGGGAAAACTCTTGGTATTTTGAATAATCTGATTTTACTAACCTAACAAATGCAGACACGTTTTAGCTGAGCTATAGATTTTGGAAGTGACTTCACTTTATTCACCACTAGCTTGCAATGTGCAGGGCATAATAGGGCTCGAATCTGCCATGAAAAATCAGCCCACAACTCTCAGTAATCAAGGCTAAAGAACCTGTGCAGTGGCTTGGTAATGTGTGTTTTATAGCAGTCTTTTGCAGACGTCTGATCCAACATCAACACCTCCCACCCCCACCCCCGAACACTGTAATGTCCTTGTTTAATGCCCCACTTGAGACTTTTTGCAATCTTTTTGGCAGTCTTTTTCTTCCTGCAGGGGAATATCTCAGGCCATCCTTTTCAAATCTACTTTTAGGTCATGGATCTGTTCTTTTCCACTTTTGAAGCTTGTGCATATATTCACGCTCCTGCTTAACCGTAACTCGTATGGCAATAAGTGACATGGTCTTTTGCCATTATGGGAAAAGCATCCGAAAAGCTCTTGCTCCATTATCCATGCTTCTCCTTGCTTCTGTGTAACAGAGGTGCTTCTAGTAGCTTTTTTATATGGAAATCACCAGGGTTGAGCAGCTATACTTTGTGTTCCTTCATCTCATCTGTCTGGAAATCTTCACCTAATAGGCCGGGAAAGGAAATTAAATGTGAAGAGAAGATCACAATAAGAAAAGAGCTGACCCAAAGCGATGGCTCAGCCTGCCTTCTGTTAAGGGACACCCCAGCATGAGTAGGCCATGCTCTGATTTAGACACTTCACTGCCAATGCTCATTAAGCAAACATATTTGCTTGAAGGGCTTTCTGCTGTTCCATGTGGCTTGGTAACAGAAAAGGTTCATATGAGGAGGGATTTAGGCAGTTCTACTCTGTTCCAGTAGCTTGTATTTTATTTTTCAGGCCATATCTCCATTTCTTTAAGGAGTCATTGTGCCCTTTCTCAAAGTGCTTGGGGGACATGGCATAGACTGTCTTCCTGATATCTGGCTGAGACACACACTTTATCTGCTGGTTTCTCTGTAACCGTGACAGCTTTGGGTTTTGAGATTATAAAGAACTTGAACGTACTCAGTTTTTGTTTGTGTGGGATCCACTATGAGGGAAGACTGAGTGACCTTACCTCTGTGACTTTCAAAGAGCCAAAACACATTGTTGTGCTGATGACGACCATTGATTTCCCTCCTTTCCTGTGCTTTAACTTTTGGACATCAAGGGCTTTCTGCGGTTTCTGGCCACCCAAGTTAAACCTCACACATTTGATCCAGAATCAATTAAACTCAAGTGCAGCTGACAGTTTTAGACTGCGAGAGGTCTTGCCTTCTTTCCAGAACAATCTCAGTACACTTGAGCTTTCCTTGTACAGAGAAGTTGTAGCTGATGAAAGTTCTCCAGTGTTTGACTTCTGTAAAGGGATACTGGACAGTAGTGAGGAAAGATGATGTCTATCACCTGTAAATAAAATTGATGATTGAGTATGTATTCTAGTTTCTGTCCTTTTCTCTTTAAGGTATTTGCTTTATTATTTGTTTAAGGTCTGCAGATCTCTTTTTGCATTATACTGAATTTAATTTAAGCCACTTTTCAAGTGCTGAACCTTATGGTACTTTCACGTTCAGGTGATTTTTATACGGCGCTTTCTCCGCCGCCACCACCCAGGGATTTTCCATATTGTAGTGGCAACTTTAAATCCATAAAAGTTTATGACCGTGACTTGTATTTCTAAGCTATCTAACCAGTAGTGAGGATAAGTCTCTGTCTGTCTGGAGCTTCATTCTCTGCAAAGAACAGTATTAGACTGGTATAATCAAGCATCTTCCCTCCTGTCACATAATCATGATTAAAGGAATGAAAAGCAAAAAAAGTAAAATTCACACTCATTCTTTGGGTGTCTGGATGCATGACCATGTTCAGCTGTTGCAATAATCAGACCTGTTGCAGATGAATTAAATGTTTGCATTTGTTTCACGTATTATGGGTCTTGTTTCTTCTCAGGTGTGCGGATGTTGGATGGAGAAGTGACTGATGTAGTGGAGGCTCAATCTCTCAGTCTCAACCCTCAGCATATAGACATCTATAGTGCTAGCTGGGGGCCTGAGGATGATGGCAAAACAGTGGATGGCCCTGCTAAGCTGGCAAAAGAGGCTTTTTTACGAGGCGTAACTGAGGTCAGACTTGGTTTCTCTGCTTCTCCTTCTGCCTATTATTTCTCCCCTTCTTTTTTTTCTAAATTTCTTTATTTTAAGCTGTTAGCAATTTAATATTTTACTCTTTATTTTATTGCCAAGAAATATAATTTGGAAATTATTTACACTGTTAGTCATTTTTAGTACTCCAATGCCTTAGTTCAGGTTCAAACTTGCTCTGAACAATAAGCATTATGAAAGTCAAATTTACTCCTAATACAATACAAACCTTCACAACTTTTACAATGGAAAACCTCTTTCAAAGGCAGAAATGTACAGTACAATTTGTCAAGATTTTTTTTTTTTTTCTTGACAATGTGAATTCTAGGATTGGCTCAGCCTTGAGTTGCATTAGGAAGTAGCATACAGAGTGACACTTGTTTAGTTTAAATGTTATTGTACATATTGTGTTTTGGGGTTTTTTTTTTGTTGTTTTTTTTTTGTCTTTTTCTGTAGGCCAAATATAGTTGGTCAGGTTTTGTACAAGCAAAAGAAGCAAATCTCACACCACTTTTTTTTTTTTTTTTTGGATGAACATCATACCTGCGTGTGTACATTATGGTCTGAGCTATTGCTTTAATTTTATCTTCCACACAGACCCACTCATACACTTTCCATGTTCTTGGAGTGGTATAACTCGCCTTGAGCCAACAGGCAGTCATTTGGAGAGAGTAACCTGTGCATCATAAAACTATAGTCATAAAAATAAATGTCACATTAACATGACTTACTTTTTATTAGCAGAGTAGAACAGAGTTTTCAACTTTACATGGAGATGTAATTCATTTTTTAAGACGTAGATTAAATGCTCTATTCACATTGATCATTGACTGATTTTGTGAGAGTTTTAATACTAAGAGTATAATATATTCAGTCATGTAAAAATTAGGACACCCTAATTTTTAAAATAGTTAAACATGGATATTTTATCTTTTTTACACTTTAACAGTATTGGAAGATTCAAGCAATATAACTGAACAAATAAATCCAAAGAATAGTATTTTTTAAATGATCTATAAAATGTAATTTAAGAAGAAATTTTTGTGAGAAAAAGGTAAGCACACGCCTGCATTTATTTGTACTTATAATTTATAAAATTAATTACAGGTCTATCAGATCATGTGCAAATTATTAGAACATTGTTACAGAGCATTTTGAACACATCTGGTCTTATTCAAACCTCAGATATTTAGTTTGGTTTGCGCTTAGTTGTTGAAGTGAGCGGTACCACCATGGTGAGCTCCAAAGAGCTCTCTGAGGCCTTCAGAAAGAAGATCTAAATCCTACCGAGATCCTATGTGGGATTTGAAACAGACTGTGCATGTAAGAAACCCCTCAAACATCACATAGCTGAAAAAAGTCTGCATTGAAGAGTGGGTGAACCTTCTTCCAGTTGATGCCAGGAACTGGGAGATGGCTACAAGAAATAGCTCATTGAGTTTATTTCAGCCAAAGGGGAAAACACTAGCTATTAGGGCATAGGGTGTCCTAACTTTTCTTCAGTTCAAATACTCATTTTGTTGATCCCTTTTGTTTAATAAGTAAAAAGTGATGTTTATAAGCAACTACATTGCTTTCATCTACAGGTATAAAACTATTTTATTCATTACCTTATTAAGCATTTCTTAATAAAGAACTTAATTGGGTGTCCTAACTTTTTAACAACTGTATAATAATTGTGTGTATAGTGTGTTAGGTTTTTTGTTTTGGTGGGGGGAGGTGGAGTCTACACAAGGACTTTAGTACACACTTGTTTTGAAGTATATAGGTGACCATTAAAAGGTACACAATTTCACTCTGTAGAAGCCCTGCTCACAAAGTAAATCTTTTAATCATGAGCTGTGCGCTGATCCATCGACCATCTTGACATGGAGCCCCATTACCATGTTAATCCGTATTGTAATTTTTCATTACCTGGCTAGAACATGAGCTCTGCCTTGTGCCAATACTCGGATCTGTTTCAGGAAATGAGATTTGTGTTGCACGTCAAATCCTAACGCAAATAGGGCTGCAGCCTGGGCAAACACATGCAAAAGGAGGCTCTACAGTCCAGCAGGTGTGTACATGGATGGAAACTCAGAGCACAGAGAACTTTCTGTGTTGGAGTCATTGGGGTTTCTGTATTGCATCATGCTGTTTTTATTGGAGGCTTTTTATTGCTTTATTGTTAAGAACCTGACGTATGAGAGCGGGCTGCACAAACAAAGCCTGATAAAAGGTAACAAGCAAAAATCATCTGAATTAAATTATAGACACTTCTCGCCGCTGCCTGAGACGGCATGCTGAAATGAAAGCCATGTCGGATAGTAAAATATACCCTAGAAGCATGCCAAGGAACATTCCTTCTAATTGTTTCAGTGACTTGCCTATCACTGATATTTGCAAGGAGAGTTTTAATAGTTTCTCTCTTAAAATACAGAAACAGATATAATTAGCCTGAGGACATCTGCATTGTTCTTATGGAACCGTCTGTGGAGTTTATGACCGCTGTGAGCCAGAAGGCTTTTCCCCAACAGCTTCAAAGTAGTGGGCCCCAAGCTATTGTTAATGTTTTCAAAACAAATCAGTATGAGAGAGGCTTCTCATTAGAAAACTTAAAAATAATGGTATTGACAATGTGTGCATCTTTTTGTTGTGCAGGGTCGTGGTAAGCTGGGCTCCATCTTTGTGTGGGCATCCGGTAACGGTGGCCGGGAGAAAGACAGCTGCAACTGTGACGGCTACACCAACAGCATCTACACACTCTCAATCAGCAGCAGTACACAGTATGGCAATGTACCATGGTACAGCGAGGCCTGCTCCTCCACCCTCGCCACCACCTATAGCAGCGGCGGAGTCAATGAGAAACAGATTGTGAGTCCATGTTGCATCAGGCACCTGGTTGCACTAAAGAGTAATGCATACCTCTCTGACCCACACTCTGTCTTTTGATTTTACTTTTGAGTATACTTTACTATACAAAGAATGTGATGCCAACAGAAATCACTTCACCATCTAGTCTTAACGTTAATGATTGTTATGACTTTATACTGTCAGGTCATAATAATTTGAGCACCATATTTGTAATGTAAAAAGTTAATTAAAAAGAAATTGAGTGGCCAATTCCTGATGCCTTTAATGCCTGTGCCTTGTAGAAACTGCATTGGACTGTGGGGTCAAGATGGTAAAATGTGCACTGTGGGCCAATGTTTAAAGACAGTTTGTAATATGGCAATTGTTAACAGTGGAGCATGGCATGGTAGGAGATTACAATAAGAAAAGCATGTGGTGATGTGGCCTCGGGTGAAAGATAGTAGATGTTTTTGCCCTAGGGATCTGTATTGTGTTTCATAATGCAGTATACACTGCCAAAGCACTTTTTCAGATCTTCAAACCTTGTCTTTGGTGTGCAGACTGAAGCTTTGTACTGTAAGTTTTCATATGCGACAATGCAGTAACCTCATACTGTAATCGCACCGGTTCTGCTCTGTCATTCTTTTGAGCTTGGTTTCCTTTTCTTTGTGAGTTTTATTCTGAGTGTTTTTCCACATAATGCTAAATGACTCAGAATTACGTTTTTGTGCAAACATTGCTGCAAAGATTCTTGAATTTCAAAATTCATTTTTTTTTGTAGACTTTAGCTTGACATGGGCCTGTTTTCAAGCAGTGACGTGCAATCTTCCTTTTCCTCCTGATCTTTAAATGCCCCCATTTTGAAAGAAGGAGAGCAAATGGCGATGTATTCACCATCTGAGATGTCATTCAGCTGCTAAGCAATTTTTAGCACTTAGCCTCAATCTGAGCTACACAGTCTAAGTCAGTGCACCTCCCAGGATGACACTCTGTCATGAACCACAGTCTTTCTCGCGGTCTTATTTTTTCAATGTCTGACAATACTTTCTTATCCCTCTGTCCTTACACCTGTCACTTCAGACCTAAGGGCTAATTGAGTTGCTTCTAGCCTTGAATGTATAAACATGCATCAGATTCCAGACTGTGCAACTCCTCTAGATGCAGCCAAAGCAGACAAGCAGAACAGCCACTCTTAATGCCACAGTCTTTTATTTGATCCTACAAACCTTTGATCCTATAAACCTATTGATTATAAAATGATGTCTTGAATGTTTTCTCATACCCACAGATCACTACAGACCTGAGACAGAAATGTACAGACTCTCACACAGGCACCTCAGCTTCAGCTCCTCTAGCAGCAGGCATCATAGCCCTTACCCTGGAAGCCAAGTAAGTGAGACCAAACCCAGTTAATTACTGCTGGATTCATGACCATTTCATTATACATCAAACTCCTATCAGTTTTGATTTGACAGACAGGGGACAGGAATTATATTTTTCCAGGAGGTCCCTAGAGTAGAGGTATTCATTGACATGTTGCACTGTAGTAGTGGATTTTATACACAAGTTTTTTTTAATAGTGTTTATATTGTGGTTGTGCAGAGCTGCTACATATCACACTGGCCTTTGTGGAGATATCAATTCATATAGCATTCATGCGCTCTTCTGCCTTCCGTTCCAGTGTAGCGTTATTTGTATAACATGTTTATCCAGTTCTCTTATAAGTGACACTGGATAGTGGGATTAAAAAACCTTACTCTTCTACCCAGAAAGCACTTTTGTGATGTGGCTTTGAATAAAAAAGGAGATGCAAAGAATATCTGTGTATATCAGTTACTGATACACTATCCTACAATGTGGCTGCTGGAGACTTTTTTTTGGGGGGGGGAGTGCCTTTTATAATTTAATGGAGATTAAATAGGCTTTTGTTGTCTGGTTTGATTTGTTGAAAAATTCTAACCATTAAATTTTAAGAACATACTTACCAATACAACTGTTTAAACAACTGTTTTTTTTTGGTGAAAAATATTGCCTCGATACTTTATTGACTGTAAGAGAAGTCGAGTTCCTGCATTAGATGTTCAGTAGTGAGCAGAAAGAAAAAGATGACACATCTGTACCATTTAACCACAAAATGTTCCTAACTCTTGAAATCATATCTTTGTGGTTTGTATAACAAATGTGACAGCAAGAATTGAGGGTAGTTTCGACTTCTGGTAGAATACTCTGAATCATCCGGGTTCACTGGGATTGTGGCATAATTATGACTGCTAGTAATTACAAGCGTTCCCCAAAGACTTGTTCACAAAATACCAAACACAGCTTTAAATAATAAAAAATCAAAAAGCCTGCTACTTAACACAATTCAGTTCAAGGTTGTTTTTCCTATAGTTGGATGAGTTGTCTTGGCCCTAATGGGTGATTTTATTTATTTATTTATTTATTTATATTTTTATCTTAACAGTAAAAACCTGACATGGAGGGACATGCAGCACCTGGTTGTGAGGACTTCTAACCCAGCTCACCTGATCACTAATGACTGGAAGACCAATGGCGTGGGGCGTTTAGGTACTGACACGCACTTGTGCTTTTTTTTTTATTGTCTGACGTCGTCTCTGTTTATTCTTTTGTTGAACTCTGCAACCAAGTGTGTTGTGTTGCCAATCAATAAAGCGATGTTCATTATACCGATCAAGAGTGCATTTCAATTCCTCGCCTGTCTCATAATGTCACTGAATACTTGGGTCCTTATTAAACTGGACTGCCTGGAATTGCCAGGTTGCTGTCAGCAATATTGATCTCTCTCTCTCTCTCTCTCTCTCTCTCTCTCTCTCTCTCGCTCTCTCTCGCACCATCTTTTACTTTATTTCTGTCTCTCTCTTCTTCTGTCACTACATTGTTGTCCGTCTGTCATTTTACATCTGTACTTCTCTCTCGCTGTCTTATTCAGTAAGCCACTCATATGGCTATGGCCTGCTGGATGCTGCAGCCCTCGTTGCCTTGGCCAAGAATTGGACCAATGTAGGCCCTCAGCAGAAGTGTTTCATCTCTATGGTGTCTGAGCCCAGGTAAGTCTTGCATTCAAAGCAATGCTGTTCTCAATAGTGCTGGCATATTTGAAACAAATGAAAGGTAATAGGCAGCGATGTTAAACATACAGCCCACATACTGGGCCTGAACCAAAAAAGTTTCTATTCCTGTTTGCCAAATTAATTGAGCATCTTTGTTCTACATTAAAATCAAGAAACATTAAACAACATTTAAAATTATGAAGATGAGATTGTGAACCATAATTGGATTGAAAGAATTTAATCTGTTATTCCACTAGAGGGCAACAGAGAGAAATAAACGTAGGGCCATAAACTCAATGACAAATTGTTATAGAGGTGCTAATATAATTCTTCGTTAGCGAGCTAAAAATGTTAAGCTGTAACCGTGTCTCTTTCTAAAATGGGTGTTTGGGGAGGTAGTTGAGGGTAAAATTTTAATCAATTATAATTGCAGTTCCGGTGTTTTGTTCTGGGTGGGGGGGTTCAGCGGGTTCACGTCGGAGTAGGAAGTGTAATTTGACTCGTTATCTAAAATGAGTTTGACACTCCTGTTTTAGCCTGTAATCTGTACTAACAGGCTTCACTTGTGGTGCCCTACAAGACCTGTTTGGGATCCTTTCATCTCTGCCTTTGGGATTTCTCATGAAAAGCCAGATTTAATTGTATTGACAAGTGATGTGCTACCAAACCTCCCATACGGTCTCATTTGAAGTTTACGTGAGCAGAGACCGTACAGCTCTGCCTGGTTTGATGTTCTGTCATGAGGCTCACCTGTGATGCATGTCTAAAGAAAATAATAACTTGCAGATGAGCTTGTATACGACACTTGTGTCTCTGCTGAAAATCACTCACTCCTTCAAACGGCCCCCTCCTTTACAGTACATTAGCCCTCTCGAGAGCTCCTGCTCTTTTCATTTCAGTCTCCACCTCAGTTCCTTCATATTATAGAAAAGATCAGAGGGCCTTGGAACGAAGCCCATTTAAGCATGCTGGTTAGTACAGTCACAGAGTTGGATCTGGTCTAGTCGAACTTAGTGATTATTCTACATCTCTGCAATGATCCCCTCCTTCAACATCAAATACAGTACAGACTGCAACTACTGAGCTGTTTTTGCCCTGCATCTGTGTGCAGGAATTTTAGCTCTGTCTGCCATCTCATGGAAGATTGGCAGCGTCAGTTGCTTATATGTAAAGCCCTGGCTCTTTCATGAATAGTACTTGTACTGTTCTGAGCTACTTACAGGATATGCAGAGGAGTATAAGGATCCTGGTAACAGGCTTACAGTGGCACAAACAAGCTCTCTAGCTTGGAGAGCTTATCATGGTCTTAAACTTTGTGGTGTCTCTTGCGCTGGGGTTTCACATACTTGTGACGTCCTTGTGTTATGTTATTGTGTAAGCAACAGTGGCCCAGTCCTGATTCTTGTGGGTTCTTTTTTGTTCTTCAGCAAAGTATGTGGTGGATGTGGAAAAAATACTTGCCGTTGTTTTAAGGCTCTGGAAAATATCAGTTGGAGGTCGAGTGAGTCAAAGCTAAGATTTCCTCCTGATAACTGAAGTGATTTACAGTTACACACAGATTGCTTGTCAGCCTTGGTATTTTGTGTTCCACAAGTGAAAGCATAATGTTAGGAAAATGTGTCTTTGCCTTGCAGAGAATATAGTTCATTGTAGGCTGCTTGAATCAAGTGTTATTTTGCTCTAGACCCTGACGTAAATGCAGAACTTGTTAGCAGTAGTAACAAACACACACACACTAAACAGTGTTCAAGTAAGCTCTTCCATGGATGCAGTACTGATGTGGTGATGTATTCATTTTTCCAGAATATATGCATGGATTTTGAGAAAAAATTTAATGTACTTTTAACCTTTTTCCTCTTGGGAGGCCAGCAACGAAAACGCTCAGCTGTAACTGCGATAAGCACAGAATCAGTAAATTCAGGCAGAAACCAGAAATATTATAGTTAGGCTTTGGAGTGCTTGTGTGTACATCAGTGTTTGTCTTAATTCCTGTTTGAATCACATCACTGATTATAGTCTAATTGAAAGTGGGTTATGGCACTGCTTTGTGAAAATAGCACTGTTTTTATTTTATTAGCATGTCTAAGTATAATTATGGAAAGGACAGTTCACAGTGACTGTCAGCATCCAGCAGGTTCACCACTGTTTTGAGAGGAATAGTTACAAAAGCCACTCATGCATAGATTGTGCGTTTGTTTTTTTTTTGTTTTTTTTCCAGGAACATTGGGAGCCACCTTGTGATCTCAAAGAGTGTAGACGCATGCTCAGGCAAGCCCAACTTTGTAAGTTCTCTCGAACATGTCCAAGCCCAGCTCACGTTGTCCTACAATCGTCGTGGAAACCTGGCCATCTATTTGATCAGCCCACAGGGCACACGTTCGACTTTGCTCGCCCAAAGGTGAGGGCTTATAAACTACTTTTCTTGCTTTTTATTTTATATGTATATTGTTTTGATTATCCTTCCTCTTGGCAGACCCACAATTGTGTCTGTCTTAATTGTCTCCTTCACTCTAGTTAAAGACTAACATTTTCTGTCTTTGTTTTCCAGACCTCATGATTATTCCTCTGAAGGCTTCAATGACTGGGCCTTTATGACCACCCACTCATGGGATGAAGACCCTCGGGGCGAGTGGACTCTGGAAATTGAGAATGTAGCTGGAACCAGTGACTACGGTAACTCCACATTAATATCCTCTTCTTCAAGGTTCTTTATTTTATACAGTCATTAATGCATGCAGAAAACAGGGCAGATGTTTTAGCTGAAACGAGTCTTACTTCTGGAGTTCCAATAAACTGCTCCTCTGCATAACTTTGCAATTGCAATCTAGCAGAATGATCCATGTTTTTTTTCCTAAAGAAAGGACTGTTGGATAGTATTAGTTCACCCATTTTTTTTTTTTTTTTTTTTTTGTCAAGGTGAAAATAATTGATTGCTTCTTTGTTTGGTGTTGGCTATCCTAGAGATTTTTTAAATAAGGAGAATAGGCTATAGCAATAATTAACAGATCCTTGGATAGCATTAATGTTCGATTAATGACACTTCCAAACAGGGTTTTTCTGTTGACAGAGGATGTGATTTGGTGTATTTGCATTCCATCACGATCTTTGAAAATCTCTTACTAGGCTTGTAACAGTTTTAATGCCTATTGATCTAACTCGATTAAAGCTTTTTCCATTAACTTGATAGCTGTCTGAAGGAAGTTTCTACACTGAAAGTGCTGTCTAGGCTAGGGCAATTAAGGCCAGCAGTTAATCTTGCTGTGAGAAATTAGCATCCCAGTGTTGTAGACTTCACAGGAAATTAGGAGTGTCTTTTCCTGCATCCTCCTCTTTATTCTTGTCAACTTGTCTGCTTTAGGAGTGGTCGGCTCTACTTGTTTTCCTTCTCTGTATCCTGTTGTAAATCTTATTAATTAAATTTGCCAATGTAAATCATAGGTTTAAGACTCCCTCTTGCCCTGTCTCCTGCTATTAGGCTGTCCAGCCAATGATTCTGCATTCGTACATTGTTCAACTGGTGTGTTTTGCTTGACTAGGTCATCAATAGTGTGAATAATTTAGCTGCATTGATTGTATTAGCCTGATTTAGCAAGCTGTTGGCTTTTAACAGTCTACATTTACCGATTGTAATGGTGCCGAGTTAAAGTGAGTGGAATAAATCAGCTTGACGTTAACAGTCTTTCTTAAATACAGATTTTTAACGACTCCTGTTAAGTAGTACAATCTACCACAGCGCTGCATATTCATCCTTAGCTGTTGTACAACTCGTACAGCTTAACTGCTGAAAAATTCAATAGTAAGAATTAGTATGGTGGACAGAACGTAGTGTGCTATGTACTACTACACACTATTTTCTGTAAAACTTTTTCATGTGTTGTCTCTCAGGCACTCTGACTCAGTTCACACTGGTGCTATATGGCACTGCCTCCGCATCTGCTGACTTATCTATGGCAAACTCCATCTCACTTCTGGAAGATGGCTGTAAAACCTATGACCTCAGTCAGAATTGCACAGGTAAGAGCTCCACTGCTGTGGTGAGGGTGCCCCCTGCAGCCCAGCACATTTACATACATTGCACAGAGCCTATTGTTTTGGACTGCAGGACCATAAATGCATGAAATGTATTTAAAAACAATTTTAGATTTACTAAATATTTACATGCTTTAATTAAACCTATAAACCATATTTTCTACCCAGCACTCTGCATTCAAATGCAGTTATTCAAACTAACCTTTTCAGTCAAAATACATACATCATAATATTAATTTTTACATTTTCTCAAAGTTTTTTTTAAGTGGCTAGCTAATACGCATTTACAGTAAGTGGTTTCTAATGCTTTGCTGGTTACAGGTGCTCTGTGCCTAAACCTTTGTGTGAGTCTCTTTCTATTCCTCTTGTGTGGGTCTTTACAAAGCAGAGAAAATTTAAGTCAGTCCTCAGGAACAGACAGTTCCCATTCATGCTGTCATAAGGAGAGTAGCTATAACTGAGCTTAATTACCTGCCCATTGGCAAATGTGATTTATTTGCCGTTTTAAAATTCTCTCCAAATCTCTAGAGCTGTTATTGCTACAAGACTTACAACCAAGTACTAAGCTATTTCTTACATTATTTATTATTTGCAGAATTGAATACTTGTCTTGTAAGGTATGCAAAGATATAGATCCTTTGCTATTTTTCCTATGAATCCTGACGGTGCTTTGCTGCAATTCATAGGAAAAAATATGGAAATCATCTGGTCATTCTATTTAGTAGGGAGTTAATAAGTGATTCTCATCTGAATCCAGTGTCGGAGTGTACAAAATTACTGTTTCTGTACTGCTTGTGTTCATAAGACAGCATAAGCCGTTTTCCTTCTCTGTGCAACTATAACCGCATTTATTTAATATATACTTTTTTATTATTTATTTTATTTTTTTTACATACAGAGTGCAACCCTGGGTTCTACATGTACATGCACGGTTGTGTACGCGATTGCCCTGCAGGCTTCACGTCAGTCTCCGTATATGAGCTTTCCTCCTATAATGAAATGGACGCTGTACTGCATCCGACCTGCAAGCCCTGCCATGTGCTCTGCCTTACCTGCAGTGGCACAGGGCCAAAAGACTGCCTTTCATGTCCACCCCACAGCCACCTGGACCAACTCAGTGGCATGTGCCAGCACCAAAACCAGATTCAGCGCGAATCCCCCGATGCTATTTTCCCATCCCATGGCAGTGCCTCTTCTGGTATCCTGAATCTACAGCTCTCGTCCAGTCTGCCTGCTACTGTGGCAGTGCTCTGCTGTGCCTTTATTGCAGCCACTTTTGTAGTGGTGTTTGGCCTGCTGCAGTTCCGCTCCTATAGCCTCAGTAAAGTGTACAGTTCTGAAGCCAGCCTGGGCTCCGTAATGCGTTCCAGCTTCGGCCTGGGCATGTCACGCAGTGGCATCATTTCCTACAAAGGTATCCCAAGCGTGTGGAATGAAGATGGGGGCAACTCTGAGTCAGAGAACGATGAGTTTGATATCCACAATGAGAGAACTGCTTTCATCAAAACACAAAGTGCTCTTTAACCCCCCACACACAATTTTACTCTCTGTCCTCTCCTCAATGTTCTTTAATTTTCTTTCTGAATTTATGGTCTTTGGGCTTGTTTCCCTTTTCTTTCTTTGGGTTTGATCTTGCTGTTTATTTATTAGCAATTTTCCCTTTGTGGTGAGCTGTAATGTCAGGGCCACTCTGAACACACATTTTCTTGCTCACCTGGCATCAGTGCCTCTAAAAGAAAACCTCCATGGCTGAGGTGCTGGATGATGAGACAAATTTGTCCCAGGCTTGCCAGCAGAACTCTCCAAAAACACAATAAACACAATGATTGTCATTTAGTCTCTTACTCTTCTTTTCAGTCCCACCACATGTTGCTGAATGAGATCAAAGAAAGAAATTCTATTATAGTATGTATCAGAAGTGTCCAATCTGGCCATTAATCTGAATCTTAATCTCAAATGAATCATGTAAATCTTATTCTTATGTGGGGGGGGCTTTTAAAGCACAGATTTTTTTATTTATTTTTTTTTTTTTAATGTTCTCTTTGTTGTTATTCAGGCTAGCATGCACACACAGATTCACAATGCAGACCCCAAGCATAGTTCTTCTACAAAGACTTTCATATGCTGAGTTTTTCTTTTTCTTGAAGGCAGTTCACACTGCTGAACCTCATGCTTTCTTCTAAACTTCCTGGAGTTGGTTTTGCAGCAGTGTTCTGAAATGAACTCCATTTGAGGCCTTGAGAGAAACTCTAGCAGAGCAAAGAAACCTGAAACCAATGAAAAAACTGAGAAGAGATAAGGCAGTTTAACTTCCTTCCGATGTTCGTTTCACTTGTATTTATATTGTATGTGGGCATGGCGAGTCCTGTAAGCGAGTGACTTTTTGCGAATGAAACTTCAAGGGCTCAAGCCAACACTTAAGTGCAGCTATTGTGTGAGGCAGGGAAGCAGAGTAGATCATTCTAGATTAATCTGGTTGGAGAAATTATCAAATTGAACATCAGGTTACTTCAATTTGTCTTCAATGATGTGGCTACTCGAACCCATAACTAATTATGGTTTTGAACAGACATTGTTGGCAGGGTTTTAAGGTTTGTTTTGTTTTTAATAAATCTAGAAATTGCCTGAGAATGTTTGGAAGACCGTTGGGTCATAGATGGATCTTTTGAGATTTCACACCCGTTTTCTTATTTAGTTTTTGTAGCATTAATAACAGATGCCATTCTTACCATCAGTCTTTTCAAATGTCTTCTAGTAACAACATGCTGAGTAAGCGTGTAGTTTGGGTAGGTTTTAATCCCGCTTCTTCCACAAGTCTGCAGTAGATGATTGTACCACATTGAATTTAATATTAAGGCTACATAGTTTTTTAAATACACTTCACTTCACGTTTAGGCTCTAGCATATTAAATGGTCATCACTTCAAAAGCATTACCATCCCATACCTGAATACTTAGTTTGTCACTTTTATATTTTTTCCCTCTGGGGTATACATGTTTGTAGTAAGTATAGCGCAATTGTTAAGAGCAATAGGATGTTCTTGAAGTTCTTATATACCCAGTTAAATATCTTTGTTTTTTTTAGCAAATATTCTTTTAGGTAATATGACCTTCCATACTTTTAAATCATTAACTAAATCCTGCCTTGGAGGTTTATAATTTACTAAAAGATTAATATTGTTTACTTTCTTTCTTTTCTCATTCTTTCATTACATTACCTCCAGATTTGTTATTTGATTTTCTTTCACGTTTTCCAAAGTTAATGTAAATGACGTATGTGTGTATATATATTTACATTTTTTGTTTATTTTCCCTTATATTTAATTCATCCTTTTCCTTTGCTTTGCATTAGTCTGTTCAGTCCAACTTAAATGAACAATTATACACAGAGCATTTATAGGAATCAGAATGTCAGAGTTCAACAAAAAAGGACCAGAATGCATCTAAGAACACTAATTTCCATTCTATATTTTAAGTGTTATGGAGGAAAAAATGGAAATTTACACGCATCTAGAGCCATGTCTGTAAAACAACTTTGACATAACAATGTGACTTAAGATTTGTTTAGAATTACGTAATGGGATATAATGAAGTTCTGTATCAGAGATAGAGTTGGCTTCTTTGGCCATTATTAATAGAGATAAGATTTAATGGGCCTCCTGCCTTCCAGATTTGATGGACATTGTGTATTCACACTAGCAAGTGACAGCCTTTTCTTTTTTTTTTCTTAATTTTTTTTTTTTTAAAGACCATTCACAAAAAATAAAGCCTGGTGACATTCATTTATGTAAATTGATTATAAAATGCTGAAATGCCAAAAATGATTCCCCAGATTGCCTATTCTTTATTGTGTATCTGCATATTGTTTTTGTTGTACAAAAAAACAATTGATCCATTGAACATTAAAATGCTTTTCTAATGAAGGTCATATGATATACATAATGTATATGTATTGCACAGTCTGAACCTTAAAATAATTTATCCTAAATAACTACAAACAGTAATGTTTCAGTCTCCACAAGGGACAAATCTGAAGTGACCTCAGCAACCTGTTGCTTGCTAGTGTGATGTTTAATATTATTACCCTAGTGTAGCAATGGTGAACTCGAATGGATGTATCATCTTAGGATGAAGTCTGACATTAAACTAACAGCTTGATGTATTCTTATGAAGGTTTTATTTTTAAACACAAGCATTTAGCACCCACAGAGTCCTGCAGGATTATTGGGTTTTGCGGAAGGCATGACCAAAGACAGGAACCTGAAATGTGCACGCAACACAAGACCGTAAAACTGCAGGATAAGACTCACTTGATAGATAGGGAATATTTTCATTTTAGATTTTAAGATAGGTGTGATCTTGCCATGTTTCACACATTTCAGAGTCAGTAGTGTCTCTCACACAACCAAACACATTTTACCACCAGGCACTTCTTCTTAGCCCAGTTTGAGTTGTCCGAAATTCTTATTGTTGAAAGACTTTAGTATATATCTGAGATAGAACAACTACATTAATATAAAATAAGACCTATTTTTGTGCATTGTCATATTCATGTAATTTAAAGATTTTTGCCTTTTTATTAATTTTTTCTCCTTTTTATTTAATTGATGTCAATATATGAATTATAGATTTATGAAAAATAAAGATCTATGCAAAGTTATAAATCTGTCTCTGGTTTTCTTTAGCCACATTTTGACCATATATTTTCAAAAAGACTCATTTGCTTTGCTGTGACCTTGAGTTCACTTTTATTTATTATTGTACATCCTGGAGTAGTGGAACCTCAACAATAATTTAGTTTCTGTATTTGCAGCTATACAACCTGCAAGATGACTCCCAATGACAAAAGACGATGATGAGTCTTGTCTTCTTTCCACCATACACTTTTAAATAACTGCACAAATGGTATTTTGTGCCTGTCTATACAATGAGCTGCTCATGTACAACACTCTAAAATATAATTTGTTGTATAATCCCTTCACTTGATTCTTACAATGTGTGTTTACAGTCTGTTTACTCAAACTGTACCATCTATTAATGGTATTATAAGATGTAATGGAAATGTTAAAAATGACTCGCAAACCTCAAACACTTTTTTTTATTTCTTTCACAAAGCAGAAGTGGCAGAAACTTTAAAATGTGCATAAACTTTAAAATGTGCTGAAACCTTAAAATCTTCCAAAGAAGACAGTTGACATTTTTTGTTTTTTTTTTCATCAGTCATTTTCTATCTGGACTTTTTGCTTGCTGAAAAGATGATAAACTATAACAAAGTTCTATAAAAAAAAAAAAAGAGAGAAAAAGAAAAGATGAACTACAACAAAGTTATAAAATAATAATAATAACCTTTATTTTCTATAGTGCCTTTAGAAGAACATCTCAAAGCGCTTTACAAAAGCAAAATAAAAGCAACAAAATTACACACAATATAAAGATTAAAATTAAAGCAACAAAAATAGACAATAAAATAAGCACTATGTAAAATTACAATTAGTCAAATTAAAAGCTAAAAAAATAAGTTTTAAGCAGAGATTTAAAAGTGCCAAGAGATGATGCTTGCCTTATCTCAGTTGGTAATGAATTCCACAGTTTTGGAGCTAGTGAAGAGAAGGCCCTATCTCCCATCGACTTTAAACGAGTTAAAGGAACAGTTAAAAGACCAGTTTCAGAAGAAAGAAGATCGCGAGATGGAATATAAGGAATTAAAAGATCAGCCAAATATTGAGGAGCTAACCCGTGTAAGGCCTTGTAGGTAAGTATCAGAATCATAACATCAACCCTAAACCTAATGGAGAGCCAGTGCAAGGACTCTAAAACGGGAGTAATGTGATCTTTTAACTTTGTTCTAGTAAGTATTCTCGCCGCCGAATTTTGCACTACCTGTAATTTGTTTAAGGTAGCTTTAGACACCCCAGCCAACAAGGCATTGCAGTAATCAATACGGGAAAACAAAAAAGTGTTGATCAGTCTCTCAGCAACAGAAAATGACAGAATTGGACGCAATCTGGCAATATTTCTGAGATGGAAGAACAAAGATTTAACCATATTTTGGATATGTGGCTCAAACGTTAAATTGGCACCAAAAATTACCCCTAGATTCCTCAATTTTGTTTGAAACTCCACATTTGAACCATCAAGAGTTAGCTTGACTGACCCAGCTTTGCGTAGTTGGTGGGGTGAGTCAACAAGCATAATCAGTCTTTTCACTGTTAAGACAAAGAAAATTTTCTGTCATCCATTCTTTCATCTTAGAAATACATTCAGAAAGGAAATCAACAGGCACTGTTTCATTAGGATTAAAATGAATATAGATCTGTGTATCATCTGCGTAAAAATTAAATTTTAGACCAAGTGATCTCAAAAGCTGGCCAAGAGGAAAAACATAAATATTAAAAAGCAGAGGGCCCAAGATTGATCCCTGAGGTACCCCAGATTGAACAACGTTAACCTCCGATCTAAATCCACCCATGGCAACAAACTGCTTCCGATCCTTGATGTAGGACTTAAACCAATTTAAAACAGTATCAGAGACACCAAAAAAAAGTTTCAAGCCGAGAAATTAAAACTGAATGATCAACAGTGTCAAATGTCGGCACTGAGATCAAGAAGGATCAAAACTGAAAGACAGCCTGTAACCCTGTTAACAAGTTAACAAGTCATTTGTAACCCTGACCAGGGCGGTTTCTGTACTATGGAATTTACGAAAGCCCGATTGCAAAGGCTCAAAGAGATTGTTCTCAGTTAAATGAGAAATTTAGCAACTACTCAGCAACTTCAAAGGTTTAGTAAGAAAAGAAAGATTAGATCTGGGACGGAAATTAGCAAGGTTCTCATAGTCTATATTTGTCTTTTTAGGTACCGGGGTGATTGCAGCCATTTTAAAAGCTGTTGGGACAACCCCAGTACACAGAGAGTCATTTATAATGCTCAAAACAATGGGGCCCAGAGAAGTAAAACATGACTGAAACCAACCAGTGGGTATGGGATCTAGTAAAGAAGTGGCTGCTTTCATTTTAGAAACCTCTACAAAAAGACAATGCGTGTCTTGAATTTCCTTGATTGTCGTTAATCATGTTAGAAAAATAATCAGATCTGGCAGAAACAATACCAGCCTTATATTCTTGTAAGCAGTCTTTCCAAATTTGATGATGTACAGTCAGACCTGAGAGACGCCACCTACGCTCCATTTTACGGCAAGATGTCTTCATCATACGCAAATCTTCATTACACCAAGGAGCAGGACGTACAAATGAAGCAGAGCGTGACTTTAGAGGAGCAAATAAGTCCAGGCCAGATAAGAGAGCAGAATTTAACAAGGAGACCCTTGTCTCTAGAGAATCAGATGGAGAGAAACTACTTAGTGAAGAGTCGATGAAAATAGAAAAGTCCGAAGGGTCAATTGACCTCCATTTCCGGTATGTCAAGATACGAGAGGAGGCAGTGTTGGCAACAGGTATGTGCATATCAAAAAGGACTGCCAGATGATCAGACAACCAAGTCAATAGTAGACAACTGAGACACAAAAGATCCATTAGATATCACAAGGTCTAAAATATGTCCTTTGTTATGTGTCGCACAGTCAACAGACTTATACAATCCAAAGCACTCCAGCAAAGCCAAGAAATCCTTTGTTAAAGCAGACTCCTTTTTGTCCATCTGGATATTAAAATCCCCCAAAAAAAGTTCTCTCAAACTCGAGGCACAGATACGACAGCAGATCCGCAAACTCCGATAAAAAGTCTTTGTTTGCTTTAGGAGGCCGGTAGACTGTAGCTATAGCAGTTGAGTGACACTCGGTAACTGATAAAACGAGACATTCAAATGAAGAAAACAGAGGAACCGTTACGGGTCTTAATTTGTATTGCTGGTTGTACAATACAATAATGCCACCACCTCTACCAGTGGATCGCGGGAGATCGAATAACCGGTAACCAGGAGTAAGTTCATTAAAGAGAAGACCATCCGATTGTTTGTGCCATGTTTTGATTAGACTTAAAAAGTCGAGTTTTTCTTCCAAAATGATGTCAGATATAGTCACAACTTTGTTGTTGACAGAGTGAGCATTAAAAAACGCTGATTTCAACAGGCTCGGGGATTTAGAAAACACTCGTGTATGCTCTTTATATGTGAGCACAGACAAATTGTTATAGTTAATCCCAGCAGGGTTATACCCCAACCTGTGGGGTTTTCGAAGAAATGTAGGATAGGAAACAGCATCAGATGATGAACATGTAAAACTGCGCCTTGAAGAGCGATGTAAGTAGCGCTTACTCCAGAGTATACCAGCATCGCCACAGTTAGCGTAGGAATCATGTGCCAGATAATAATTCCGTTTCGAGTTCAACAGTTGGCGAGCAGTGTACCTCACCATGCAGGAGGAATCCAGACCAAAAGAAAAAAAAGAAAAGATGATGAACTACAACAAAGTTATAAAATAAAAAAAGAAAAGATGATGAACTACAACATTCATTCATTCATTCATTTTCTACCGCTTATCCGAACTACCTCGGGTCACGGGGAGCCTGTGCCTATCTCAGGCGTCATCGGGCATCAAGGCAGGATACACCCTGGACGGAGTGCCAACCCATCGCAGGGCACACACACACTCTCAGTCACTCACGCAATCACACACTACGGACAATTTTCCAGAGATGCCAATCAACCTACCATGCATGTCTTTGGACCGGGGGAGGAAACCAGAGTACCCAGAGGAAACCCCCGAGGCATGGGGAGAACATGCAAACTCCACACACACAAGGTGGAGGCGGGAATCGAACCCCGACCCTGGAGGTGTGAGGTGAACGTGCTAACCACTAAGCCACCGTGCCCCCCTGAACGACAACAAAGTTCTAAAAAAAGAAAAAAGATGAACTACAACAAAGTTCTAATATATATATATATAAATAATTTTTCTTTCTTTCCTCCTTTGCTTTCATTGTGTGTAACTGTCTTAAACTTACTTGTATCCATCTCAAAGATCTACCACATTTACATTCTTTAGTAAAAGCTACCCAGTAAAAGATGGTGATACAGCAAAAGACAAAGGTTCATGTAAGAAACCTGGATTAATCAGAGAGAAAAGACGAGACAGAGACTTAATTAACGCACTTACACAAATCCATCAGACTACAACCGATATAACAGGTTGTAAAGGTTACTTAGTAATACAGGATTATTACACAAACGTTGTTTATACCTGATAGATAAGTAGATATCGTTATTGTAACATTTCCGTGGTTTGTTGTGGGCGAATTCCAAACAGTTCCCTGCTCCCTATGTGTATGTTCTCGGCTCCGCCCTCCGTAGTGCGCACTTCGCCCGATAGGGCTCCAGTTTGGGACTCGTCCGCGGTTTTGCTCGGGGACAGCGTCTCACTCCAGTGCAGCGTAATCAGACTGAACGTGTCAGGAGAACTAGGCACGACTTTCTACGCCTCTCTATTGTTTTGTTATACGCCTTTTGTTGTCGTGATTAAATGGACCTTCACGCCTTTCACACGTCCTGAGAACAAGACAAGACACCCGAGGAGGTGAGACTCTGAGCATCACTAAAAACAAGGGGTTTAAATTCTACACTGTATAGAATTAAAACACGGGGTCTAAAATTCTACACATTCTAAATGGTTACAGTAGGATTTCAGTTCATTCCCACTTTAGACTAGTGTGCTGTAGTCCAGGAAGCTGCTAACAACCTGCTGCTGCAGGTGACTTAAAGCTGCCTTCAATACAAACCGAATTTGTGAACTATGTTGAACATTCATGCTTTTGTAATTCATACTAAGGAATTCAGCTCTTGTGAGTAGATTAGGCTTCAAAAAAAAGAAAACATTGTTGTGACGTCACATGGACGGACAACGAACAGACAAACACATAGAAAAACAACTAGAAAAGACCTGAACGTCAACATTCTCTAATATTCTAGCAGATTCTTTAACAAAAACAAAACATATTGTGGTGACAGAGTTGTGTGATGTGGATACTCTAATACAGTACCAAGCATCAGTATTCTGTCTCTAGAACTTTTCCAAATGTTGTTGTTTCATCCTGGAATCGAATGAATTTAGTTTGCAAAAAGTGTAAATGTTTTCATCCATCTCCATTGCTGTAACACCATTGCTGTAGAACTAACCAGTTGGCCATCTAAAAGCGAGCTAGTTAGCTGAATAGAGTTCAGATGTGTGTAAATACACCTCTTCCTGGATAGCCCTGGAGTTTGTCAGAGGACATACAGTACCTAAATGAATAGTGAAGACCAAAGAGCTGTCGAAAACAAAGAGGACATCGGTCTGTGAAGCAAGCAGGAGGCTAAGTCTCATTTCATATTTTGATGAAATGAAAGCAGTTACATTGGGTCTGAAGTCTGAAGTTTATAGCCATGGTTCATGAAAGTAGGTTCCAGGGACTTCCAAGGGTCCATAAAGTTGTAGCCAGGGAATCATTTTTAGATACAGTGCTGGAAATAATAACCCACTATTATCATAAGTTACACTGCATAAATAACTAATTCTGACTGAAGTGTGGGATTGTTTAAAATCTTTTAATAATAAGGTAACGGTTATATGATAAGGTTCTATCTGAATTTATTTATTTATTTATTTTTTTTTGGTAAGCCAAAAATGCATTTATGATTTTAACGTTTTATTTACATTGTACAGAACTCACTGGTAGTAGTGTCAGGGGTCCTAAAATTAGGAGCCAACTTGAATATATTGTGAAGAATAAAGTATGATTTTGGGACAAACTTAGCAGTTGGAGATAAACAATGACATTCTCTGCCATCTCCTAAAATAACCATTTGCAGTTGAATGCCATTTATATCATATAGTATTATTATTATATTATTTTGCTTTACTGTTGTCAATGAAAGTTAGGCCCTTACATATGGTTCATGTTTTAGCTATTTCCCAGCTCCTTGCACACCTGAACAAAACCATCTGACATGCTTCAGGTGTGTTGTGTGCTTTGAGCAACACTGTGGGCTGTCTGGGTGAATATCAGGATGAAATGGGACAATTGTATGTGGAACTGTGTGGTGAATGAATGAAGACATCAGATTTCTGTCTAGGGTAAAGCCCAATTAAAACACCACCAAGCCCTATTTGTCTGTCTGTGTATTGCAAAATGTGTGACGTGTGAGCAAAGACGTGTGGTTGCTGGACACCTTTGATTGAGAAACACTGATAGATATTAGCAAGTTGATGCAGTAATAAAGAAAGTTCTGTTTGTTTGCAACATCCTTTTTTGTCCAGAAGTGCCATCAAGGAAGTGAAATTCTTCGGCTTGTCATCCCCTCTCTTTAACTCCTCCAAACTCTCATTTAAAATGTGCAAAGTGAAAGTTTGTCACCAGGGCAGAGTAAAAAAAGTCTGCACCAGCCCTATAAAGGCTACAATAAAATCTCCAAACTGGCAAACTTTGTTCTCACTAAAGATATAACTCTAAATGTTTACACGCAATATATCTACCATAATTCATTTTACTGGACATGGAATTATGTTTAGTCAGAGGATGGAATTTGTACTTTTATTTATTCATCCATTTATCTGTTACCACTTTTTCCTGGACAGGGTTAGGGTGGAATCTCAAGCCTATTCCATGAACTGGATGTGTGTAGGAAATACAATTTGAAAAAGGTTCCAGTCCATTCAGGGGGAATTAAAACTAACCAATTCACTTACTATTATGTTTTTGGATGGTGAGAGGAAACTGGAGAACCCAGAGGAAACTCCAGACACGAGCAGAAGTGCAACAGAGGCAGTAT
Organism: Tachysurus vachellii; assembly: GCF_030014155.1. NCBI lineage: Eukaryota > Metazoa > Chordata > Actinopteri > Siluriformes > Bagridae > Tachysurus > Tachysurus vachellii. The sequence goes on from NC_083460.1 coordinate 34,983,593, forward strand.
CCCGAGCTCGTGCTTGAACTTTATTTCCTGTATTTTATAGTTGTACTTTAGAAAAGGAAGCATAAAGTTGTGAAATTGATCTTTTTTTTTTAAGTAAGGTACAAGAGACATTGCTAATATTGCAATACTGCCGCACAAAAGCTGAAGCATGTACTTTTGTTTGGCCAAACATAATGTAGAATAACTTCTACGTTCCCCATGAAAATACAATAAATGAAATGGAATTATTAATAAGCATTAATATGAACATTGTAAACATTCCCACTTGCTAGCAGGAATAGCTCGATGTGTTATTAATGTCTAATAAGCTACACCATATGGCCCTCAGTTTGTGGACACCTTCCTATACAAATATGCTCTTAGATTATTATTTTTTTGGCTGTTATAAAAACATCTATTCTTCTGAGACAGCTTATTACTGGAAGTGTGAACGTGGCTGTGGGAATTTTTGTTCATTCAGCCATCAGTGAGATCAGACACTGGTGTTCGGGTTGAGGTCCGGAGTGCAGTTTGCATTCCAGTTTATTCCAAAGGTTCTCAGTAGGGTTGAGGTCAGGTCTGAGGTCAGGACAATTGAGTTCTTCCACGTCAATATTGGCAAACTATGCTGCATTGTCTTGCTGGAACCTGTTTGGGCAACAAGTGAAGAGAAACCGTAATGGTACCACATGCAAAAACATTCCTAACTGTCCTGCACTTCAAACTTCCACCTTACATTTGTCAAAGTTAGCCTTAAGCAAGATTGTCATTTCATAATAATTTTGAAAAAAAAAAAAAAACCTGACTAAATAGAACTCCTGACTGTTTTGTTCTTCACAGGCTGCTACTATGCAAGTTCTGTGGGTAAAGATTTCCCAGCAGCCTCATGCTTATCCTTTAGTAGTTTGCATAACAGTTCAAGATCTGATTAAACAATTGGAATCGGGTGTCGTTCCTGCTTAATTGGTATGGAAACCTGCACCCACACAATCCCTTTGCAGATAAGATTACAAGACTGGACACCCCGGATTTATAGTTCCATTTAAAATTGTGTAACGTCCGCAAAACAAAATGTTCTTATTACATACCTAATAAGAGCTATTAACAGTTGTTCTCTCACCACCCTCTGTTTTTCCTCTCTTTTAAAGTTAATAAGTCAAATTCCTGCAAAACAATAATTTGTTGCTACAGAAACTTTAACATATTTGAATGAGCACATTAACATAAAACTTTTGATTTGCCTTGCAGCTGGAACTACTGTGAGAGCTGCTGTAATAGAGAATTCTGACCAGTCACATTCGAGAGTTCAGCGGTGCTGTGGTATAGCAATATTAACTTCTAAATCCTTGCCTTCATTTTCACAGTGTTCATATTTTAAAGGCTGCCCTTTAAAAAGGTCTCTGTTTTCCTCTAGGCTGTTTTTGTGCAGTTGGGCGATGGGTTTTGGGGAGGATCTGTGGTGCCATCAGGGTCATGCTGCTCTGCTGCGGCTGCAGGACTCTGAGCTGAGACTCATGGAGGTGATGAAGAAGTGGATGACACAGAGAGCCAAGAGCGACCGTGAGTTCTCTGCACAGCTGCATCAGATGGCAGCCGTAGTGGAGAAACTGGAGGGCCCTCAGCCTGGAGGAGGCTTGGATTACATCAGCCAGCTCCATAAGGTGTGCATGTGTCCCTGCTGGACTTCATTCAATCTAGCATATTATCTCAGTATTATAGGCTAATAAGCTCAGAGTACACTTACACCAGCGTGGGCATTTATAGGCTCTGGTTACACTAATTGCCATTTCAGATTCCATATTCTGTTGAACAAGAGTGAGCTGATTGAATTTTGCTTTCTCAGGGAACTTATTGAAAGGTTGTTCAATTAAGAAGGTGTTGTGCATCAGTTCCCCTCCAATGCCCCAAGCAGTGTTCTGAACCAAGATGTAAAAGCAACAGTGATTATTCAACATGATGTTATAGTGACTGCTGGGATTTTTCTGCTTTTTTCTTTTTTTGTTGCAGTCTATTTCATCAGAGTGAGAGGAGCAAAACAAAGCTTTCCCAGGTTTTTAGCTCATGTTCTGACACCTTTTCGCATGATCGTGCAGCAGGAATGTACTATTTTATTCAGAGCCCTTGTCAGAAGCACTCATGTATTCCTTTGACATGTAGACATAGCAAGACATACCTAAATTTAAAAATGTTTTCATCATGCAAGCCACCATTCATCCAATGCACACTAACAGAAATGTTGCCCGTGAATTTGTCATTAAAAAAGGTAATTTATGGTTATTATTAGCTTTCATCTGTCAGAATTAACTTTCATTAAATTGCACATAGTCCTACACCATATTTAGCAATACATGATATTAAAAATATCCCAGTGTTCAGGTCTGACTCTTTCATGTTTAAACTGTGCTTGGGTGGCTTATACAGCTTGTATAGATTAGATAATGTCTGATATAAGGTTGTTAACGTGTTGATAATTGACAGCAAATTTAGATGCTGAATTGTATGTACAATGTAAGTTTGTCAGTTATATATTAAAGACTAGAAAAACAATATCTTCAATATAGCCACATGTTTTTAATTAATCATCTTCCCAGTAACACAATGAAGATGGGAATAGGACACCATACCATCGCAGGACAATATATGGTTTATTAAGTAAAGCTATATCTAGGCAACTTTAGTGGTTTAATGCTTGAAATTGTTTGCTTTCTGCAAGCATTTGGTTTATAAAGAAGCACTTTTTTCTGCCAAAGACCCTCTCAAGCATATAATATCTTACAGTTTCTATAATATTTCGTAATATCACAATCTTATTATTTAAAACATTAAATCTATTCATGTCTATTCCAGATATTTCCACTGTATTGCAGTGTGCACTTGTACAGTTGCAGTAAACAATGTCAATAAGCGCTAGTGCTTATCTGAACTTAGCATGATAAAATGTCATCACTTCCCTATTTTTGATGAACAAATGACTCCTATATGGATGTTGAGTCAGTCTGAGGTTCCCATACAGACATGCGTCTGAATTTTTCATAATATCAATGACATAAGAACCTCAGGCCATTTCAAACATGATGTTCTTGTATATTCATAGATTTGTGCATGACTTATGGGGTAAATGTGTAGGATGTTTTCAGGTGATCTGAGTAGTTTCTTAAAAAGCATTTTATGATTTTTCTACATCAGGCCTACACTGTTGCATGCACTATATGATATAGGCTGATCATGAACTCTCTTCAACAGTCGTGGAACGTGCTGTTGAGGGAGACGGAGAACCTGAGCCGGATCCTCCGCAAGCACTCCGAAGACCTGATGGTGGGTCCGCTTAGCAAGCTCACACTTCTAATCAGAGACAAACAGCAGCTAAAGAAGACGTACAGCGAGCAGTGGAGCCACCTCAACCAGGAGCTATGCAGGGTCAGCACCACAAATACACAGTTTAAATTCTATCTGGTTTATATAAGATTAACATTGTTCTATATTGTGAGTAAGCAGGACATATTTTTCACTTGGCATCAGTTTATGAGTTGCACTTTTTCATTCACCTTCATTCGTTGGTCGCCTTGAGACATGAGGACGAATATTGTAGAGTCTATATCATCACGCCACAGTGCAGAAGCTTTCCTCTGTTTTCCCTGATAAACACATCTGACTCGGCTCATAAACAGCTTGATGACTGATGATGTGATGTTTTGGTGCAGGGAAAGCACATGTGCAGCATGTGGGGTCACAAGCCTGGAATGGGGAACTATGAGCTTATTCGAATGAAAGCAAAGTGTTTGTTAATTCATGGCACATTAAACAAAACACATTGACTGTGACAAAGGAAGGAGAAAGGAAGAGAAAAATAGGATAAGTGGAGATATTTAAGATTTATGATGTTGGAATGTTTTAGTGATGATGATGCATTGCTGTGTATTTGTGACAAACATCAGGGGTTTTCTTCAACTGGATTTTCTGGAGTCGTGATGCGAACATCTGTGGTAAAGCGTCTGAAATCTCTGCATGTGATTCATTTTAACTGTCAGCTGAAAGCAGTAATTTTTTGGCATAGCACTGTGTCTCAATGCTGTATTTCAGGAGGCTGTTTACCACCCAGAGGTTGATTGTTTTCCCAGAACAGAACATTCTGTTGTGTATTCTTCATATACCAGCAATTTCCCCTCTCTACTTAAGTCAATAAGACCATGAAATATATCTTTATCAAGAATCATAAAGCCTTCTATTCTTGCATTTACAGCATTTGGCAGAAACTCATCCAGAGCGAATTACAGCTGAACAATTGAGGGTTAAAGGGCTTGACTGAGCTACCACATACCTACAGCATTTGGCAGATTCCCTCATCCAGAGCGACTTACAGTACATTTTTATCTCATTTTTATAAAACAATTAAGGGTTAAGGACCTTGCTCAGGGGCCCAGCAGTGGCAGCTTGGTGGACCTGGAATTCAAACTCATGATCTTCCAATCAGTAGTCCAACACCTGAACCTCTAGGCTACCACAACTACACAGAGTTACATCACTGATTCTGGAGGCTTCTTCAAAATCTTGCCACTTCAGTGATCCTTTGATGTGGAGCATCCGTCATATAAATTTCTGTGAATGTGATACTATAGAAATATCATATTCGACCAAGAACATTAATATAAACTTCCTTATGTCTGGTCCAACTGTTAAAGCTGTTGTTTAACAACTTCTGACCAGTCACACCATCCCTATGGATTAGTGCTTTAAAATGAAGAAGAAAAGCATATGACATTGGATGAATCACAATCTTTCAACAAGAATACGGGCAACAGTGCAAAAGGTCAAGGATAAAAAGTCCTTTGGAACATGCTGTATGAAAGATCTTTGTTTGTGCATGTTTATTTATAGATTAAGAATCCAGGTCTGATTAGCATCAGTGCCAAAAGTACCCAATTTTTCACCACAGCAATGTCACCGATAGATAATCAGCAAGATTATGAATAATAAAAAGTGAAGCCTGTGTGCAACAGCTAGTATGTATTCTCATGGTATGTATCACCAGGCCACTTTACCAAGACAGGAAGGGAACTAAAGTTAGGTGATAATGAAAGCACAAAAAGCACACATGGAAGTGAAAAAACTGTGGTGGAATTTGTTACGTGAAACAAAAAGGGGATCTGGCTAGAGTGTACAGGTGGGGACAAAGTCAGAGATGAAGCTTTTGCAATCTACTTGAATTAGAACTAGAATCCTGTCTTAAATATCCTGCCAATTATCTGCAGGCAATAAGATTGTAAGAGGTTAAAACATAGGGTGGCTGATATATAAGGGTATAAAGATGTTCGAATCCGCATCAGATTATTTGCAGTTAAAGCTATTTTAAGGTCACCTTAAGATTTTTTTGTGTAACCAAGCACAACAGCACTGGCAATGATTTCTAGCCCTTACGTTGTCCATGACAGTTGTATCGGACGATTACAACAAAGGAAACGCTGCCTAGATTTGATCTACATTTGGGCATTTTTATTTTAAGCCTCAACAATGATTGAGAAATCTAGTGTGAAATACAGATGTGGATCTCTTAGATGTCCTTAGAGAAGAAACTAAATTTGGAAAGAATAATTACGTAATGTTCATTCAAAGTACGTATCACACAGATGACGGAACTGCGACATTAACGTTTTCCTGTTTACCATCTTTGGTATCTAGAGGAAGTTTGATGTGATCTTGTAGAGTAGATTTTAGCGTTTTATTTAACATCATGAGCAGCTGTCACTAGATTAACACTAGACTTAGTTATTATTATAGAAATTTAAGCCTGTTGGCATTATTTTTACATGCTATTGTGAGCACATAAAGTAGCCTGTACCCTTTGGCAAGTGTATTTTTCACACACGCCTGTTCGTTACGAAAGGGAGAAGTTCATGGATAATTGCTGCAGGTCGAGGTCTGAGCCTTCACATCATGTCTGTACATGTCACTGAATGGTTTTCTTGTCCATTTCTAAAGTTTATGGGATTGTTTGAAATCCACCATTAAGTAAAGTGTTTAAATTATGCAAAACAAATGCCATTTGTCTGACAGACAGGGAACTAAAAAGAGCAGTTGGAGTTAAAAGGCAAACAGAGGAAAGGTCCACAGATCATTCTTCTCCACAGTGACAAGCAGCGTTTCCAGTTCTCTCCCTTTACAGAGCAGTATCAGTGGAATTCTTGAAAATTTTGGGAATACAAAATGGTGGTTATTTTCTAGTAAGCGAGAAAGATATGCAAGACTCAAATCTTTGGAGCTTCTTTTCTTTGTCTGTTATTGTGAAGGAAACTAAGAGATATTAGAGACACACCTATAGACACAAAGGTATGGAGACTGAAAAATAGACAATTATTTACTTTCTGCTTTGTTAGAGGACACCTGCTTATTTGTGTCGGTTGAAAGGATCCTGGATATAAAGTTTGGCAGCTTCCTGTAACCTAATATGGCTTCTGATTAGTCATTTGTGTGTTTTTCATGCTTCTGCATTTGAAGATTTTGACTTCCTTCTGAAAACCCATGAACGGAATCATGAATTTTTGGTGCATTTGGGGGTTATTAGCTGGCAAATTTACCTAGTTATCCAGTTTTTGTTTTTTAGGAACCGTAGCTAACAGGATAGTGCAATATACGTTTCCTCTGTCTTTGACCCTTGTTACAGATAATCGTATATTTCCTCTCATGTTGCTAATGTGACTCGCTCATGTCAGTTTCTTCTCTACAACATTAGAAGGATTCGGCCATTTTTGTCCTCACAGGCTGCTCAGGTACTTGTTCAGTCTCTTGTCATTTCTAGACTGGATTACTGCAACGCTCTGCTGGCAGGTCTACCTATGAACGCAATCCGCCCTCTGCAAACGATCCAAAATGCAGCTGCACGGCTTGTTTTCAACCTGCCAAAGTTCTCACATACCACCCCGCTGCTGCGATCCCTCCACTGGCTTCGGGTAGCTGCACGCATCAGATTCAAAACACTGATGCTGGCCTACAAAGCCAAAAACGGACCAGCTCCCTCTTACTTCAAAAGCCCTCATCACTCCGCGCACTGCACCCCGCACCCTCCGATCTACCAGCACTGCTCGACTTGTTCCACCATCTCTCAGGGTAAGAGGCAAGTATACTACAAGACTCTTCTCTGTTCTGGCACCAAGGTGGTGGAATGAACTTCCCCTAGAAGTCCGGACAGCTGAGTCACTGGCTATTTTCAAGCGGCGGTTGAAGACCTACTTATTCAGGAAACACTTCAACTAGCACTTCTTTCCTTATCTTTTGCATTTAAAAAAAACAAAAACAAAAAAAAACCTTTGACACTTTTTCATTGTAACTCTGAGCAAATGTTTTAAACCCATGGTATCTTAAGTATGTAACCTAGTGAGCCAGCATTAATGATTCAATGTTAGAGATTTAAGCACTTATGTACGTCGCTCTGGATAAGGGCGTCTGCCAAATGCTGTAAATGTAAATGTAAATATATCTTGATAAGGCTTTACTCACACACATATACGTTTATAGTTAAATGCATGTCATGGTAACCAAATCTCTTACATTAATATGCAAATCTGCTTCCATTCATCCACAAACTTCCTGCTTTTAGTTGCTTTATTCATCCAAATTTTGTGCGTGTGTGCGCATCAGTGGGTGTATGTGTGTGTGTGTGTGTTTAAACTTGGACTATGTGCATTTTTCTTTCAGTATCCGTTGATAATTGTAGTTTTGAAAGGAGGAAGCATTACATACACAAATATAGCTCATACTTTCTGAAGTGATTATGAACTGAATGAATAGAAATGTTCATGCAGCACATGGTGGCTTCTTTTTTCAACTGAAAATCCAAGCGATACTTTCAGCGGTCTGCTAAAATTTGTTGGAGGCATGTGTCAAAAAAAAGTGTTTAAGAGCTCAAAGGTTGTTGAACCATCTTTAGTAGAAGTAGAAGATGTAGATTGCAAGAGGTTGTGTAGTTTATGTGGGTCAGCAATTGTGAGATTTTTAAAGATGTTTAGTGTGCATTCAGATTAAAGGATTATGACTTTTGTCTGACCCCTATGTACATCAAACATGCAAGCTTTGCACAAGCCCACATTGCAGAACACTAAAAAAAAACATAATCCACTTATGTAACTTTTCTGGTGCTTCCTTTGGATAAAGGCTCGAAGAGATGCTATTTCTATCATGGTTACATAAAAATAAACAGTGTGCCTCCTAACTGTATCTGTAGTTAAGAACACAGTGTTTGTTTAATTCAAATAATGAACCCTTTCTATATTATTGGGTGATGTTTCAGTGTATCAGTGCTTTGTGCTTTTTAGAGGTTTTTCAATACGGGAGTGTTCATGATGGAGGACTTTGTTCTTCTCTATAACAAGTGTGTCTGTGGTTCGATACAAGTATAGTTACTTTAACCACCCAAAGTTGATTATTTAACTATAAGATGAGAAAATATGCAGGCTGTAAAACCGCAGTGTGTTTCTGTTTTCAGAACTTAACTTGAAAAACTAACACCTACCATGGAAACGCAAGTGTGACATTATGTGGTCTATTTGGGTAAACCTTGAACAGGTTCAGTGAAGATGCCCTTCATCGTAAACATTTGCACAAACCACAGGGATTTACACTTCTTGCTCACTTCTTTGTAAGTCCTTCCTTAGTGAATGTGTCGTGTGTCTAACTGATTCTCTTTTCTTGCCCTATTGTGGAAGGTTAGGTCACCCAAACTGAGCTGGACCGTCTGAAGTCTAATTACAAGCAGCTGGCTCGGGATACAGCCCAGGCTAAAAAGAAATTTCAGGAGGCGAGTAAAGGTAGAGCATGTAGTTGCTACTCATTTCCCTTTCCAGCCTTGGCTTCCTTCACTTTCATTCTGAATAGCAAATGCTATGCAAATAGCACACAAATGTCCAGAGCACTCACTTACAATCAGCGGAACTGCTTTTGTTCAGAGCACACAATGCGGAAATGACGAGAGTGTGATTAAGCAAAACACCTATTTTAACAAACTTGTAGCTCTCACATAATCAAAAATGCTCTCACATAATCTGCTGGTCATATCATTAGTATATTTTCATGTTAATGCTTTGAATTGTGAATATATGCCAGAACCTCTCTAAGCAAGTCTCTATTGTCACATGCAGACAAAGACCGTGAGAAAGCCAAAGAACGCTACATCAAAGCCACACTAAAGCTTCATGAGCATCACAACGAGTACGTCCTGGCGGTGAAGGCAGCTCAGGTACATCATCAGCAGCACTTTGGCCAGAGCCAGCCAGCGCTGCTCACAGCCCTGCAGACACTGCAGGAGGAAATGGTGCTCATTCTGTGAGTCAAAACACAATGTTTATTTGCAAATTTGCTGCTATGCTAGCTCACCTAAATCCCTATGTGTTATTCTACACAGAAGCTTCACGAATGCTAATAGATTCTACATGTACATAGTGACAAATTTTCAGTGTTGTATAAAGTACTAGAAAGCAATATTTGAGTAAAAGTACAAGTATTGTACTAGAAAAAGACTTTGGTAGAAGTGAAAGTTACCTTTTAGAATATTACTCAAGTAAAAGTCTTAAAGTATCTGATATATACTGTACTTAAGTATCAAAAGTAATTTTCTGTTATTTAATGTACTCAAGTATTTGAAGTAAAAATAAAAAGTAAAATTTCAGTGATTTTCGCTAGGCATAAGAGGCACTTCATCCAGTAGAAAGAATCTTTCATTCCAATGTACAGAAACATTTCTTGCAAATGGGGTGGCCAGGGGGTGGCCAGGGCAACTTTAGGGGGTCCACAGACTTATGACACAAATTACCCTAACAAGGAGCATGTATGAATCCCATAATTGCTCATTAGAGGTCGAATATATCTCTCATAATCTATTTTATATTTTATAATATATTATGTTATAATTTTATCTTGTGTATGTCACACATAAATCAACACCTAATTACATATTTATGTAAAGCCTAAACTGATGAAACCATCTATAACAAGCTAAACTTAAATTCTGAACTGGACATGTGACTGACTAACTGACTGACTGCCTGGTGAGTTCTCAAACCTGTTGGTGGTTCTTGAGAAGTCTGACTACTAGCATCAGGCAGGAAGCTGCTCTGGGGTACTGTGGTGATCTGATCTGTATGTGTTTGCTTCTTTATATAAAAAGTCTGATATATCTGCCTTTCTTTTCATTTTTTTTATTGACCCTATGTAAAAAATATGACACATGGATATAATACATTTAAGCATCAAATACAGATTTTTTAAATTTCAAACTCAACACTAACTACAAATCCCACTATAATAATTGCTCTTTAAAATCAACTGTCAGCATAAATGACTACTTTAATCACTTTTATGATAGCTAACAGGCTGTCTGCAATTGCAGTAATCTTTTCAGTAACATTACTAGATACATAGTTTAATAACAACACTGACAGCTGTAAAATTAGTTGTCATATTAGCTAAACAGTTAAAGACTTACACACAGTCACTGCACTGCACAATTAGCACAAATGTCAATGTAATGTATATTATGGCTAAACTGGGGAATGAACCGATCTCTCTTGTCTAATTAATCTGTTAATAGCGTCTAACGTCAATTTATATAGCGACGTAACTTTCAAAATATTTTTCTGGTAAACTAAATCCTGATGTTTAATCTCAAAACTTACCGAAATTTGATGTTTTAGTATTAGACTGTTACAGTATTCTTCTCTACCTCTCAACTCTTTCTTGTCATTGATTGATGGATTTGAAATGTTGAGTGGTGCCGCGACCAAACGTCAAACGAAGACTATCGTCAATCAGCACCAAACTTCCAATGCTATCAAATACAAATTTGGGGTGGCACCTGGGGTGGCCAATCAGATGTCAGAGGTGTTCAGTGCCACCCCGGACACCCCTCTGGCTCCGCCACTGCTCCTTTGGCAACATTTCGCTGAAATAGAGCGTGCGGAGCTGCGTAATGCAATCTAGGAGCAGTGATTCGCCAAACCTCCCTTATTGCAGTCGCACACATTTCTTCTGATTTTATTTTGTAGTAACGAGTAACGAAGATGCTTAGTGGAAATATAACGGAGTAAAAGTATACATTTTATCTAGGAAATGTAGTGGAGTAAAAGTGAAAGTTGACATAAATTTAAATAGCGAAGATAAGTACAGATACGTGAAATTTCTACTTAAGTACAGTAACGACGTATTTGTACTCCGTTACAAATTTTAGTTTTAAAAAGTTTAGATTTGTTGGAATTTAGATGAACTTTCTTAAATCATCTGATCCTAAAGGTCATATTTAGGTATAAAGTGAAGGAAAGGAAATTAAATACCGTAACTGTTACTCCACACCTCTGTATTTAAAGTATATTTACTCCATTTTTCACATTACATATTACTTTTATATTTACTATATTATCTACTATTCAAAATAATACATGTCCTGATTTCTCACATACATTATGCATATTTGGAACATTTTTCTAAAACTCATATCCCATATCTTTTCATATCTATTTCTTCCATATAAGATATTTACTGTATGTTTATTACCTAGTAACATAGTATACATTCAAGTATGGTATCAGTCTAAAAACCCTTCTTGATATAATAACCATGATATTAGTTGCTATTAGTGCTCTTTAGCCGTCATACAGTACACATCATACAGACCTGTTCATTAAGCAAATGAACACCGTGTGTAAAGATAAGTAAGTGCAGTACAGTTGAGCGTGAGGCTTTAGGGGGAATTTACGGTGGCTGTGAATGTCATACATATGATCTGAAGCGTGTTTCACAACATATGTTCCAAATTTTACAACTCAATGTACTGACATTTTTCACTTTTGCTTTGGCCAATCTGTCGAAATACAAAGAAGTACACAAAGCACTTAAAGTGATTAAAGTTGCAAATTTCTCATGACAGTCTCTTCAAACTTCTGCAATTTTTTTTCTGCTAGTGAGTCATTAGCTAAATGGAATTTATTGTATTGTCACCATAAGATCATCAAAAGTGAGAAGTGGTTTCTCTGCATGCGTCTGAGGCTCATTAATGGCTAAATTTCTGATTTTTATTTTTGGCACAGGAAGGAGATTCTGCAGGAGTACTTTGACCTGTCCAGTCTGCTCCAGGACGAAGTGGTGTGTGTTCATAATGAGATGACCAATGCCCTCAAAGCCATCGAACCATACAGAGAGTATGAAAGCTTCATTCAACAGAACAGGTAGAGCTTTATTCTGCTCTCTGGGTTCCCCTCTTAATTGTACATTTATTCAGCAAGCCTGGTAAACCTTCACCCATTAGGATTGTTCTACAGTATGTTTAATTTCACAGTGGCTGTCAGTCAGATATGACCTAGCAGTTTCAATGCTATTGACTACTTGGTGGTTTTTCACTTCATTGTTAAGGAGTGAGAACAAGTGGGTTTTTAAAATAATGTTTGTGCACACCCAACATTATACAATAGACTTCAACTGCTTATTAATATGAATCCAAAATAATATACTAATATTTGTTTAGCAATAACAACCCAATTAGCAATTACTACCAGAATATGCGAGCCAGCTGGAAAAGCCAGTTCACTGAAGGGGAAAGGACACAGAATATTAAAGGTATTTGCTTCTGGTAGTAATTAATCTGCTAAAAGTAAAGGTAGTTGTCTTGTCCGCCACTGTACATAGATTGGGGGTTTTGTGGTAAAATCCTTTTTGTTTTCTCTGCTGGCTAAGTTGCAATCCTGTTAGCAATGTTCACACCTCCGTTTAGAATCTAAATTGTTGATATCTGAAATTGTAGATGAAAAGTATAATGTGTACAACAACAAAGTATAAAGTGGGAAAGAGACAGTGTGTGAACGTTAACGTCAAGAAACAATAGCAATGACCATTACGGGGTTCTGGAGGTGAGTCAAAATTCAAAGAGAAGCCAGTCCATTTTGTGTCACAGCAAATAGGGTTGATGTGGGATTCCAGAGTTTGTATTGAACACAATGACAACACAAACTAAATCTAAACTAACCTAAACTAAAACCATCAGAATTTATACAAATTAGACATTGCTGAAACATGTTTAGAGACTAGAACAGGAACAGAAGCAAAATGTATGCAAAAGCACATAAGCTGTGTAGACAGCATTTGAATGTAATGTTAATGGTTACTCCATTTAACCTGACATTCGCATTGAACGTTCTTCTTGATATAGTTCTACTTAGTTATAAAGAACCATAGACACTGAGTTTGATTCTGCAGCGTAGTCATTAAATGATCCATTCAACTCGCTCTACGCCACAGTCCAGTACCTTTGCACAAATGTTTATGTATATTTTTATATAATTACAAAACCTGACTTATTTGGAGGCGTACATTATTCTGGTGGAATGCTGATAGTCTTATTTTGAAACTATGTGTGTGATTACTGAGACGAGCTATGAATTATTAGAGTTAATAGAAATCATAACGATCAATCTGTCAAAATGCATAATTAACAAAATACTGTAGGGCGGCTTGCTAAAAAACTACGAAGATATCTACATACATTTCTGACGTGAAATTTGTTTCCTTACCTGCATGTATTTTAAACACAAAGTTATCTGCAGATGTGAAAAAGAAGAATTTCACATTCAAAGAATGCAGTGTTGGAACATTGTGAACATTTTGACAAGTGGCATCTGAAAATTTACTGAAGGCTTATATCATATGACCCATAACTATCCAACACCCTGGACAAAATATAGTATTTACTGAGTGAGAAAAGCACACACATAAGGACTTAGACATACAGTAATGCAGACTGACTTTGTTTACTGTAGCATGTGTTAAACTGGTGGTTTCCGGCCTTTAAGCTGTGAAAGTGTGTTATAGACAAGTCGTTTTTCCCAGAAAGCTTCCTTGATCTGTATCACACACTCACTAACTAACTAACTCACTAACTAGTTTGGTGTATATGGATTTATGCATATGGATGTAAACACACAGTTTACACAAGCTCACACAGTGTCACCAGAGTACTGAAGAACACACACGTACACACACATACACAATAAAATGCAGTGTGTATATATATACAGAGAATTATGAAATCATTAATGCTATTTTTTAAAATGTTCTCACATATGCGGACTGAAAGATGGCTCAGCACAGGAAGGTAAACAGTCTGATAGCCGCAGGGAAGAAAGACCTTAGAAAGACCACTGAGGCATGCATGGCCTGCTGCTGAGCATAATCTGCTGTGCTTTTGTGGTCTCATGGAGCAGATTGGAAGGATTGCTCATTAGAGCTAAGAGCTTAGCCAGCATTCTTATGTCCATCACTTGTCTCCAGAGCTCTGGCACGAAGGCAAACTTCCTGAGTTTGTTTTTCTAAAATCTTTGTAGAACCTGTTCTCCACCTACAGGAGGAGAGAGTTACTCTAGTTGGATGGAAGCAACTATGAAAAATACATATATGAATTAACATATATGATAACATCCAGCTAATCACGACAATACATCCGTGTCAATTGCCTCCTAAGAAAGGTCTGTGTTTTATGGCTTAACATTTGGAAGAAACACTTCATTTTCTGTATCCTTATAGGTAGGTTTAGTTAACGGCTACTGAAAATATGACTTTTATGATCACCCTATATTATAGTATTTTAGTATATAGTATAGTATTTAATCCTAAATAGTTTAAAATGAATTAGTACAAGTGATCTGTGAAATTATGAAGTAAAATGTTTACAATTATTTTATTGTATGTATATTATTTATTGGAACAATCTAGATAAATTGTCAAAATCTTTAGCACTGTAATTGCACACTACTTGTTGTACTCAACATATTTCATTTTCAGTTCATATTAACACTGTTTATGAGTTTTCTAACTTTAGTCTTGATAGATTTGCCTTCTAAGTGTGGCAGCCTTTATACAGCAATTTAGAGTTGCATCACGACCTGAGATCAGTTAAAAAGATCCATAAATATTTAATTTATCTCCTATAATTTTGTATAATTCTTTTGGCTTCATAGCAGCAATGGTTATTATGGAAGGAAATAAACATGGCATGCTGTTAATAATTAATGTCAGGGTATTTTGCTGCTTATGTAAAGTTGATTATTTTCCAGTAACCATCACCTCCGGAAGTGTTTTATTCTTCTTATACCACAACAATTTGCCAATGCTAACAAAGTTCTTTAATTAAATTATAATTCTATTTAATGTTGCGAAATTCCCATGAAACAAGTTAGCTTTTATTATTCCTTATTCTGCAGCAGACATAGCGTCATACTCTAACCCAAATCTCTTCAGTTTAATAGGACAAAAAATACAGCTTGTCGTATCATAGCGAAACAGCGAAAGCAGAGAAATCACGAACACTAGAAGATTTCTTCCAAAACCACTAGATAACACATCAATTAATGTGTGTGTGTGTGTGTGTGTGTGTGTGTGTGTGTGTGTGCAGGTCAAGAGCAGAAGTTCCAGCATGTGTGGAGTTTGACAGCAGTCTCTTGGAAGATACTGAGCGTTTGAAGCCTGAGGAGCTAGAAGTGAATGAACTCACTCTGGAAGGAATACAGCACCGGTGACTACACAACACATCTAGTGTGCATTGGCATAAAGTGCATACCGTATATTAGTATGAATAAGTGTGCACTTACACATATTCATATAAAGAAATGATCTACACTTTAGCATTCATCAGCATTTATGCATCCCCCAACACTACAGTGTGCACTACAGACAGTAGTATGAAAAACCCTGTATTATACACATTAGTGCACACATTTGTGTACTTAATGTACACTATTCAAAGCATGCTTTGTATCTATAATACATTTAGTGTACACCAGTTATTACACATACAATAGTTTACGTCTTGTTCACTACACAGTGGTACAAGATCATTGTGTTTTACACGTTAGTGCTCATAAGCCTTCACTGCATTGTACATTAGTGTACTTAGTAAGCACTAAACACTCAAGTGCACATCAGTGTTCACATCAGATTAGTGTATTACACAAGTGATTCTATCTGTATTTCTGTCTGAGTCAAAAATGGGTGTAATCTAAAATGTAGGGTTGGGTAAATGGAAAGGGTATTTTTTAATATTTATACATGAACCCTACAATTATGTTATTGCAAACACTGGGAAAACCCCAGAGGTAGAATTGTCAGCGTTGTCAGCATGGTTAGTTCGAGTTCCACTTTCTAAATCTTGGTTTATATTACTTGATTTCATAATATGTCTAGCAGCCTTATTTGTGATTTGATTTGTTCTGTGGTATTTGTTTCTTTTGCAAGCTTCATATCTTCATGTCTTTTTATTATCTGTTTTATTGTCTGTCTTTTTCTTAACTTTTTATTATCTGTTATGAATATTCTATGATATTCATGAACGTTATCTGTTCATTCCAGTCAGTGCCTTAGTTTTTTTTTACTTTATCATTTGTCAGTGGCTAGATGACCTAAAGGAACTATATTGAATAATCTAGTGCCTATGTAAATAGGTATTTTAAAAAATGCAAAGATGTATCTGTACAGTGACTCTAATGCAGTTCTCTACTACATCAGGCTCACTGCTATCGAGGAGGAACTTCTCAGCATAGCAGCGACTCTGGGAACACAACAGGCTGCCGTTAACCAGCTGGAGATCGATCTGGAAGCCGAAGAGAGTTTGGACAAGTCTGGCCAGAGGTGAGCTTTTACCGCATTTACTCGTTTACAAGAAAATAATACATGAAATGTAAGATAGAGGAAATTATTGTGTCTAAAAACAGGTTTGAGATTTCTCTACCCCACAGTGAAGAGTGCTTTCATGAATTTTAGATGTATGGAGATTAATTATTTAATGTTGTATGTGATTAATGGCTGGCCAAGGAGCAGCTCTGTAACTCTTACTGCCTTAAAGATTAATATTAAACATCTGTCACAGCTCAGTTTGTGTTCAGGCATATATGTACATATTAGAGAGCTAGATATGTGATATAAAGGTATAGCTTGCATTTTGAAGCCACATAGCTGCTATACTGTATATGTCCTAAGTCTTCAAAAAAACACTGCAAATTTATTCACTTTTCAATCTCAGAGCAGTAATTTTCAGTTATAAACAAGTCAGTAACAAAGTAATTGTAGAGAATTACTCTACAGTCATTCTGTGGCAATACCTTAACAATCATTCGTGATTTTATGTTATTCCACATAATGTATTTTATTTGAAACAATTTACATTTAATTGGAAAAGGTATAGTGAATGAGAGAGTGTGTGTGTGCCCTGCGATGGGTTGCCACTCTGTCCAGGGTGTATCCTGCCTTGATGCCCAATGACAGGCTTCCCGTGACCCGATGTGGTTCGGATAAGCGGTAGAAAATGAATGAATGAATGAATGAATGAATGAATAAAAAAGGTATACAATCTTACAACTAACACCGGAGTCCAAAAGCCTTTTCTATGGCTGAACTACTGCAAGTGCCCCTCTGTTTAATAATGCATTCTCATTAATAACCATTCATTAGCATCTACTGTATGCCCTTCATTCATCTTCATTAGCCACTTTAATCTGGTTAGGGTTGGAATCCAGAGTCTATCTTGGGAACTGAGTCCACTCATTGCAGCTGAATGTTAAGGCTCTTGTTTAATGCAAAAGCTTAACAGTGGGTCTCTCACAGTTGTGGTTTTTGAACACACAACCTTATGGTCACTATTGCAAAACAGTAACCACTAATGTATTACCATCCTGTCAACCAGGGTGTACCAGTTCAGCAAGCGCAATGCTCTGGAAGACAGCAGGCAGCAGGTGGTAACATCGATGGTGGCACGGGCCCGGCTCGAGGCCCAGCGCAGGTTGCTGGCTGACAAACTGCAGTGCCTTGGCAGCGATGACGCACCAACACTGGGTCTGGATGATGATCGGATTTCTCTCAACTCCAGCACCTCTGTAAGTCAGTTGTTTTTAGACAGCACGGAAACACTAGGGTACTGTGAGAAGCCTTTGAGTCCATGTGGTATCAGAGTTTTTATGAGAGAATAGGATTGGAAGAGTGGGTGTACATTCACATTTTTTATTTTTTTACATTTTTCAAGCATTATGACAAGGCCCATTATTCAAATACCATTCCTCAAATATTTGACTAAGTCTGCTTTTCCAACAAAGACACAGTCATATAGGGATTTGTAACAGTAAACAAATCCATGACATAATGATTGTACTGTTCTTTTGCTGTTTTTTTGTAGCCAGCATTATGTAAATACTTTGACCATCCACTGTGTGTAGGGGCCAGTTTCAGTGGTTCTTATGCGTGTATATATATATATATGCGTGTGTATATATATATATATATATGTATATATGCGTGTGTGTGTTTTGTTTTTTGTTTTTTTTTATACCGGAGATGTACAAACAGCAACCTACCCTGAGGCCATCAAGGGCACAGTGTCACCCGAATCGTACATGAAATAATGGCCTGATCTTTTTCTAGTCTTGTCTGATAGGATGGTTGAGGGCTTGAGTAGCCCACCCACCTGAAAGTTTTCTATTTTTTATGTTCTAAGATGTTTTTCTGCTCACCATGGATGTAAAGGATGTTTATTTGAGTTGCTATAGACTTCCTGTCAGATCAATTCATCCTTGCCTGGACTTCAGGCTTCTCTTATCAACAAGGCGTTTCCGTGTTCATAACAAGGTGTTTTTATTTCTGTAAATTCTAGAGACTTGTGTGTGTGAAAATCCCAGGAGATCATCATTTTCTGAAAGATTTAAACCAGCTCATCTGTCACCAACAACCAAGTCACAGAGATCAAGTTTTTATCCCATTCTGATGTTTAACGCATGTTTTTCTGCATTCTGCTGTTGACACATAATTGGATAACTGCATAAATGTGCAGGTTTACAGGTTTTCCTAACAGTGATTGTGTGTGGCTATCTAAGTCAGGGCTTTTACATTTTTAACAATTATTCTTAATGGTCTGCAGTCAGTTACTCCTATCTGGACCTCAATAAGAAAATATTTAGACCACCCTGCTTTAAACCATACGTGGTTAAAATGTGAACTGCGTTAACAGTTCAGCCTGAAAGATTACACACAAGGTTTGCACTGCAGTCTTTTGCTTCTTTTTTTTTACCCCTTAGGCATTCATCAGATGCTTTTATCCAAATTGCCTTAAAATCAAGCTAATCCGTGCATAGAGCCATGAAGATAAGGGTTAAGGGTCTTGCACAAGCAGCTGACAGTAGATTTTCCTTCAGTCCTTCCAGTCACTATTTGAGAACTACTGAAACCAAAAATCTTTTAATGCATTGGCCGACAGCTTGGATTAGGGATTAAACTATATCACTTTACTAAGCTAAATAACACCTGGTCTTGCTTGAAAGATTTTCAGACTTTTCTATCAGGACCGAAGATTTAATGTCATTACCTGATCAGTATGAATAATAACAGGATGCAACAGGGTGTACTATTGCATTGCTTGGATAAAGACACAAATATATGCCATTTTTCAGTGTGCATTTATGCGACCCTGACACATTAAACATAACCTTTATAGCTGCACTGTGTTTCAGCTGAGCGACATCAGCAGCTTTAAAAAGGACATATTCCATAGAGTTTTATTAGCCCCAAGGGTTTGGCACTAGACTGAACTCTGGATTTATTGTTTCTGCAGCACAGAAATGCTGAATCCTCTACAGAAATATGTGCTACTTAGCATATTGTTTCTGTTTGCAGTATTTCCTCAAGCCTTTGACTTACATAGCCTTTACAGCCTACTATTGTGCTCTATTCCCTCCGTTATTAGTTTAGCAGAGAGCTGTGTATCTTCACCAAGCTACTGAGACAGATGCAGTTTTACTGTAAAGCCTCTAAAAAGGCTGTGGGTATGTTTGGCATATTTAGACAATGCTCTCTTCTGTTAAGGGTTGGTATGTAGTTTCCTCTGTGTATAAAAATAAGCATGATCGATTATACAATGAGTTAAACATTGTGGGCTCTTCTACAAGATTATGTAGCTTATGTATGGCTGATGTGGTATGTAGTTTCCTCTGTGTATACAAATAAAAAAGTAGAGCATGATTGATTATACAATGACTTAAACATTGTGGGCTCTTCTACAAGATTATGTAGCTTATGTATGGCTGATGTGGTATGTAGTTTCCTCTGTGTATACAAATAAAAAAGTAGAGCATGATTGATTATACAATGAGATAAACATTGTGGGCTCTTCTACAAGATTATGTAGCTTATGTATGGCTGATGTGGTATGTAGTTTCCTCTGTGTATACAAATAAAAAAGTAGAGCATGATTGATTATACAATGAGATAAACATTGTGGGCTCTACTACAGCATTATGTAGCTTATCTATTGCTGACCATTCAGGTTTTCTCATTACTTTTCTCATAATCTCGAGTACAACAAACATTTCCTGCAGTATTTCATATCTTTTTTTTCTTTTTTTTTTTCTCTCAAACTAAGGAGCGTGACAAAGACTTCAAGGTTCCCAGTGTGGACAGCATCATCAACCACCTGAGCAGCCTGTTCAAGCCCAAGTACACTGTGAGTAAGCCTTTTCTTTGGTTTGCTTCTCTGTCTGTAATGATAGACTGGAACACAAACTACTCTGAATAATAGTAGAACATTCATTTATTCAGGTAAAAAATAAGTGAAATAAAACAGGCAGTAGAGAAGCAAATCAAAAAAAATAAAAAAAAAAGCTATTCACACAAATAATAGTGAAATGGTAGTTAGTTAAAAATACAAATGAATTGATTTGTGTCCTGAACGTACTCAACACAAGACATTCACCAGACTCCTTTAATGAACCAGTATGTAACTAAAGGACATAAAAACAGAAAACAGACTTTCCAATAGTTTATTGTTTTGTCTGCCAGAAAGTCTTGCCAGAAACTCCAGTTTTCAAATACTGAAATTTTGATAGCTACTGAAACAGCCACAATATACTAATTATCTTGAATTTGTCAATCTCTCTCTATCTGCAGCATTTTGTACCCAACACAAAAGGAGGTTTTCCTTGTGTCTTTTTAAACCAAGCAGTTAAATGTACTTTACAGTGGCATTTGAGGAATTGTTAAAAGGATAATGAGGAAATGGCATTAAACTAAATGTAGTTTTTGTGTATCTGTTATCCTCAAAGCATAACAAGCAAATGCCCAATTGTAATCATGCTAATGTAGTGTGTTCATGTCCCATTGTATAGAGTAGTGTGTTTTACGATGCCTCCCAGGTGCCACCCGCTCTGTCTCCTGTGCCTGAAGTAGAGAAGCCTCTGAGTCAGCAGTGTTGGTACCATGGTGCCATCCCACGTGTCGAAGTCCAGGAGCTGCTAAAGAAGGATGGGGACTTTCTGGTCAGGCAGAGCCAGGGCAAACAGGAGTATGTGCTGTCTGTGCACTGGGGAGGACAGTGTCGCCACTTTCTCATTCAGAACACAGAGGTATATTTCTAAGTATGTGTTGTATCCTGTGTTAGTTGTGCATCCTATGTAGTGCATGTGTAAATCATCACATTCACAAATCATATAGGAACATTGTCAAAAATTCTAGAATAGATGATAGTGTTGTACTATGAAAGCTATGTGCCACAGTCTTACTAAATAATATTTGAAATGAGATACCAGTTTTCGAAATGTTTGTGATGCTTTGAAACCTCATTCTGACAGTCTGAATGTGGTGTTTATATTCAGATTTCTCTATTTGTTTACTTTAAAGGGAACTAGGCATGAAAGAACTCTAACTGTGCTTGAAATATATGAAAGGGAGAACAAAAACATTTCAGGACATTTAAAAGTATTCAAAAGTGTGTGTGTGTGTGTTTCTAAAAATTGTAGGCTTTTATAAACCCTGGTGTGTGTCTATTTCAGTTATGCCAATCGATTCAAATTGCAACAGGTAGATGACAGTAGAACTGAAAAAAAAAAACAGGTTGCATCTGACCACACATCTGGAGTGCCACAAGGGTCTGAATACTTTTGTGAATAAGAGATTTCAGGTTTTTATTTTTAATTGATTTTCGAAGATCTCAAAAAAACATAATTATGGGCGGTGTAAGTGTAGCTTGATGGGTTAAAAAAATGGCAATGGTCTCCATTCCACAATGTGTACAGAAGTGTGTAGTGTGTTTCAAATCACAAAACATAAGGAAGAAATAAAGAAAGGCTTTTCCTTGTCAGCAAGGTTTAAATCTTAAATCAGGATCATATTTATTTCTGGAAGTGTTTACTAACTTTGAGGTGGTTTGATGGTAAATAGTAAGTATATTACTGTATATTCTACAACTACTAAGATATTGATTATCCTAAGTTGAATTAATTGAACCAACCTTAATACAGGTTATTCAGAAGGATGCCAAGTTTGCTGTGGATAACTCACTAATATCACTAATATCAAGTTATCTTCAGTTTTGAATTGTAAGCCTACGGTTGTTTTTGCTTGTACGGTTGTTTTTACTTTTCTCTATATCCATTGTCTATATGTGTTTGTATGTACATAGGGTATGTATCGTCTGGATGGTGAGGGCTTTCACTCTATACCACTGCTCATGGACTACCTTCTGAACTCCAACAAAAATGTCACTAGGAGAACAGATATTGTGTTGAAAAGACCCATCCCAAAGGTAGCACAATAATCTATCTATCTATCTATCTATCTATCTATCTATCTATCTATCTATCTATCTATCTATCTATCTATCTATCTATCTATCTATCTATCTATCTATCTGTCTGTCTGTCTGTCTGTCTGTCTGTCTGTCTGTCTGTCTGTCTGTCTGTCTCATGTTCTCATGTTCAGCTTTTGGCCTATATTTTTTTTTTTTATCTTTTTAAGTCTCTATCCATAAAAGAACCTTATTTATGTTTTATTCTTATGCAGATTATCTTTCTGCATGATCCTGTTCAGTAAGGAACCAGATTAACAAATGGAGCAGTAACTGCAGTCAGTCTGCCTAAAGATGTTAAACTTTGCTAGCTAAATATGATTTTATCACACTGTCAATGCCATGATCTCATCAAGTTATTCGATAGCAACATGCCATATTGAAATTAGCACGATCCTAATCACTTCATCTATCAATACGTCATGCTCCATTTTCTCGGTCTGGGGGCAACCATATTTTAAAATGCTTTAAACGCACTTGAGGTTATTTGAGATGCATGCAAAAGAGTAGAGAATCTTAAAAATCTAAAAGATTTTAGTGCAGGAAGGATGTCAGGCTGCCAAACAGATTTTAGCCAGTTCATGCCTACAAGCAAAATAAAAAATCAATGACCATATTTTTTTCCCCATGCACACACAACCAACAACATGTGCACTACACTAAAATACACTCTGTCATATTGCTCTGCACTGTATTACTGGCTGAGAATGAAAACACCAGTACAATTTGTGTCTTACTATATCATACCCTCTAATTTGGTTGGTCTCTCATGTCTTCAAGGACAAGTGGTACTTAGAGCATGATGACGTTATCCTTGGCCAAAGCATTGGGCGGGTAAGTACACAGATCAATAACAGCTCTTTATCAGCAATGTCATTTAATGATGCTATTGGATGTCTTGAGTAAGTGAGCTACCCATACAATGTCTTTTAAGAGCCATCTGTTAGCATGTTAAGTATCCCAGCACTGAGCCAAGGCAATTTTACCACCAGCAGTTATAGTCATTAGATTAATGCTAATGACATAAACCTTCTTACTCTGGTGTCACTGTAACAGTGAGACATGGACAGAGGCATATGGATGTTAATTTATTTATTGTTTTAATAATCCTTGCCATGGAAGGGGTCAGCATGCATGCACTTATTTAACACAGGGAGCTGCATATTCATGCACAAGCCTCAAAACTATAAGCAAGAACTTTATGAACGGATATAATCATCTACTTAGAAGTGCATAAATTTGTGGTGCACATATTCAAATCATGGCCATAACTAGTTATAAGGACACAAACTTTAGTGCTTTTTAAAGATTTTGTTTATGGGGTTTATTTTGCATGTATACTTTACGACTGTAGTCACCTGAACATCACACCCATATGTGGGCCTTCAAGCTTGTAACATTACAATTTCCTTTCACTAAAACTAAGGGGCTCAAACATGTTCTGGCATGACAATGCTTGTGTGTACAACCATGATATCAACTCCACTTTTGGGAATATCTGGAACACTGACTGCACCCCCAGACCAGGGGATTAAATCTGTAATGAGTTCACAAAGCATGGTGAGGTGTCCAAAAATCTTTGGCCATATAGAGTATCAAAGATTTTATAGTAACAGCCAGGTAATTGGGGGAAAGCTAAAAGAATGGAGTGGAAGGATAGCCGTACAATTATAAAAAAAAACTGATGTAGTATCTATCTATCTGTCTGTCTGTCTGTCTGTCTGTCTGTCATTTAACTTTTCCTAACCTGTGGTTCTTGCACTGAAAATGATTTGGCTAGTTGCATTAATTCTGATTGTGTGTGTGTGCGTGTGCATGTGTGCATGCTTAAAGGGGAACTTCGGTGAGGTTTTCAGTGGCCGTCTGCGCTCAGAAAATACAGCAGTGGCGGTGAAAGCCTGTCGTGAAAACCTTGCCATGGAACTCAAAAATAAATTTCTCATGGAAGCTCGGTATAAACACTTATTCAGTTAATGTCTCTCTTATACTCAGTCACTCACACACACTCAAGCTGTGACTAAAACACCCACTGTGTTTCTAAAGGATTCTAAAACAGTATGACCATCCGAACATAGTGAAGCTCATCGGTGTCTGCACGCAGAAACAGCCCATCTATATAATCATGGAGCTGGTGCAAGGTAATGAAGTGTCTTAAATATCGCTGTGTTCATGGAGTTAAAGTGCCACTGACTTCATAGTGTGTTTAATTTTGTACTGTCAGGGGGAGATTTCCTGTCCTTCCTCCGTTCGGAGGGACACAGCCTGAAGTCAAAGATGCTGATTAGGATGGCGGAGAATGTGGCATCTGGCATGCAGTACCTGGAGAGCAAGAAGTGTATCCATCGGTGAGAGTGGTTATTTATGAAGAAGACTGTTGTGAGAGAGAAAAAGAGGGAAACATTTAATATGGGATTTAATATAAATGTTAAATAAGGAAACATTAGCTGTACATTAGCTAGACTCCTTGTACACTTTTTTATGAAATGTGGCACAATGATACAGGACATTCTTAGTCAAGAATACACCAAAAAATTTGAGGTTGTGCCATGAACAGGGTAAAGGTGGGCATACACAAGTAATAATAACTCACAGATAATAATAGTTTAGATTTCTCTGGATCATGCTGAGTGATGTTTACCCATTACGTTGGTTTTTCCACTAGTTTTTTCATGTCTTCGTTATCATAAGACCCCAAAACTGGAAGCAAAGCTTTTCCATAGTGACACTATACGATGCACATATATTAAACTATGTTAACATAGATGTATCATGTTTATTTGAAGTTTTGGGTGGTTATGATGGTTACTGCTGGGAAGAACTAAGGCATATGCTCAGGAATGGCATTAAGTTTAGTATATCTCTGTGTGAACAAGTGACAAAGTTCCAGCGGCTTCTAGTCCCAATCACGTCTGAACTTTCTCTTTAACTAAAGTGTAGAGTCTTTATATCCTTGGCACCTTAAGCCCTGTTCCCAGCTATATTTAGACTATTATTGTCATTTTACATAAATACTATTTAGATTTAAAAGCTTAAAAAAAAGCTTGGTCAGGACTGATGTGTCTTATTTTACTCATTTATGTCCCAACATGAGTTTATATTAGTCTATATCTTAGTGCTTTCTAAGTTAGACTTACTCAGATTATAGGATGTTTATATTCATTTACACTTACATCATCTGTTATACACAGAAATATATGATATCCATAGCAAATTTCATTTTGTAAAATGGTAAACATTGAAATGGAGTTAGAAGTGATTTTATCAGGGTATTACTACAGATACATCTCTCAGTAGGTTTGTTTTGGCTTACAACCAATTCTCACCCCTGCTGCTGTCTCTGGGTCAGTGATGTATGAAAGCAGTGAGCAACGGAAACTCATTTACATGATTTAAAACCGCTGATAGTCTGTCCATAGAGGATATGATCACCTAGACAACCAAGGTATAATCAGCTTTTTATTTTCAAGATCTGTTATAAAGTCCTGTAGGGAATGAGGGTGAAGTAGAATAATGTTACCTATATTGCTGTATAACAGAAGATTTGACTTAAAGCTGTGTATCAGCACTGGGATCCTGCAAGTCACAAAAATAAGTAATCAGATATGAAGCTCACAGGACACAAAAAAGCAATGTTCATTAATATTAGAGGTTATCATATGCTTGTCTGGTATATCATGTCCGTTCAATTATCTTCATAAACTGCTTTATCCTGATCAGGATGGTTTAAATGACTCATTTATTTGTAATAAATAAAAACAATTAAAAGAGTTAGAAAATACATTGAAAGCAAGTGCAAACAAAAAAATAGCCACAGGTTTAAAAAGCTTTTGCTGGAGAGGATGGGATTTTACTTTTTGCACTGCTATATCTCTATAACTGCTTCTAATTCTACATATTTCTCTTTTCATTCGATGCCCTGTTTTTATTTTATGTGCCCATCTTTGTTTGTAACTGCTTGTTTTTGTCTTGCTCTGCCTTTCACTTTCTTTTATGGTCTATCAATCACACTCTTTCTCTCTCTCCCTCCTGCAGGGACCTGGCAGCAAGGAACTGTCTGGTAGGAGAGAAGAGTGTGGTGAAGATCAGTGATTTTGGCATGTCACGCGTTGAACAGGAAGGCGTGTATTCAGCAACTGGAGGCATGAAACAGATCCCAGTAAAATGGACTGCACCAGAGGCTCTCAACTACGGTACAGACAAACACAGATGGGTCTTTTCCACACGTTAAACACTTTTTTGTAAAACAGGAAAGAAGCACCACTAGTCATCATTCCAAACTCTCTGACAGTGTATATTGTCCTAAATTCTTTTTTGTAGCATGGCATTGTGCCATGTATGTCACATTGTGCAAGAGATTATAGACAGACTGAATAATCTCCAGCATATGGTTGGATCTTTGGGGTGTGTTAATGCCTCAACAGAGAAATCTGTTGAGTGTCTGGTTTCCACACAGAGCTGATCTGTAATATCGCTCACCGTGCTTGTTCACATATGGAGATTTACAGATTTAGTGAGACAGTTGTGAGTGACTCGTTGCTGCCCTCTGGCTGTGTTATAGGACGCTACACCCATGAGAGTGACGTGTGGAGTTTTGGAGTGCTGCTTTGGGAGACATTCTCTAGAGGTGTAACTCCATACACCAGCATGAGCAATCAGCAGACCAGGGACGAAGTAGAAAAAGGTGAGTCTAAAGCACAATGTCACCTCAAACTTTCAGGCATTGTCTAAATCAGAAATCTATCTGAATAGGAACTGTACTTATGAAAATTGAAAACAAATCTTTCTAACATGTTCTGAGATACATTTAATAAATGTCCTGCAGGTTTAAAGTCATCTGTCTTTCTGAGCCAAGTACCTAACTGTCTCTACATCAGGGGTGTTAAACCCATTTTAGGTGACAACCCTCATTACGTGTTATATACTGTTAATGTTAAGACTGAAAACACATCATGAACTCCAATCAATTGTGTTCATCTATCAGCATTCATTCAACAGATTGACCAGCACCAACATTACTACTTATAAAGCAGTTTATATTTTTATATTGCATAAGTTTACACCAGGATATTTCCATGTGTGTGGTGGAACAAACAGTAACTGAATTATATATCCTAGTCTACAACAATTACAGTAGCTGATCATATTAAAAAGGGTACTGAAAAACAAAGTAGACAATGACTATTCAGACTAATCTACGATTGCATAAGTGTAAACTCACATCAATATAAAACGTATTTATAGTTTATTGTTCTCTTTTGCCCCATAGTAAAATGAAAATTCATTTAGAACATTGATTCAAAATTCAGTTGTTATTTCAACCAGCACTGAACCAGTCATTTTTGAAACCCTACAACTTCACACACAGCAAACACAGTAAATCAATTTAGTCTTTTCCTAAGCCAAGCTATGTTCACAGTTTCCTTTTCCCCAGATGTAGAAATACTGTTTATGATGTATATACTATATGATATATTTTTAATAACCATAATAAATGTTTAATAAAAGATGTTTCATAACAGAATTAGCTAAAAGCAATATACAAATAAGAACTCTAACGGCATTTCATGTTTGGATTCATTCAACTGACTCATGTTACTCAACCCTCTGCACTTCTTTTGATTTTCTGCCTCCAAAGTTACAGTACAACGTCTTCACCAAAAAAATTAAAACAATCTTTATTTAATCTTTATTATAAGTATAAAAGCACCCTAACAGGGCAAAGTTTTTATTCAGTGTGTGTATTCAGAGTGCTCACAGAGGTCATGGATAGGTTTCTGTAGCATTGGAACAGAACAATCATAAACTCTTTAACACCTTACAATAAATATGTAGTAATTATTAGGCTTGTTATCACACTTATCTCGGCAATGCAAAAATCGCATCAAAAAAATCTAAGCACTTTTGTATGTCGCTATGAAAAAGGGTGTCTGCCAAATACTTTGAATGAAAATATTCAGCTATAGAAATGAAATACTGTGTACAAAGCAACTGCCAGCAGATGGTGCTTTATGTGTTAATAAAGCCAAGGTTAAGTGGAACTTATTTGCCTCGAGCATGTTGAACTGTTGAACTTTAAAAACTGGTTCATGAACACTTCCTTGTCATTACATTCATTTCATTGTTAGTGTAACATGTTTCCTGGTACGGTATTATAAATTGAAGCAACATACACTTGCTGACCACATACTGATACTGGGGATATTAACATTTACACTCACCGGCAATTTTAATAGGCACGCCCATATATGCACAACACATATAACACCCTTTAGGTGGATGTGCTACACTGGGGTTCATGCTTACCATCCAAAACAGGTTTCTGAGGCTACACTGGGAACCGGCTCACTGAAACTGGACATGTTAAAGATTGGAAAAACACATTTAAGGAGACATTTAATAAAACATTTAAGACAAAAATTCAGAAGTGATCATTTTATATGTTGTTTAGACTACAAATATTTTGTATTTGGAAACCAGAAATGTAAATTTGGTCTGTTAATCACAGGGTATCGTATGCCAGCTCCCAGTGGCTGTCCAGATGAGATCTTTGGTCTGATGCGACGCTGCTGGCTGCATGACCCAAGAATGCGTCCTTCCTTCAGCAAAATCAGGACAGAGTTACATGCTCTCTGCAGTTAACACGCACATGCGTGCACACATCACTTAAGCTGTACTTTTTTATGACTGTCTTTGTAATGTATATTTTGCTTCAAGAATTTTTTATGTATTTAAAATATAAAACCTTGTCATAACTTATGATCTCGTTGTATTCACATGACATTGATTTTCCTTTAAATAAAGTCAATGTTGTGACATAAAGATAAAATCTGTAAAGATAAAATCAGACTTCACATGAATCTTATTTAATAGCCTTTGTAATATAAGCCGTCTTTGCCATCTCTTTCATTCTGTAGCAGCAGTAATTTATCAGGTGATGTAAACATGATCAGGGCTGACAAATGAACACATCCCTCTTTCACAAGATCTGAATTTTGCTCATTTTATCTCCTTCAAAACAGTTTAAATGGATTGCCAAAATAATTCCTCATTGCTGTGAACAGGAATTTTGCAGATATGTCAGTACTGGAATAAAGTAAATGGAAATCAGCTTTCAGTGTTCTATAAGGTAGCTCAAAACCAACAGACTGCTTTCTGAAGCTTGATTTTGCTGAACATATCGTGAAGCTGTTTTGCCGCTTAGAGGGGCTTCATCCGTCTGCCTAAATTATCACTGCATGTGTCAGAATTATTGACAAATGTGTGAATCATGATCCATCAGTAAGAAACACAAATGACTTGGTCTGATATTTTGATATTTAAAAATGGCACATGAGAAATACCTTTCAACGGAAAATACCTCATTAATGTGTTAAAATAATAAAAAGGTTCTTTATGTATTTTGTTATAAAAATAAACAATCAGTTTTTTTTTAAGTGCCACATCTGCATTTATTCCAGAAACCTTTTTCCGTTTTTTATTTGATTGATGAAAGTAAAAAAAACTTTGATATATAATTTCTTTATTGGATTAAACTTGGTATTGAGGTAAAATTTTACTCATGGAATGAGTATTCAATGAATTCATTACTCAATGAAGATATTGTGTGTATAACTGAGTGAGCACTTATGAGGATCAGTTAAACTTTGGATTATACAAATGATGTGAAATTCAGTGTATTCTTATTCAATTGTGTGACTTTCTTAAATAAAAGATCTATGGTTGCATGCCGTTCTGGGTGACAACGACTATACGTTTTCACCCTAAATATGATGCTAAACAAAATGAACTGTGATTGGATGCTTTACGTGTTAGTCAGACACCCTCTTCGGTGGTCTTTGGCCTATAAAAGCTGATATGGAGTTCAGACCTTCTGCTGTCAATCTTTAGGCCTTGCTACATGAGACTGTATAACATACAGCTCGAAAAAATCTGGCCATTTTCCTCTGACGTCTCTTATAATCTAGGCATTTTAACCCACAGGCAGCTGCTGCTTATTCAATGTTTTTTCCTGTTGTGTGTGAAATTCCCAGGAGATCAACATTTTCTTAAATGCTTTGACTCCAACTACCATGCCACGGGTAAAATCACACTTGGGGGTCACACTTTTTCCATATTTTGGTATATTTATTATATACCTTGTGCTGTTGCCACATGATTGGCTGATTGGATAACTGCACAAATCACAGGTGTACGAGTGATCCTATTAAATTGGATAGTGAATGGATGCGGACAATTGATCATCACACCATCTCGTACTTGTTGAACATCCTCTTCCATATTTGGTCCTCCCATTGGAGCTCTGACCACATCCGATCTGGGATTTTGGAGTAAGAATTCCATTAGATGCTGAAGCATGGCTGTGGGGATTTGTGTTCATTCAGCTAAAAAAGTATTAGTCAGGTTCGTTACTGTTGTCAGGTGAGGAGGCCTAGGGAGCAGGTAGCATTCCAGTTCATACCAAAGGTGTATATAGGGGTTGAGGTTAGGACTCTGTGGAGGAGACTTGAGTAGTTCCTGTCCAACCTTGGCAAACCAGGTCTTCATAGAGCTTGCTTTGTGTGCAGGGGCCATTTATATACACATGTATATCAGGTGCACCACATAATCTAAGCCTAAAATATATAGATTTTTTGGTGAAATCACAGTCAGCCCTGTTATATGTATTATATGAACAAATTGCACAATTCTGTTTGAGCAGTACCACACCCTCGAGTGGATTCATTTTGAATAACCGTTTGGTCTGTTGTGTGCTGTTGCTTACATAGTGCCAGTTCCATGCCTTGTTTTTTGCCTTGATAAAAGAAAGATACAATTTCCTAATGGCAAAACATCTCCCCTTTGGTTTTCCATCCAAAGATAGAGTCTGGCATGTGAGTTTTGTTCCACCAAGGCCACTTGACTTGAGTTGTTTTTTCCATTCTGCAGATGTGATTTTTGTCACCTGCGTGAATGACTTGCTCACGTCAGAGAGATCTTGCTCACACATGATGTTTGACATTGATGCATAGCTTTCTTGTGCGAGAGATTTGTGAGAAGCCACACAAAACCCTTGTGCATTCTCTCTAAATCAACAATTTTTTTTTTGGTGACAGATGCACCATGATTTTTAACATAAACACAAGCTTAAGTTTAAAAGTTTATCTAGAGTACATCAGTTGTTAGGTTGTTACATAGTTGTTAGGTTTAGATTATTTCACTTTGCAATATTAA
Organism: Tachysurus vachellii; assembly: GCF_030014155.1. NCBI lineage: Eukaryota > Metazoa > Chordata > Actinopteri > Siluriformes > Bagridae > Tachysurus > Tachysurus vachellii. The sequence goes on from NC_083460.1 coordinate 35,015,406, forward strand.
AAAGGCAATTAATGTTTTTCTTTTAAAAAGTTAGGAAATGTTTTTTTGAGAATATATTCACTCCAGGAATTATACAGGACATCTTAGAGTTTTAATAAACATTAATGAGTATGAAACAGAGACATTAATAACTACAAAAATGAAGAATTAATAACAACTGTAATAAGTATTCTGTAACAGTGTAAGTACAGCTGAATTGCAGCTAATGGAAATAGTGAGAGAAATAGAAATGCATACATTTTAATATTGTTAGTTCTAGGTGGCAATTAGTGAAGCTGCAGGTGAAGGTAGAAAGAAGATGCCAGTTACATATGAAATAATAGAAGTAATAAGACACAGACTGTTAATATATATAAAAAATTTAATTCAACACATAACACCCCTACCTTCAACCAGGAACAATTCAAATCTGTGGGAAACAGAGAATTTTGACAATATGATGTATGATTTGACTAACATGACGAGTTAAAGCTGCATGATAAAAGTAAAATTTAGCAATGGCATGCAGCAATGCACAAACAGTGTATGTCTTTGAACTGAAATATAATCATGTTTTGTCACTGTGTATTTACTCACCTTGCCATTCTTGCTGAGTAGGTCTGTGAATGTGTGGTATGTGGCAAAGCTCATGTGTGGTAGTGACCTACAACAACATTTGTTGCTAGAAAATTGTTTGTTGGCAGAATTTATGTTATCTTGCAAATTAAATTAATGCTTTTCACAAACAAAAAGAAATATAAATTGCTAGAAGGTTCAGGTTGCATAAAGCAAGAGAGCAAATTTGGTCATGCCCTTTGGGTGGGAGGGATGGCATACACTCTCTTCCCTGTCACAGTGCCTCTAGCAAACCGTAGGTATCTGTGAGCTCATGTATGTTTGGCTATCTGGCTTTATATGTCTCAGAGGACGCATGTTAGGCTTTACCCACCCTTGTTGGGAGTTGTTCCATGACAGGTGAGAACTGACTGGGGGACTGGCAGGTGGCAAGGTTAGGGAAAAAAATTAAGGAAAAAAAAAAAGAATTAATGGCTTGAATAATGTATTATTTCTTGATTTTAATATCAAACTATTGTTTTTGCAATCCAAAAAAGTGGATTGCTCACATTAAGTTGTTAGCTAGCTAGCACATGACCAATTTGCAATTACATGTTTATTAAATATCCTTGCAGAGATCAGAAAACACAAGTAAACATACATATGCATTGTTTTATACTTATGTTCATGTAGACTGCACCCTTGAAAATTAAAGCTAGATGTAGTGTGGTATCAGTGTAAATAGTTAAATAGTGTAAATAGTGTACAATCGCATACCTGTGTACTGTGTTCAAATTTTAAAAACCTCTCAATTACCACTTTAACCTAATTTGGCTCTGAAGTGGATGTCAATTCTAATACTCCAGTACATAAACTACAAATACAAGTATGTGAAAAATGTTGCTGCTACTTTTGCATGTGCACATAAACATTGTGTGTCAAGTATAAACTGGCCTTTATTGTCCAAGGACATAGTGACGGGTCAATATTTATATACTGTACCTCTCTTGTAACTGTTCACCTCTCCTATTAGTTTAATTGTAGATACTGAGTAATTACCTCAATAACCTTAGTTAATAAATAATATACTTTAAATTGAATTACTTGGTGGCACAGTTGCTGTGTCACAGCTCCAGATTTGTCAGTTCAATCCTCATATTTGGCTACTCTCTGTGTGGTATTTATTTTTATGCCCTCCTGTGTTAGTTTTGTCTGAAGCTGATGAGCGGTCTGTATTCTGTACTTCCAATATACAGGTATCAGATGCTCTAAACTGATTCTGCAACACCATTGTTCCTACATGCCTCAAGACAACCACCATCATCCCTTGTAGTTTGTGTATCATCCAAACCAATCCAGGGACAATACCATTGCCAGGACCCTCCATCTGGCCCTCACCCACCTGGACAATAAAGACACATGTGTACGAATGTTGTTCATAGACTTCAGTTCAGCATTCCACACAATCATCCCTCAGCACCTGACTGAGAAGCTGAGCATCTGGTCCTCAACACCTCCCTCTGCACCTGGATCCTGGACTTTCTGACTGGGAGACCTCAGTCTGTCCAGATTGGGAATAGGATCTACATGCACAACCACACAGAGCACTGGTGCACCTCAGGGCTGAGTGCTTAGGGCACTGCTGTTCACTCTACTAACTCATGACTGTGTAGCAATGCACAGCTTGAACCACATCATCAAGTTCACAGAAGACACGACCATGGTGGGTCTCATCAGCAAGAACCTTGAGTCAGCATACATAGAGGAGATGCAACAGTTAACAGCCTGGTGTAGAGCCAACAACCCATCTCTGAACATTGACAAAACTAAAAAGATAGTACAGAGCACAGAGTGATCTCTTTCTTCTGAACATCAATGGGTCCTTCAAGGAGATCTTCAAGAGCGCCAAATTCTTTGGTGTTCACCTGGTGGAGAATTTTATCTGGTCTATTAACATGAGCTAGATCAGCAAGAAAGCCCAGCATCATCTCTACTGCCTAAGAAGTCTGAGGAAAGCCTTTCTCCCACTCCCAACCTGATGTTCTACAGAGGGACCATCGAGAGCATCCTAAGAAGCTGCATCACTGCCTATTTTGGGAATTGTACTTTCTCGGATCACAAGACCCTGCAGCAGATATTTAGTACAGCTGAGAAGATTATGGGATCTCTCTTCCTTCTTTTATCGACATTTACACCACATGCTGCACCCTCACACTCACTCTTCACCCTCATGGCATCTGGAAGAGGTACCAAAGCATTCAGGCCCTCACAACCAGACTGTGTAACAGTTTCTTTCCTCATGCCATTAGACTTCTTAATACCCATAACTGAACTGTACTGAACTGAGACACACACACACACTTCAATATACAGTACATCTCTGTTTACAGCATTACTCATATAAACACTGTTTATATGCTGTTTTTGCACATTCATTGTAAGTTTACATTTGTTTACAAAACTCCTCTTATTGTTTACAAATCCTTTTATTTGCACAATGGTCAATACCATACCAGACTGTACACTAGTCAGTGCTGTTTTATGTATCTGTCTTATAGTGTTTCCACTAGGTTGCACACTAAGCATTTTATGTGGCTAGGACTACTACTTTTTAGTTCTTAGCTCTGTGTTGTTTTATGTATCACTGCATTGTTTATGTAGCTCTGTGTTGTATAATGAAGCCCCATGGCCCTGGAGAAATATTGTTAACCGTGGCCAAGGAGACACTATGTACTGTGTCAGCTATATGGTTGAAATGACAATAAAAGCTACTTGACTTGATGCTAGGTTCTCTAGTTTCCACCAACTTTCCAAAAATTGTACGGTATTGGTGTCTGTTGATTGCCCCTAGGTGTGAAGGAGTGTGTGAATGTGTTCATAAATTGTTCCCTGTAATGGACAGATGTCTCATCCTTAGTGTGTTCCCGCCTGTTTCTAGATCCGTCCTAGATCCGCCATGACCACCATGGGTAATTTCAGGATTAAGCAGTTACTTAAGATGAATACATGAAATGAATGAATGTATCCTTGTAATTTTCAGGGCACTTTCATCTTTCATTTAGAAATGACTACTTGCAGAGAACTCTGCCATACCTGTATGTCCAGGTCATGCAGACATACCAGGAGTAAGAATTCCAAGAAACAAGCAACACACCTTCATGTCACTCAGTACTCTTTTATTGTGTAACTCTTCTAATTGGCACTTATTCACCATAATAAATAACCATGCTTCACCTATTAGAGGCACAATGTATGACTTTTTACTTTTACCATGCTACTCTACTGGTCTGTAAAATGTATCCGTCTCTTTTGTCTCTTATTTTATGGTGTCACAGAGTGCAACTGAATTCAGTGTACATTCTACATTTTTTCATGTTTGACAATTTATATCTGAATAATTTTTTTTGCTTTGTTGAACAAATTTTCTGACTGTTGCTTTGCAAATAAATTTGGAACAATTGACATGGCTATAAGGTAATATGAGTATGAACACCATTTAAATGTATTCCCCAATTCTCCATTTAAATGTATTCTCAAAGTCAAGCATGTTGCACATTCAGAGTCTTTAGGTGTGGAAGAAAGCCCAAGACTTCCACACCTGCCTCATTAGCCAAAAAAGGTGTCTTAAATGACTGTCCTTGATATTATCCTTACACATGAAGAACGTACAAACCCATTTGTCACCTAAAGTCCAAAGCTACTTCAGATAGATAAATGTCTTTCTTTGCTTACAGGAAAACACCTCATTGTCAGTTTGGCATGTTGCATGACCTCAGTCACGAGTTTTGTTTATGTAAGCTGCATTCTCATAAAAGAAGCTGTTAGAATGGTGCAAACTGCTCAATTGTCACTAGCCTGATGAAGTGGATGCAGCTTTCATAAATTGCAAAATAAAAAAGCAACATTTTGTACATGCCCGTAACAAAACTGCCCGTAGCAGAACAAAAGTTTTGTGATACAGGCACATTTAAATGGTGTCTATCAGCATCATGTGATTCTCTCCCGTATCACCATCACAAGATCATGCCGTGGCCGTCTGCTACCTGTCAAAATCAGCAGATAAGCTTTCATTCCTTTCTGCCAACTCAGCCTCACTTGATTGTTTGTGACAAGGTTTCCCAGAAAATACATTCCAGGCTCAGCTACTGTACAGTACGTACTTACTTACAATGAGTTGCAAGTTGGTTTTATAACATTGATCATTTACAACAAAGTCTATGAGTGACTAGATTATTATGTCACGTAAATCACTAATTCTGTGTGCTTTTGGAAAGTCTATTCAGGTTTATTCAGGACAAATAATAAAAACCTGTTTTAAGCATTGTGACTGCTGACTCATTATAGTATCATAGGAAACAGGGTCATCATATTAATTTGTCCAAACACATGGGTAGTTGATGCTATGTGCAAAATAGTTTCACTTAGATAGATCATGTCATTGAGGGGTCGGATATGACTGTGGGATATGTGCCACTTCTGTAATAGTATAGAATCGAGATTTAAATATTCATTTAAATCATTTAAATCAGTGCAACCCAGACCTCAATACTGTAGCTCAAAAGCTATCAGGTTTCTCAATAATGCCTGTAAGTGGAAAGAACATCTTTTTCAATCTAATTGAGCTAAAAATATATTATCATCATCCAAATTTTGCAAAGACTTGTGGGTGGATTCAGAATGGATTTTACACTCAGGTTCTATGGATATCTCTGTAAAAACACAATATTTGATGTAAAATGCACCAAATTATTCAACAGATATAGCATATGTATCTGATATAATTTGACAATATCTAAAATCTAGCTAAAATGTTTGTGTAATAAACTGCCAACTTAATATAAAAACGTTACTGTGAGTTTTGTGTGAAGGTTCCTCACTTCCTGCAGCAGAGATCCAATACATTGACATAAAGTTGTGGGTTTTTTATTTGTTGAACGTGAAGTGTTAAGAGAATTATGAAAATAGTTTCATTAGGTAAAAAACAAGAATGCCTGCATATTCCTTGGCTAGAAACTTGTGTAAATTGCATATGATTAAGGACATTTGACAAATGATTTCATCCAAAAGACCTTTATGTCCCTTTTGGAATCCTATACCTAGAGTTTATATAGATGTGTGTTTTTCTGTCTTACCTTCTGCCAAGCTCTTTGAGGTGTCATATTTGCTTTGATTGCTGTGCTTTGAAGTGACAGGTCCAATTATTGCTGTTTTCTCATTATCTGCCTTATGTACTAATCTATGCGTGGTATTCCCTATCGTAATGAATGACAATGATTTTTCTGTACATAATGTACATATACTCACTGTCAACATTATTAGAACATCTTTACACCTGCTCATGCACGCAGTTAGTCAGTCAGCCAATCATGTGTCAGTAGCACAACACAAATAATAATGCAGATACAGGTCAAACGCTTCAGGTAAAGTTCACATTGATTTTAGCGACTTTAACTGGTGCTTTGTTGGTGCCAGATAGGCTGGTTTAAGTATTTCAGAAACTGATGATCTCTTGGGATTTTCACACAATAGCTTCTAGAATTTTCACAGAATGGTGAAAAAACCTGTTGAGAGAGCTCAGTCTCTCAGAGTGTACAATGTGTACAAAAATAGAGCAAAATGGCCACACTGGGTTGAGCTGTCAGAAAATATATAATAACTTACATGAAACTTTAAAACTGTGGTGAGGAGAAAAGCATCCCAGCATACACAAAACATCAAACTGTGAGGTGAAAATGCTAGAACAGCAGAATGATCACATGGGGTTCTGTCACTTCTGTCAACCAAGAACAAGAATCTGAGGCACAGACTCACCCAAACTAGATAGCTGAAGATTCGAAAAATAGTACCGGGTCCTTTTTTCCAGGTTTCAACTGTTCAGTTTGGATGAAACTGCTGTAGCTCATTCAGTAAAACGTTTCATATTTTGTGCATGCTGAGATGCATTTCTGTTTAACATGACTGTAAAGTGTGATTATTTGAATTACTTCAAATACTTACTCCATCATGTTTGCTCTTTTTATCAACGTTTCAGCCAGCAGACCCTAATCACACAGGATGTTTTTTGCTTTTTGCACCATTCTGTGTATTTTAACTGAAGCTCTTGACCCATATCTGCTAGATTTTATAAAAAGGTTATTAAAAGAATTATAAAAGTTATAAAATTAGCAGAGTGATTAAAAAAAATAATCATAATAATCATAATAATAATTGAGGATTCAACAGTGAAGTGTAAATAAAGATATCTATGATTAAGACTCATAACCTGAAGATCACCAATGGAAGGGGGATCAGTGGGAATAAAATTTTTTCTGATGATACAAGAGAATGAGGATAGAACATGCAGATCAGCGTTGTATGATGAGTTTTTCTGGGGGTGTGTTGACTTTCACTCACTGTGATTGGTTGTACTATTGTGGAATGTGGAAGGAATGTACCATGCAAGAATACGTGCATGACTTTAGATGGAGAAAACAATATCATATAAACTAAATAAAGTTTCAAAAATAAAATAATGAAAAGATTTCCATAGGGATCCTTTGGCTCAGTAATAAATTCTTTTACTTTGGCACTGATGGTTCAGGGAAGCACAGGGTTTTCTCTGCTGGCATGTAACCACATGATCACATGTGACTCAAGCAACCATTGGAATGCAGTTCTGATAACGATTTTTTGCTACATCAGACGTCACTCACTGTTCAGCTTTACTCTTAGGTGGAGAACCATCTTAGACTGTCACACTGACATCTCATTTATCTAAAAATCTACTAAACCATCTGTGACTTCAGACCACACCGATACGTCTTTCCATCTTAGAAATACAGATAACAGAACATGACTGTCAAAGTTTTCAGGGTGGACTATCATGTGACTCACAGTACAAGCAGAAACACATGCACCTTAAGCACAATGCAAAATTAAATAAATAAAGAACTAACTGAAGGGATGTGATTTAGTGGTTGAACAAGTTCAACAGGCTGAATGCTCCGGATGAAAAGGCTGAAATTAAAGTAGGAATTTTAAAACTACTGTCGTCTCTGTATTATTTTGTGTTGTTGCAAACTTTTAATTTTGTGTTGTTGCAAAAATGATAAAACAGACATGAAAAATAATACTTATAGAAATTTCTCCACAGGAAAGGTTTAGGTCTTTGTAAGAAAGTACAAAATTTCTTGATGCCAGTCTGTAAATGTTAAGGTTATTTGATACAGGCTAGTTGTATTTGTTAGGACATAAATAATAAGCAAAAATAAAATAATGCAAAATATTCCATGCATTTGGAAATAAATCATGTTTGCAATAAAACATTTTAATTCTACTGAAACATTCATAAAATCTTAAATAAAGGAAAAATAGAAAAAATTACTTCAATAAAGTGTGTCTAAATACAATAATGTGCGATAAGAAGTTCACTGATTTCTTCCAATTGCAGGTTTTTAAATCCATCTGTGTGTTTGCAAATGAAGATAATTTGTAAAGTAGGATAGTCTGATAGCTGATATGACAGTTATACTCACTAGCATATGCCAAAGATAAAGTAGGCTTGATTTTTAATGTATTGGTGCTCATGTTTTTATATCTGAATAAGGAATACATTGAGTGAGGCTTTCTGAATTACTGTATATATACAGTATATATATATATATATATATATATATATATATATATATATATATATATATATATATATATATATATATATAGTAAAGCAATCAGCTATATATTTTTTTACTTTAAATGAATTAATGTACAGACATGTTGCTGAACATATGCTGCATAATTTGCAATATTTTCCATATACAATATAATTCTTCTTACTATTTTTTTTTTCACCTGTACCATCATCACTTGTGATCCAAAAGAACATTTCAGATATTTATCAAAATGATGTCTGCTGACTTGTTTGAGTCATGTGCAAAAAATGAAACAGCCAAACAGGTGTCCAGCTGAGACACACCTCTACAGATGCAGCTATAAATGTCACTGCTCAAAGCGTCTCTTTACACAAACTTTACACTACCTGCTTGAAAGGTATTCTTATCCTTTTGTTGGACAACAATTTCAGCAGCAATGGGAAACTGTTGTCACAGTTTCTGGAACTCTGCTAAAAACACTGATATTCGAATCAGTCTCCCAGCTGTTTGCTTTGTTTGGCAAACTGCCATGATCATCCTGTTTGGGGTCTTTGTACGTTATGATGAAGAGTCTGATGCTCACTGGGCCGAATATAAGAAGGAGCATAATATTACAAGTGACGTTGAAAATGATTTCTACTACAGATATCCAAGTGAGTATGGATTTATGCTTAAAGTTCACTAGGAAATTTTGCATTACATTTAGATAGTATCTATTACATTGTAATAATGTTAATAGCTTACTTCTTTCTACATATAATATTGTACACAAAGGTAAATTAAATAATTGTGACTTCTGGGGTTATTCTGTTTAATTCTAAGCTCTGTGGTAATATTACACCTAAATATTAATTAAAAATAAGTCATAATTCATTTAGATGAACTGATTTCTCAAATAACTAATGTTGTCTCATTGATAATTTAAAGAACTCCAGGTATTTTTTTTCTGACCCTGAAAGTGAACTGTAAAGGACTATACAATAATAAATACATCGCCATTCTTTTAGTGAGACTCTTGGCTGTGAACCAACTAAGCTCAATGCAACAAAAGACTACTATCTCTGAACTTTGATTAAACGAACTTCACCTTTTCTTCTCTCTTGTTTGTCGGACAGGTTTCCAAGATGTCCACGTCATGATCTTTGTGGGGTTTGGCTTCCTCATGACTTTTCTGAAGCGCTACAGCTTTGGTGGAGTAGGCTTCAACTTCCTTATAGCTTCTTTTGGGCTGCAGTGGGCTCTGCTGATGCAAGGCTGGTTCCACTCACTGGACCCTACAGACGGCAAGATTAAGATTGGAGTAGAAAGGTAAGAACTGGCTTGACTAGTTCATGGCAACAATGCACCATTTAAATGCAACTTTAACCTCTGTGTTCAATGTGTGGCATAAAATCTTTCATTCATAATAATAATAATAATAATAATAATAATAATAATAATAATAATAATAATAATAATAATAATAATGTTATTATTAAATGTATGTTATCTTTCTATCTTCAGTATCATCAATGCTGACTTCTGTGTGGCTGGCTGCCTAATTGCATATGGAGCCTGTCTGGGAAAAGTCAGTCCTGTACAGCTGATGGTGTTAACTCTGTTTGGAATCACCTTATATGCAATAGAGGAGTACATCATCCTCAATCTTTTGCATGTATGGGCTACTGGCAGACAATTATAAAACTAGACAGTTTCATGTAGATGTGGTGAAACCACATTCAATATATTACTAATATATCTAACCTATGCTTGAAATTATACTGATTGTGATTATTTGGTGGTAATATGCTACAGGTCAGAGATGCTGGTGGCTCCATGGTCATCCACACATTTGGAGGGTACTATGGTCTGGCAATATCGTGGGTGCTCTATCGGCCAAATTTACACCAGAGCAAACGTCTCAGTGGATCTGTTTACCACTCAGATGTCTTTGCTATGATTGGTGAGAAAATATTCATTTCCAAACACTGAATTTTAATACGATCTCGTACCAAAGGTGTCATACCAAAGACTACAATCTTCTTTTACTCCAGGAACTCTGTTCCTCTGGATGTACTGGCCCAGCTTCAACTCTGCCATTTCAGATCATGGAGATGCACAACACCGAGCTGCCATTAACACTTACCTGTCATTGGCATCCTGTGTCCTCTCAAGTTTTGCCCTATCCAGCCTTTCTGCAAAAAAGGGCAAATTAGACATGGTAATCTATCATATCTGGTCAAGTGTATTTTATGCCCTGTATATGTGTGGAGGACAGTCGAAATCATAATCGGTATGTAACATGCATAATCTCTGATTAATTGATTAGGTTCATATCCAGAATGCCACTCTTGCGGGAGGTGTTGCTATGGGAACAGCAGCTGAATTTATGATTACACCCTATGGTTCACTTATTGTTGGCTTCCTCTGTGGGATAATCTCTACCTTTGGCTACCTAGTGATAACTGTAAGTATTGCAATATATCTGACTGTTCTGCTAACTGTATACAATTTTATTATACCACTGAAATGTCTGGGTTTCCACACAGCCATTCCTCGAAAAACGGCTAAAGATTCAGGACACATGTGGAATCCATAATTTACATGCTATGCCAGGTTTCCTTGGGGGAGTTGTAGGTGCCATTACAGCTGCTGCTGCCACCGAATCTGTCTATTCACATGAAGGGTAAGTTTGTTTGAAGACACTTAAGTAGGTTTCAGATTTCATTAAGTGATTTAACAAATTAAATTACATTGCCTTTTTACATAAATAGAAAGTTGGCTTAACAAATAATACTATTAATATATTTAATTACAGACTTATCAACACCTTTGATTTTACTGGTGACTACGCAAAAAGGTCTCCACAAACACAAGGAGGCTATCAGGCTGCAGGTCTTTGTGTGGCTATGGCCTTTGGACTAGTAGGTGGAGCAATAGTGGGTAAGTAATTTGTCAGTGAGAATAATCAATTAAAACTTGTGCAACTTAGAGAGCATTGGGCAAAAAATGTCAGACACCCCTTTAGACACTATAAACAAAGTTTACTTACCATTGACCAGCTATCAATGTTTTATAAGAATAACAAATCTGCTTTTAGTGTCCTAATCTATTAGAAATTCATTTTGTTCTGTACATTTTGAAGATGGTATTTTCTTCAACATTTTCAGGCTTTATCCTTAAACTGCCTTTATGGGGCGATCCAGCTGATGATAACTGCTTTGATGATGAAGTTTACTGGGAGGTAAGTGACTGGAAAAAAATCAATAGCAAATATATCTGTCTTGCTTGCTTTAAATATTTAGGATTATAAGATAGAAGCTTACAAATCTGTCAGAAAATAATTTCTTCTGATAATTTGTTTTTGTTAAGTTGCCTGAAGATGAAGAAAATATCCCTCCAATCCTGGAATACAACAACCACTTTGCTAACAAACAGCCTGACACATGTCTGTAAGTAATAATTAGTTCATACATCACAGTAGTTCATAATAATCGTTTTTTTATGGTAAGTAACAATGATTAATGAAGCTGGAGGAAAATTAGTCAGAAATTGTTGGTGGGACAATTTACAATTTGATATTGTGACAATCCTGTAAAAAAAATTTTTATTCTTTCCATGTGCGTAAATTGACAGATATGAAGACTAACTAATGTAAACCTCCATTAATCAACATCAAACCAAAAGAGTTACTGCATTTTAGTATAGAGATTATGCTATCAAATTTTAAAACTGCATATTTAAAGAAAATGCAAGGGCTGGTCTGAGCAAATAGTAGGCGTATGGCAAGGTGGTAAAAATGAAAGAATTGATATATGCAGATTTAAACATATGCAGGACTCAGGAGGTAATTCAGTCAGTTCTGTTTGTTACAGCATCTTATTTCCGGTGTCATTCTTGTGCATGTCCAAGTTTTTTTCTGAGAATTCTTCCAACTAGCATGTTAAAAAGTGAGACAAGTTTCTAATCTGGTCTATAAAATGATGTATACCCCCAAGGGTGCTGTGAGATTACAAGGATTTCTGGTCCTATAAGGCCATTTTCTTTTACCCTCATTAATTCACACCTAATTAACCTTTGCTGTATTTGCTGATATTGCACATTTCCAAAATAGTGATCCCAAATTAACAGAATTCTTTATGTTTCCATGTGAATTTGCTTATATGTCATGTCCTTTATCATTTTTAAGGTCTGAGTCCAACTTCTCCGTAGAGCAGAGTTAATCAGATTTGGAAAATGGCACAGAGGTGATGCAGATACAATCTGTGCTGTATGAAACCTGTCCGTTGGGCCTGTGGCACCCAGGAAATCAAAGATAATAACATTATCTTTATATATAATTGTAAAGAAAATCTTTTCAAATGATTTTTAGTTTTTTTTATGGAATAGGAAGCACACTGTTATTAAACATATGTAAAGTTGGAGTTGTCCTGGAGTTATTCTGCTCTTCAGAATGTCATGGTTGAGGCTCTGTTACTGCCCTTTGTGATATTTATTCAAATTGTGAATCTTTTTTGAATTGTATGTTCACTTTTGTGAATTTGACTGATTTTATTTAATACCTTATGCATAATTTGCTGTCATTAAAGTAAACATGAAGTAAAAGTGTATTTGCATTTTGATGCCCGTCATGCACAATACAAATTGATAATATATATGCATATACATCATTTGAGTTAAAATGGCTATATACTACTGTATGTAAATATAAAGTACAATAAATTCTCACTATAATTTCACTAAAAATTGCACTCTTTTTATTTCATAAAAAGTGAAACATTCAAGCTAATGACAGAGTTTCTACCTACATAACTTACCTTATGTACAACAGTCAGTGATTTGATTTATGCTTCTTATAATTATAGATGGCACCAATCTAACACCGAGTATTGGTGTCGGGGTGGTACCAACACTGAAAAGAAAAAAAATATATTTAAAAGAGGAATTAAAACTCAATTTTTTTTTTATTGAATTTAAAAAATAAGAATGTCTGAAGATGGAATTAATTACATATAAAGAAACTACTGTTGCTTTTCTAACAGAAATAGGCATTAATGGTATTTAGTAAGACACATTATAGTATATTATTGTAAATAATGAGTCTTTGGTAGTCCTTTATTAAAGTCAATCATGCAATAAAGTCAAAATGCATTTGCTAACATGCCTCAGATAAGATGAAAGGTTATGCAGTAATTAAACAAATTTTCTAGGATCAGTGCATATACTCTGATACTACTCTACAAATCATACATAGTTTATAGATTATATCTTTTCTCTCCATGTCTGCATGATTAATTCTTGGTCAATGTTCATTTCTGACTGTGTAGGACGTGTAAAGCACCTCTCTTTCAGTTTATAATCGTGTTTTGATAACTTAAGCCCCAGCATAATCCCAGAGAAGTTTCTGCTTGACAATTGTCAAATTCAAAGTCACACTTCATACAACATTTTTTCTGATGTAGTTCTATGAAAATGTAATCTTCAAACATAGTGTATCCCCATGGTCTACCTTTACAATCATACGTCATAGACCATTTACATATTTTTTGGAACAGAGATGTCTATACTGATGGCTTTTTGTGTGTAGTACAGCTGCATTTCAGGTTCTACTTCAGTGAGGCAAACTAAATCAGTCTCACCCTAGCTATTGGGTGCCATCCTAACCTTCAGTATCAGTAAGAATAATCAGAATACCATCTTATGTGTGAATACACACAAACATCCTCAAACCTTTAAAAAGTTAAAAGTCACAAATTGACCTTGAGAAAGATGGCTGGCAAAGCCTTGGTTTCCACTATCACTTTCACTAGTCTGCTAAACCAAGAGTGAAAGACTTGCATTTGGTCATGACTCTAAAATGACTGTCTTTAAACCTGGAATTTCCACCAATTGTCAAAATACACAACTTTGTAATCCATTGACTTTATATTATTAAATGTATTATTAAATGTACAGAGCATTCCATCTTGTGCCCAATACAAGCCCTTCAGTACATATTCATTTACAGCATTGAGCTGACACCCTTATTCAGAAGAACTTACATTCTTTAAATACCACACCTGCATGCAAGTCCATGATCTGAGCATACCATTGAGCAAAAGCCTGTTAGAGGGATATTAGAAATTAGTACAGGTGAAAAATAAACACAATTTAGAGAAATATCTAAAATAAAGGTAGGTCTGTAGGGAAAACTTATTAAATCATCTGGGTGCTAGCACAGAAAAGATTCTTGATGCATGTCTTACATTTACCTTGAGAGATGATGAATCCAGTTGACTTATACTAAACCTTAGAAAGGAGCACTTGTGAAGAAATGTGGGAGAACTTAGGGTTGATGAAACCAGTTATGCAGCTGCATTCTGAATTAGTTTGATGGCATGCAGGTGGCACACCTGAACAAGCACCTGGGTAACCTGGGCCTCAAGTATTCCAAAGAAAAAAACAGTGTGACTGAGTCAGGTTAGTAATAAGTTGAGTGCCATTTGCAGTTGGTCTGAAAAGCTATGCAAGAATATGACCTCACGATGAGTAATTATATAACATACAGTAAGAGGACTCTCCCTGAACCATGTGGGACACCAGTGGAGAGTCTGCAATGATCTTCTATTACTCTGCAGGGTGCTTTGTCTCTTCATTGATATTAATGAGAGGTGTGTTCCTCCTTGATGTCTGTGCTGCTGTGCTGCTGTATATTAGTGACGATCAGTATTTGTTTGTGTCATAACTGTGCACGTTGGATATAACTTTAGATGTTGCAACTTTAGATGGTGCATCAGCCAACAGCCAAGAGTCAATGTTAATTAATCTAGAAAATGATAAATTATAGTTATATACCTTTTGCAAGCATGTTCATTTTATTATTTTCAGAACAATATTTTAGAACTGTGGGTCATAACCGAGTGAGCTACTGTTTGATAACTAGCTGAAATTATCCATCAATTTAATCAAAGTTATCTAAGTAGCTGATGTAAGGTTGAATCTGAAAATTTATTGTTGAACAGACACGGTCAGCATTTACAATCAAAACAATTTATTTTTTGAAAGAAAAAAATTAAGTAATGCTTTTCAGATGGTGGAGTTTATTTAAAAAGGAGCAAATGGTTTAGGGTTAGGGTTACCAAGCTGCTTTATAAATTTCCTGCCTTGATTTATGCCACCATTTTATTCACTTACATTGTTTTGCTAGCTATAATATTAGTTTAACAAGCAAGCTTAAACATCAAATAAGCAACATATCATGAGCTGTAGGTGTGTGTTGGACTGCACGTGTGTGTGGCTCACCTGTCATGTACAAAACTGCCAATCACTGTCAACCACCTTATTTATGCATTGATCATATAGAAGATTTTAAAGTCTACTTCAGTTTAACCAACAGAACTCTAGTCCTGAAAATTTGAGGAGATTAAAAGGTAAGTTTGGATCCTTTCAAATACACTACTGCAAACACACAATTCCCAACATGTGTACAACAGGGGTACAAATTGTACTGCTGCCAGCCACAAGGGGGCCTCAAAGACATCATGGCATTATTTTTCAATCCCTGTTATGATGTCCACCCTGTATGCAGTATATACACCATATATACAACAATCACAATGCCCACACCAGATTTTACCATTACAACATCATTATAATTTAGCATTTTTGCTAGTTACATATGTAACTGTGGTTCTACAAAACCCAGATCAGCAACAGGGCTCCATGTCATTTGAAACCTCTGGCAAAGGTCAGAGAAAGATAACGGTATGACAGTGGTATTTTTTAAACACACTTTTATATTCATGACTTCAGAACTTTGTTGAAGATAATACATTTAAATAAATAAATTGAATTATGTTGAGCTCAAGCATAAATTCTGAAAAGTTTAGACAATGTCTCAACTGTACTTCTACAGAATTGTTACTCATCGTGGTTAATGTTGTCTTCTAACACCACATATTCAAATTGTCTAGACAAAGATGAAACAGAGCAGGAACCTTTTTTTATGTTAAGACTGTGGCTAATATGTACAACAATAAAACATTATATGGTATCCATCTGGGATAAAGAACAAAGACATGCACTTTGAAAGCAGTCAAGAGCAAAGTTTGGCTGCCCTATTTTCTAAGATGTCTGTCAGCGAGCCACAATTAACTCAGATTTGCCATGGGAATTTATATATGATGGGTTTTGTCAGATAATGTTCCAAGACCTACATTATTCTTGGGTAACTTTTCTGGTGCAGTTTATGATCTAGGCTTTTAAAATGACCAGAAAACGTAAAACTGGTAAACATATAAAAATACATATTGTGTCAAAATTGTACTTAAATAAAGCAACTGTAAAATTTTATTAATTTATTAAAACTGTGTTAAATAGTCATGCAATATTGTTCAAAGCATTAAACTAGAGTGTGTGATAATGAATAGTAACATCTGTTCAATGTTTGCTGAATCTGTTTTGCCTTCAGAGCAACATGAATTTATTTATTATATATTTTTTAAAACGCTGGATATGCTGTGTAGGATGTGTCGTACAAGACTGTTGCACAATTGCTGTAAGACTCAAAAAGAGACATGGCAGCTATTCCAATTATGAAGTCTAAAACTACACAGAAGCTGTTGAGTTCCAATCCTGAAAGTGATACCTCTTATACATATGCAGAAAGACATGTCTAGGTTATTTGATAAATTAGCATGTGCACACAGTCAATTAACTTCTGCAGGTGACATCTGAGCTTAAATGCTGGCTCCGAGCAATTAAATGAGATTTGAAATGAGACTGTCAAATAACAAAGCCATATATCATTGGTCTTGGCACAAGAGCCAATACTTTTGTTTCTTTTGAACAGTGGCAGTTTCTGTAAGCCTGCGTCACAAACTGAGCCTAAGGCACTGAACGACTGCAAATTAGTTGCCTACAGTATTTCCCTTGTGGATTAATTGATTTTTTTTCTGATTCTGGTATTTACATGCAGACACAATGAACTTGAAATTAAGTTTCATTTGTACTTATTAACCTTCTAAGGCACATATTGAGATTTTTTGTCATTTTAAATGGAAATAGGTTTACTAAACATTTTACATGAATATTTGGCACTGCTTGAAATAGTATTTATTGATTCACTTTTCATTTACTACTGTCATGTTAATGATGGACTATGTTCCTTATCAGCCCCTGTACTTAGTCACATTAATGTCCAATGAGCACTAGTATTTAAATTATGTCTTTGGTAACACTCTGTCTTGTGCCTGTCATGCTTGCTCCATGTTTGTGTTTGGGTTGCCAAGATTTGTTCACATTTTAAGAGTTTGGATTTCTGTATTGCACTAATTAAATGTTTATCTACACCACTGATTCAGTACTCTGACAGTTATGGGAATATTTGTATTCAGAATTAATCCCTCCCTCCCATTAATCTATGAACTTTCTTTTCCTCACTTCTTGCACTATTGGTTCCCTCTACAATATGGTCTGCCTCGCTTTCTCATACCTTAAGTGCAACTCATAATGACTTGAGATAAATCTCTGGATAAATAAAGTTTACAGTGTATTAAATGTTTTTGTGACTTTAGTGGATTTCTTTGGAGTTCACTTACATGTTTGAATGAATACATTCTAATAAAAAAAATGGAATTGAATGAGATCTTTACATGATATGCCTGGGAATGATTGATATCAATGAACATTTTATTTAGCTTTTTTTTGTTTACCTGGTTTAAATAGTGTGCATGAACATCATACATATATATGTTGTGTACATATGGATATAATTGTTTTTTTATAGCATTGGCAAATGTATTTGGAATTATGTGCACTAGCTAGCTACATTAGTTAGCTTGGATAGAATAGGATTTTGTGAGAGCTGTAAGTAAATTATGTTTTATTGTCTTGTTTTGTCTCCAGGAACAAGGTGGCTTAGTGGTTAGCATGTTCACCTCACACCTTCGATTCCCACCTCCGCATTGTGTATGTGGAGTTTGCATGTTCTCCCGTGCCTTTTCCGGGTACTCCGGTTTCCTCCCCCGGTCCAAAGACATGCATGGTAGGTTGATTGGCATCTCTGGAAAATTGTCCATAGTGTGTGATTGCGTGAGTGAATGAGAGTGTGTGTGTGTGGCCTGCGATGGGTTGGTACTCTGTCCAGGGTGTAACCTGCCTTGATGCCCGATGACGCCTGAGATAGGCACAGGCTCCCCGTGACCCGAGGTAGTTCGGATAAGCGGTAGAAAATGAGTGAGTGAGTGAGTGTCTTGTCTCTAATAAAAACAATACCTATAGTGTTTAAGTATATTATTAACAACATTAATTTTTCAACCATCATAACAAAAAGGAATAATTTAGAATTTAGAAGCATTATATGTAACCATTTTCCCCTTGTAATATGACTAGCTTATTTTTGCCAAAATATGGTATGTGCTTATTAGCCAAACATATGATCCCAGTGTAATACACTTCTAACCTATCCAATATAAATACTTATTTAGTCAGCAGATGGAAACACATAATCTTAACAGAATGGTATTCTAACTTTATAATTAAAAGTATTTAACTGATTTGGACTGGTTTTTGAAGACACCGATTAAACAACAATTCTCATACGCCATAATTTTATTGGAGAGGTCTCAAAGATGCATTTCATGGTCTTTGTGGGCTCTACAGAGTGGGTTTCAATTTCCTTATCACTTGAGGTTACCCTGTGCCCTGCCAGGCTGTACCCATTAATACTCCATGATTTATTTTTTTATTTACAGTCACACCTGACAAAGGTGATCAAGATAAACTGGTTCTACTTCACAAACTGTCAAGTTTCAGCACAGTAACCCTTGGATTATTCAGTGTTGTCTTTTTATTTTCAGTTTCCTTAATGCTGACTTCTGTGTGGCTGGGTGGCAAATTGGGAGTTTGTTGGGTAAAAAGTCACTCCTGTACAGCTGATGGTGTTGAATTTGATTGGAATCATCTTTAATGCAGTGGAAATGTACATTATCCACAATCTTCTGCAAGTAGATGATACCGATGATACCATTATAGAACTGAACTGAGCGTAAGATAGTATGTAAAAATCATGGTCTGTATGTTTGATCATATCCATTCTGGAATTATAATTAATCATGATTAACTGATTGTACAGGTCAGAGACTTGGGAAATTTAAACATCAAACATAAAAAATAATAAAACAGCAAAACAACATCATTAAGCAATTGAAATATTACTAGATATTTAGGCCCAGTTTCAAATCTGCCACTGTTGATGGAGAAGAGCAACACAGGACTACACAAACACATGTTTGTTTGACTGTTGCAGCCAATGTCCTAACCACCTTTACTATTTCCAGCCTTGCTACCGAGTGGAGCAGGTTAGACATGATAATTTTCCCAGCCTCACCTATGATTGTACCTGTGACAAACAAATAATTGCCATTCCAATCTGTGTAAGCTTAGGCCAAAAATTTGGAGAAGTAGTATTATCTGGATTCAGAATATACTGTGACTGTGTGATTACTCAGAAATTGGTCTCGTCTGTGTCAAATCATTTATGTGACACCTAGTCTGTGTCAAATTATTGTCTAATTGGCTAATATAGAAAGTTGACTGTTATGTAGTTTAATGCCTTTAGCTAATGCCTTTACAAGCTGTGCATAAGCTGGTGTACGTTAAACACAAAGCTTTTAAAGCAAGGAGAAAAAACATTTCCACATGGACACTAACACAAGCTTTTAAACTGATGTTAAATGCAGGAGAATGAATTTTTATTGTATCTTACATTCATAGGCAACCAAATATTCTACACTGTACACTACACTGTATATGGCCAGACGTATGTGGACACCTGACCATCAAAGTTGGAAGCTGAAGTTCTAAAACTAACAAGCCTTGAAACTAAGAAGCCCTGGCCAATTTTTTTCCATCATGACAATCCCAATGTGCAGAAAGTGAGGTCCAAAAAACATGGGTTGCTGATGTTGGTGTGGAAAGGGATTTTCAACACGCACATCTGGTTGTGATGGTCTGGTTTCCACATACTCTGGACATATAGTTATTATCATAAATGAAAAAAGTGCTTGGATGATTTAAACTGGGAAAGGAATGAGATTTGAATACTAAAATACATTTTAAAAAATGTATTATTTCACCACCAGGTAGCACTGTTTTGGCTAAAAGCTCAGATATAGCTTAGATATTGACTCACTGTAGAGCACTTTATTATGGACTAACACTAGTTAGGTCTGCCCTGTAAAATCTACCTGCAAATCTCAAATGGGTTCTGTTGGATTCAGATCTGGTCAGGTCTGGAAGGCTACTGAAGAATCCTGAGCTCAAAGTCATGACATGAATTCTGCTTGTCACAGAATACATTATCATTCTGCATGTAGCCTTAGAATATGTGTTAATTGTGGCCATGAAAAGATGCACATGGTCAGCAACAACACTCAACTCAGTGACATGCACATTCATGGCATTTAGCAGACACGCTATACAGTGTGACTTACATTTATCTCATTTTATACAACTGAGGGTTAAGGGCCTTGTTTTGGGGGCCCAGTAGTGGCAGCTTGGTGGTCCTTGGATTTGAACTCACAACATTCAAATCAGTAATTCACCCTGGACTGACGATCTATCTGTGTGATTCCTGAGTAAAGAAACAGATCCAAAACTTTTCATATTGTCTGCTGTAATGTGTCTGATAACCTCAGAGTTCTCAGATGTGTGCCATACTCACCCAGTCAATATAAGAAATGTAAATTTATAGATGAAACTACATTACATATGTTTCTACATATTAAGAACTACATATTAAGCTGCCTGAAAATGAGGAGACACCGATCAATACAGCAGTATCACATATTGTGCTTCTTTAAACTCTGATGTGGGGGGCACGGTGGCTTAGTGGTTAGCACGTTCGCCTCACACCTCCAGGGTCGGGGTTCGATTCCCGCCTCCACCTTGTGTGTGTGGAGTTTGCATGTTCTCCCCGTGCCTCGGGGGTTTCCTCCGGGTACTCCGGTTTCCTCCCCCGGTCCAAAGACATGCATGGTAGGTTGATTGGCATCTCTGGAAAATTGTCCCTAGTGTGTGATTGCGTGAGTGAATGAATGAGTGTGTGTGTGTGTGTGTGTGTGCCCTGCGATGGGTTGGCACTCCGTCCAGGGTGTATCCTGCCTTGATGCCCGATGACGCCTGAGATCCCCGTGACCCGAGGTAGTTCGGATAAGCGGTAGAAGATGAAAGATGAATAAACTCTGATGTATAAAAATTAATCCCTTTCTAACTGGGCAAACAGTAAAATCCACTTACTTCCCTGACGCACGTGGTAAGTCAGTTTTCCTTGAACCACCACACGGTGGCGGTATATAACCACCGGCTATCAATTATGATCTCACAGCATCTCACTTCAGATTGTACACTAAGGTTTTCTCGCTGATGTTATCTGACCTTGCAGTACAAAAAATTTTAAAACATTCCGAATGTCTCTATTTATTTAATAGTAGATTCGTAGTTAGAATAAAATAAAATAATATTTTTATCAATATGGTGTAAAAGTCAGAACCCAATTTCCTGTTTCTTTCCTTTTTTTTTTAAATCATCATTATAGTTCATTGCACAAATGTGTTCAACATACATCAAACAAACAAACAAACAAACAGACAAAAGTTGTAATATTGAACTTTAATATTGACCTCCACAAACATATACATGGGTTTAACTAAAAATGTCATTAATGTACTGTATTTTAAATAAGGGTGATCTTTGATTTTTACAAAGCACTGTAATAATAATATTTTTGATAAAATAAATTCAATCAATTTTTTTAACAATGCCATTTCTTTGTCACTGGGGTATAGTTTGTTTAATAACAAATTTTGTAATAAATTTACCTTAAAAAAAGGAATATAATGCATTAGGACTACTAGGCATCTTTCACCACTAGTGTAAAAGCTAATTTATGGTACACCACATGCACCTTACAATATAAAATATACATACTAAACATAGGAAAGATGATGGTTCTTCTCCAGTGACAAGGAAAAGTAGTTTGGTTTATCTATATTTCTATTATATTTCGTCTATTGCTCTATAATGAGCTACTGTTTAAAGATTCTAAACAGTGCTATCTCTGATTTTTAGAATGTGTGCAATTTTGCCAAAAGTAGCCTTTAGATGTTAAACCTTTTTACTTAATTATCAATACAGTTGATCTCCATAGAAGAGTAACCATATATTGTCCACTGTGGCATAGTTATTTCTCATTCTTATTCTCTTTTGGCATGTGCAGGCATCAGGGCAGTTTCTGTGACTTTATATGCTGGGGAAGCTGAACATGAACTGCACATTTTATTAAGTACTACAACTTGGCATATTTAAAAACAATGTTCTGTAACTTAGTGAACCAGTGTTCATGTATTTATCGATAGAGACTTTTCTACTTTGCTCTGGATAAGGGAGTGCTTTTTATTATTTTTGAGACCATGGTTCCAATGCATTGGGCTATATTAATGAGACAAAGCCTACAATTTGGGGGAAATAAGGGCTTATTGGACCCTGTTATTTTCTTTTTTGGCCCTCTGTCGCAACAAGGATTTGCACAATGATGTGTTTTAAAGTGGTCACCTTATTGTTTTGCCCTTATGCCAGCTGTTCAGCCCCTGTGAGACTCCTAAACTGTTTGTTTAGCTAAGTGCAGGGACACGGTGGAGGTCGAAGGGCAAATGGCTAAACACCAGACTCTTTAGCCCACAGCCCTCATGTATATGTTCTGCAGGTGGTGGTGTTGTCCCCCCCCTTCACCCCCCTTTTTGGGAGAATTTACTCCAGTGCCTCCAAGGCATTATGTCATCAGAACACAGCAATGTTGTTGTTTGCATCAAAGATTTACTGTATGTTATGCCCTCCATGATCTGTTTAATGGATAGTTCTTAAATGTCTTTCTTTTATTTTAAATAAATAGTCAATGGTTACAAAAAGTTGGGTACATTCCAAAAAATAATTATAAAAAATAGATAAATAGCAGTTTTAGGATAAACACCAGATTTGTTTGTTGTTGTTGTGAATTGTGAAGTTAAGAACAATTAAAATATTGTTAAATATTCAATGATAAAATCAATATTAAAATGAATTCACAAGTAAATCTGTTGGTGTTAAGCCTGTTGGTCACCCTCAGGTCCAACTCAATTCCACCATTCTTATGGAAATCAACTCCTTGTAGAGAGGTCAAACAGGGTCAATAGGGTTATTTCCTGATCAATCCCCATGACATTTTAATGGACTTAAAATACACATAAGGGTTTAGTGAATATCTGACAGCCAAATTGTAAGTAGCTATTACATGCATTTGTGAGTAATTCTTGAATTTGTACCTTTCAAGAAAAAATGTAATGTGATGAGGGGAAAAGAAACACGATTTTTTTTTATTTAATAGAGACAAATATTTAAATTTGAAAAAAGAAATTATATTGATAGTACAGGAGTTTTTGCATAAGATCTACAAAACCACAGTGAGTTTATTACACAACATATTTGTTTATATTTCATCTAGTGAGTACACAATATATGCACAATGGATTTTTGTTCAGAAAAACTTGAAAACTTGATTTTTGTTCAGAAAATCACTGTGTGTGCATAACCACAAAATCATTTACCAATCTTTCTCTGAAATAGATCAATTTTAAATTTTTAAAATGCTCTTTACAGAACGATTTACAGCAGGTTTCGTATGGAATGAGGATATATAAATGTGCATGCTGCAACTCGTTACAAGGCCTTTTGTTAAAATCTACCCACATTTCAGGTGAAAATATTCTACAGGTGTGTCTTGCTATCCATATGTGCCCTGTTCTACTGATTGTCCAAACAATTAATAGCTCTGAATGTCTACTCTTGTTTTCTACCCTGGGCTTCACCAGTGAAGATTGCATTTGTTGAACAAAAGGACAGACCAACATGAAAACCAGAGTCGTCTACAGAAGAAAAGCAAGCCCTTTTGATTCTGAGAAAATCTGGTTAGGCATTTCCAATGCAACAATTTTAAATGTCCTTAAAAAGAAAGATACCACTGGTGTACTAACAACCAGACATCAAACAGGTCGGGGCTAAGGAAAACAACAGCAATTGAAAATAAAACAACAGTCAACAGAGTGTCATTGCCAACGATCTCCACAGGGCAGAGGTAAAGATTTCACAAATGACTGTGTGAAGAAGACTTCAAGAGCAAAAATATAGAGGCCATACCTCTATAGAGGCCATACAGAGATCAACCACTCATCAGCAATCAAAAATCAGATTGAAATTTGCTAATAAATACAGAGATAAGCCACAAAATATCTGGAAGATTAACCTCTACCAAAGTGACCAATGTCCAAAGTAAATCTGGAGAAAGAAATAATCGGCTTACAAGCAGATTAAGCAGAAATGCATGCTTAATTAAGTTAAGCATGCATTTTACATGAAAGTGATTGTGTCAAAGAATGTTTTGTGGCAATCATAGTGATAACTCTTTAGCTGGTAATCACCTTCCATAGATGTTTCTCAACACTTCTCCAAAAACTGTTACACTAAAAAGATAATCAAAATAAATTTTAAAGAGACCTCCGTTATTAAACTCTAACTCTATATTAGAACAGCTACTTGGCTTAGCTAGTAAGCTAGTTAACATTACTTCACCAAGGCTAACAATTTGATCATTTGTATTGGGCTATCCCTTAAGCAAAAACATAAGTGCTTTCCTTGTGTGCATGCTCTTACTCAATGTTTTACCTGTGGTTCTGTATTACTTGAGATTTTAAGCAAAAATCAACTTAATTACTATTCTCCCAAATGATATGACATAAGCACAAAAAGCAAGCAAACCTTAAGCTAACTTTAAGATAAGAATATAGAGATACATGTAAATGCAATAACTGCATCTACATCTAACTGCAACTTTATGGAGGCAACTGACACATGATTTGAAAAGCACAAATAAAGAACAATATTCTGAGCTGCAAATAATCATTTAATCACTCAAATGGTTCTGTGAATTAACATGATTCTATATATAACCATTGCCTTTGCAAAAGTACATAGTCCTTTTTTTCTTTAAAATATAGCTGAACCATTCTGCACTGGCTCTCTAAGGAATTCTCCAATTGTAAGGTTCTCACATAGAAAGTCAAGCAAGAGTGACATGACAGAGAGTATATGCAGGATTTTTGGAAGGATTACAAGGTACAAATGAAATGGACAGCAGGGGATTGCGTTGGGCAGGCCAGCATTTTGATTGTTTTTTTTTTTTGGCTCCTTTCCCATGGGTTGGAGGAAGAACATGAAGCATCAAACCAAGTGGGCGAAAAGCGAAGGAGTCTGGGTCAAATCTCCCCTACTTAATCAAACATGTCTGCAGGGGATGCAGAGAGGGAGGGTGGTTCAGGTTTTGCATGGAAAGGCGGGGGCTGACCCTGTAACAGAGATGTTCTCGTTAATCCCCCCTCCCGACCCTGTGCGACAGGTGGGCTGACCCAGCTATAGTGCAACCTGAAAGAGACTACTAGTCGAAGGAGTGCACCCTGAGTTTCCACACTTGGATCACATAGCTCAGAGGCTGTGTGTGAAACCACTTGGTCTTCCATTGTCCCGCAAGGCTGGTCTTGTCTGAAAAGCTGTAGAAAGCCTGTAATCAGATTAAAGATTGCCTGGAAAAAGGGGGCTAGTTTTTTCCCTCTCTCCCTCTCTTTTTGGAGAAGGGGAGGGTGATTGCAGCCCCTCTAATCAGTACCTGCCATTGAAGTGCAGGAGAGGAGCTAAATAACTCAGCAGGGAGTGTGGGCATAAGGGGCCTCGCGGACAAATTGGCCTGTTGTTGGTGGGGTATAATGGTGGGCTATGAGTAGGGGGTGGGAGAAAGGTGGTGTCTTTTATGCACCAGCCGTTCCCCTCCTGACCTGATAATTATATCACTTTGAGGGGTTGATTGGTGTAGGATGATTGGTACATCTGGTCAGATAGATCTTTTTACAGAGAATTGGCATCCTTGGTTATTTTGCATTTATACGTTGCTATTGACTTTTTCCAGTGTTTTTTTAACAATATGCCAGTAACCTTGGTTGGTAAATGTTTCTGTTTTTAAATTATCAGATGAATCCCTAAAGAACCATTGAATTTTTGTTGTTTTTCTACAAGATGCCAGTGCCAGTGAATCGAGGGAATGTAAGAGGTTAACATAAAAAGAGTTCAGATCAAGATTTCATATTTAGCTTAATATGGAGTAAATTTTATAACTCCTTATTTAAACATTTGCCATTCAGTACTTCTCAGGATGTACATCCTTATGTATGATACATCAGTAAGGCGGTTCAAAACCTACAATAACTTGTCATACTAAAACTGTTGGGTATGTTCTCTCATTAAGGACTCTTTCCTTCCAGTCATTCATGTATTGGTTCTCTCAAATTTCTCCTCACATCTACGTTCTCTTTATGTTCATTCATCATCCTTTCAGGCCAGGATCTTTGGTTCTTGTTAAAATGCAATCAAGCCTGTCTTGATGTGACATGAATCCATTTGTAAGGGTCAACAGCTCTGGCACACTAGAGCATGACCCTACGGACAATGATGAGGGTAAGCCCATGTGTAACGTGTCAGTAGAAATAGTTGAATCATTGGAAGCATGGGCCTTGTTGATTTGGACACAAAAGTAGAGGCATCGAGCCTATAATGAAAGGGATGCTGGCTGAACAATTGGAAGGAGCGTGTGGGGTTCGGATTAAAAGATCCATCTAATTAGAGGATCCACCTGCATTGGGTCTTGCAAAAAGAGTGGGAGGGACGTAACAGGACTCAATATAATGGTGACTAATTTCAAAAAGCTGATTATTTGCCTTTTCAGTCAGTTGTGTAACTTGATTGACAAGTTAAAGACCAAAGAAAATGAGAGGTGTTCAAGCATGTGATGGAGCAGAGTGAACATTTTATGCACTCAAAAGAGACTCTACATTTGAAGTCTGCAAAATGCAGATGACTGATCCCCTGTATGAAGTCATCATGAAAACGCTTGTGGTATACAACACGTAATCTTTCTGTGTGCTAGTTTTAGAGTGTGCTAATTTAACTTCCTTTTTCCTCATTAACACATCCACTGCTGGTCTCACACCTCCTTTCACAAGATTGTTCTTCTGTTCCTCAGGTCTTCTCAAACCCAAGAGATCTTGAGGTGACGATGGATAGAATCAATAGAGAAAAGCATCTGCTCTACATAAAGAGAAGGCAGTCTTTCCTGCCCAAGGCATCACATTCCCACCCATAGTCAAGACAGAGCCTCAGAATAAGAAGTTGAAGCCACATCAGGGCTAGAATTACAGCTAATGATGAGGTGAAACCACTGAGTATGGCTACCTCTGCTAAGCCAGGGCACTGGTCAAAAGGGGTCTAATTGATTGGAATAAACTGATTGGCAGACCCTTTTAATCAATTCCCTCAGTTATCTGAAAGAGACCGGCTTTCTTCAATGGTCAGTACAAAGGGGTGGTTACCTGACAGAATGGAGAAAAGCGTGGGCCATGAAACAAAAGGGAGTAACAGCGGACTGCACCCCTCCCTCTGTTTCACCACCTGGTTGCTTAGTTTGTACTTTGAAACAGCATGCAAGGTGAAATCTACACTGGTTTACATATACATACTGTTAACATATTAAAATGCATCATAAATGTTTGTTTATGAATCTGTACTAGTAATTGTGTAATTGTACTCTGTACTTGTAAAAGGGGTAGTTTTATCTTTTAGCTACTTCTTGTATGTGATCATGACAACAAAAGCTTAGAATAGAACAGAAGAATTGAATTCTATGTAAAGAAATGGAAAAACTCTTCCTAAACAAAACTCAGATTCAGATTCTAATCTGAATTCAGGATTTACATCCATCCCCATGCTTATTCCTCCCACTCATTCTTCATACTCTATAAATATGTTGGTTGCGCTCAGTCATCTGTATGCACCTCAGCCAGCAACTTGTTTGAGAGACTCTGTCGGATCTCAGCAGTAAAGAACAACAGATTAGTCATGATCTTATCCGCCAAGTATCTGCCCCCTTTTTTCCTCATTTGACAAGTGTCTGAGTTGGGGGAGGGCTGTCTTTTCAGAGCCATCAGTTGAACTTCACACCAAGAGGAAAAATAGGCTGTTTTGGGGGTGGGGGGTGAAGGAAGATGGTGTCTTTTTAGATACACAGAGAAGTGCCTTTCTCAGCTGCAGGGCTCTTGTTGCTAAGGTGTGAGGCCTCCCCATCTCTCGGCTCTCGTTGCTATGGATGAAGCCTCTGTGTCACTTGATGGTGGTTGCTAGGCAGGACAGTGAACGGAGGAGTGCGCGCTATGCCTTATGGCTGCTTATGTCGTGCCAGTCCAGATCTCTTTTTCCTGACAGCAGGTCATAGACAGATCAGTCATGTACATTGTGTGGGACCTGGATCTCTGTAGTTATTCCATAAGCATGACAGTGAAGATGCCTTCAAATGTGACTATGGGCGTGTCTAACTTATTTTTTTCTGAAAAATCAGTAATACAGTAGGGTCTAAAGGTTTATCTTATTGTTTGATACCTGAAACTGAAGTATCAAACCATTACAAATAGATAATTAATTAATATTTATTATACCACAGTGATTTTTAAATTCTTTTAGATTCTTAAATTCCATTTTCTTAAGCAGCAGAGCTCTGACATTTGTTATGGCTGTAACATGATTGTTTATCTTAACTTTTATTTATTTATTTTATTTTATTTTATTTTTTACATTATTTTTCCTATAGAAACAGCTCAGACACAGCAATTTATATGACAGATGCCTCACAAAATCACTAAAAATAATTGTTATAAATTTGTTATATTGTTATAAAAAAAGAAAACATACACATTTGGCACACATTTGGCCATGCCGTGTACATTGTTAAACTTGAATTTGAATGGTACTTTGAAATGACTGAATGTTAATGAGAGTATTCAGTTGATGTTTTTGTTACAGCCATTGGCTAGAAGGGCGAAATTTGAGTTTAAGTCAAGGGTTAAGTAAAAGTAAAGAATAAATAAGTACATTAACAAAGTATTTCCACATCTGCTAGTATTAAAGTTGTTGTAAACGTTATGTGATTTCTTTTAAATAATTCCACCATTTTAATAGTTTTTTTTTTTTACTGATAAGTGACTCTTGGACAATTATTTATTTTTTTTACTCTAATTTAATTGTCTGTTGTTCTTTGAATTCACCATGGTAGCTGATACAGACACTTCTCCCTTTGTGGGAAATGTGTGAACACATTTCCATTTCCTTTTATACAATGTGCTTAACCAGTAAGTACCTCTAGCCCGTTAAAGAGACATTAACCCACCCAGGTAGATAGAAAATGTCTCGGGTTGGGAGAGGCTGTACCATTCCCATGCATCTAAATCAGAGTATGCATTGAAGCCATTGCATACTCACAGAACGAAGCTATAAAGCAAGAGGACTGGGGACCATTGTGCGCTAGCCATGGATCACAATCAAGAGCTGGTCTGCCTCCATTTATCACTGCATGCATATTCATACCACCACATGCAGCACTGTGAATAACTCATTGGGCCCCTTGGGGCCGCTGGGAGTGACACTTAGGGGTTCCATGGTCTTACTATACCAAGGAGGGGGTAACTCTGACAAGACAGCTAATTAATGCACATCACATCTGGGAATGCGCAGCTGCCACATTCCAGTATGAGTTGTGTCAGAAGGGGATTGGTGGAGTGACCACATTGTTCCACAACTTGACTGTCTGGTAGGCACTGTCTGGTCAGGGTTCTTTTCCAGTCTGGGTTCTAAATGTCTGCCTTCAGTGTACTGGGAAATACTCCAGACAATAAAGGTCAAAGTCAAGTATGGGATTCCTCATAGTTTTGACTAGACACAAACTAGACTTAATCAGCATGTCATGCCTTTGATTATATGAACACTTGTTCTAATTGGCAAAAAAAAAAAAAAAAAGATAACAAAAAATAACAACAAGGGAATTTGTATGTGCACTGTGTTAGACATGAATGTACCAGGTATGTGACACTGGTCTCATCATATACAATTTCACTTTGTTTTCACCATTACTGTTGCGCTTGGAGAAGGTTCTTCAAAGACACCTATAGCATGAAAAATGCCATGAGTGAAATACATTTTTGAGAGGATCTGTCTATATCATCTATAGTAACCATCATAGACATTTGTGTTAGACTCAGTGGCAAATCCCCTGAAAGGGTGTAATTACAGCTATCGGCATGGTGCTGTAGAAGGAAGTGTAAGAGGTGATTACATAGGGGCCACATTGTACAGTTCAAGTGCAGACCCTGTTATTAAGCAGCCCAGGAGATGGGGGAAGGAGAAGTACTGCTCTCCTAGAGTGGACCTTCAGCTAGACTGAAAGGTTATTAGTATAGCTGACCTAATGACCAGCTGTTGAATGACATTCTCAATTCCTCCTCCTACCACTGCTCATAAAATCACTCTATGGCCCAGAAAGACAGCTGTGCTGTGATGGAGCCAAGATAAAAGTGGGAAAGGGATGATACCTGCTTCATTTCCTAAGATTATGCTCCCCTGCCCTATGTTAATTCAACTCACATCTTTATTTGTTTTTTGGGGAACTGCAGTGGCATGAGGGCTTTTTCCTTTAATTAATTAATCAGTTAAAATGTATATATTGGTTTTGTACTGCAGCACCAGACAGAAAGAGGGCAGTCAATACACAGGACAAGAAAGTGTACACGTATAGAGATAGAGTATCTGGGACTGGGAGAAAAGGATGGGAGTTCTCAGGGTGTGTGTGTGTGTGTGTGTGTGTGTGTGTGTGTGTGTGTGTGTGTGTGTGTATAAAGGGGGGGTGTTTGGGTGAAAGACGACAGCGTGAGTATTGTTCCAGCCCCCTGACTCGCCACCCTCAAGAGCCTCGAGGTTCCCACGGTCTGCGCAGCAAACAAACGCACCTCGCTTTTCTTCATCTCGCTTCTCACTGATGTCATTAATTACCATCAAAATGCATATGGCAGTGAGCGAGTGTGCGTGCGTGTGTCCGTGCAGGCGTGTATATGTGTGTGTGTGTGTCTGTGTGTGAGGGAAAAAGAGACTGAGGGAGCAATAAAGAAAAGGGCTATTGTCTGTGATGAAATAAAGAAATCTCCACTGAACCATTGTAAATGGGCAAGGCAGGAAAGTGGCCCAAAATGCAGGATTTGGTGAGTTATAGTCAGGCTGTCACATCATGTCAAGAGCCCACAAGCACTGATGTCTGAACCTGGCTTGCTTTGCCTTCTGAAATACACTGTACTCTTCTGATTCTTCCTATAACGAACCCTGATTTGTATTTTAGTTTGATAGAAAAGAGGATAGAAATGTACTTGTTGCTGCATGCATGTCAATGTGTTTTTTTCAGTGGGAACGCACAGATTTTTGCATGTACAGTTTAACAGAAACCCAGTAATTTACTTGACATGAGCAGATCTGCCTGGCACTGCCCACCCTATGTGGCAAACCTCCAGTGGGCTTTAGCAGTGCCCTGGCAGCATTGTGTATTGGAATGTGTGTGAAATGACCCAAGCCTTAGTGCAAGCTCTCATTATGGCTGTGTTTCACTCAAAAGGGACGACATGAAACACTGTCCTGTTTCGCTGTGTTGTGCACAGACTGTCAATAGGTGTTTTTTAGGGTGCAGCCAGTTGAAATGATGGGAGCCTGCACCATCAAAGTCTCAGCAGATAATTGCACACATCTGATCTCACTAAAGACATCCAGTGTTAATTGAAAGCTCTGAATGGCCAAAGCGGGCAAAGCGAAGGGAAATGTTTGTGCATTGTTTCACTGTACAAAGCTTGGAGGAAGCTTGCTGAGGTGCCGAGGTGCACTCTGGCCTTCTGCTCTTGCCTCCTGACTGGCGCCTTGTTCTCCTGTGCAACACAGACCTTCCCTTACTCTGAACACTCAATAATCTAAAACAATGAACTTTGCTGAGAATGCTTATCAGAAGAAAAGAAAGGATTTTCTCATCAGTAATTTTCAGACAACCAGGAATCTAAACAGAATTCCTTCTTGAGTTTATAAATGTAAAATCAAATGACAAATTACTGAGAATACTTGCAAGAATAATTATTTATTATAATGATTTTGTGGCAACCTGTAAGCGTGCATTAGACAGAAAACAGTGCAAGACATACCCTATCACTAAGGATATGGTCTTTGCTGCTGCCACCAGAGGGTGCCACGGTGGCATGCCAGGGCTAAAGATTGGCATTGTTTGATGTGGATATATATATATATATATATATATATATATATATATATATATATATATATATATATATATATATATATATATATATATATATATATATATCACATTTTCCCAGAATTTTAATTAATATAGTCTAAACATACACATTTCCTCTCTTAATTAAAGCAGTAGGCAATGGTGTGATTATTATGAAGATCACAAAAGATCCAATTCATGCAAGCGATACGATTCATGCAAGCACGTTCCAGCATTGAGAAAAATGGTTTACCATTTCACTAAAATAAATATGATTTTGAATAATGGTGACCATTTATTTTATCATTTTGGTCCTAACAACCAAGCAGTATAAACTAACCATTTCAGAAAGACTGGTCAATCAAAACTAATGCATGCTTGTGCACTGCATATAATTACATGGAATTATAAGTGCAACTCATGGTGAGTTCTGATGAGTGAGTTTTATTTTTGCTGAAACTAATAGCTTAGACCAACACTGTGGAATATTATTTCAATAAAACTGCCTGTCAGTTGCCTGCAGTGGATTTCTACCCTCTGCTACTGTCAAAAAAGGAAAGCCTTCATTTGTCATTTTCTGAAAGGTAAACAGCATGGGATGTGGGTTGTCTTTTTTAGCCTATATATTTTTAAATATAGATTTGAAAGTGTGATGAGGGTAAGTTTAAATCTAAGTAGTGCTGGAAATTGACTATTCTTCAGTGGCTGCAGTAAACCTGCATTTAATTATATTTTAGAATTATAATATTTGACAGCAAAAAAAGGCATTCAAAAATCTTGTTTCTTATATAGATGGAATGTGTATATATAATAATATAAATAAAGTTTATGATATGAGAAGTATAAAAAAATCATGATATATGCTTTGGCTGGCAAAAGTCTGTATTCAGTCATGCTCTGGCTCCTTTCACTAATTTAACTGAACTCTTATAGAGATCTGTGAATTAAAATAACATAACAGCAGTTAAAAGAGTGGATGTGTGAAAGATAGAGCTGAGAGGTGTCATAATAAGAAAAATCAGAGAAAAGCTGTAAGAAAGGCAGTGTGTCGTGGTTTGTTCGGTATCCCTTAAATAGTTATAAAGGGATGCATTGGGGAATGTTTTAACTTAAGACTGAATAAGTGCCCTTATTAAAGCTTCCTTGTTATGAATTAAATCTTAAAATTCAGGTCACCTCAGGCCACAGAGGTGTTACATGTTTATAGTACAGTGTACAACTGTTGCTTTTTAATATTTCCCGTTTCCCCAACCTTTTTTCTCCTTTACCACCTTGACAAAGCCTCAGCATTCCAGGCACCTGGGTGGCATAAGGCAACGTTTCACCCCACTGAGACAAAAGTTATGGCTGTCTCCCCAAGCTACAAATACCCCCCAAGCCTAAACCAAACCTTTCAACTAACGTTTCCCTGTTTTTCATTCCCTTCGTTCTCTGTACAGCACAGGAAGAAGCATTAGAGAGCCAAGAAAAAGCCCAGTTCACAAATCACCACGATCCCTGTGTGGTGAAAGAAACCTGACGGCAGTCTATTTTAACATTCTGAGCAAGCTACCAAACCCTGAACAGTGATGCTGAACCTCTCTGTGACTGTGACAGACTAGAGGACAATGAATCCACTGTGCAACTTCCTCTTCTTTTAACATTCTCTCGTTCTTCTAGAGAAGCAAAACACCATCCCTCACCCTATGCCCAAAAAGAACCTCTGAAAGGCTAAGAGCAGGTTTTGCAAACATGGTCTGAGTTTAGTAATGGGTTATTAAAATTCAAGGAAAACTTTAGGAGGTGTTCATGCAACTCCCACAGTCTTAAATAAAAGCTTACAGCTTCCAATGCATGTGATCAGCATTACTAACTTCATTCATATATACACTAGGTTCCCAAATCTGGTCGAAGAGTACCCCTTTAGTGTTTTCCCAAATCCCAACACACCCACCTCAAATCAGTAACTTTAGTTAATTATTTGATAACTAAGCAGATGTTCAAGCAGAGTGGTGCAGATAACCTGCCATTTTTAAACTGACAACCTCAAAAGACTAGTTTATTAACTACATCTACCATATGAAGTCATGTCTCATGGCTATGCTAATAAGCCGTTTCAATTTACATATGATTATGAAAAAATATAAAGCATTATGGTGTCATTACTACATAGTGGAGTAACAAAAATTTGGGTTATGGTAATATCATGCTTAAGCTTTGACTCTTCAATCTTTCAACTCTTTCAGTATAGATATGTCCAGCAGAAAGTAAGGAATAAAACATTACAGGGCAGGTGGGGCAGGAAAGTAATCAATGACAGTTTGGAGTAATGTGGCCTGCCAGAAGCACTTCAGTTATTTTTCAATAACATGTTACAATGTGTTTTATTCCATTTATACAACAGCAATTTGCTAATGATTACATATTTACAAATTAATGATTGGTTTAACTGTGGAATGTGTGTGAAACAATATTTTCCTTTTACATGACATTACATTATTTTATAAGACCAAAAAATTAAATGTTACCTGCAAACTGCAAATGCAAACTCGACTGTCATGAAAACTTGCCATTAAAATTAAAAAGCACCTATGTGATTGACTTCTTCAGTCAGCGTTAAATATATGTCTATGTACAGAAAACCTAGCTGTATCAACTCATATTATTTTCTTGTGTAAATAACAACATTTGAATTACAGTCTGAACTACTCTTAGGTTCATAACGTTACAGATCCGTCATCAGCCCTGTGTTATAAATGAATATAGATATTATACCTTCTACCTTCAATACTCCAATCCTCATTAGCATAATTTTCCATGTATCAGTTGGATACTAATACTTATGGTTTGGCGATGTAAAAAAATCATATGATATTTTGTTGACTATTACGGTAGGTGTTGCTTTTGGATTTTAATATTTTTTAATTTTCTGATTGAGCCGTTGTCAGTTCCAACTTTCCAACCCATGTCACGGTCTTTATTTGTGTGTGTGTGTGTGTGTGTGTGTGTGTGTGTGTGTGTGTGTGTGTGAGAGAGAGAGAGAGAGAGAGAGAGAGAGAGAGAGAGAGAGAGAGAGAGAGAGAGAGAGAGAGAGAGAGATCAGATTCAGAAAGTTAAACTGATATTTTGTATGTGCGTCGATTTTATTCCTGTCTTCCTTTGAATGAATAATTCTTAGAAAAGTATAGTGTAAGATTAAATTGAGACTATAATCATTCTTCCTATTAAATATATTATGCAATTCATCATTTAAAAAAGTCAGGACTTTTTAGAAGCTATAAAATAGCGGCGGTGTGTGTGTGTGTGTGTGTGTGTGTGTGTGTGTGTGTGTGTGTGTGTGTGTGTGTGTGTGTGTGTGTGTGTGTGAGAGAGAGAGAGAGAGAGAGAGAGAGAGAGAGAGAGAGAGAGAGAGAGAGAGCTTAGGAAACAAAGACCCAGGTACATAACGCATGCATAAAATTAAGTACGAAGGGAAGGCGCTAATTTGGCTTTTGTGGTTCTATAACCCCAGGTCACATTTCAGATTTATTTATCCCTTAATCTTACTTTCTGAGCTAATAAGAGACCTCTTTTTAAGCCTAAAGCAGTGACCATGCTTTGAAACGTTTTTAGCATCTTTCATTCTTTTTTGAG
Organism: Tachysurus vachellii; assembly: GCF_030014155.1. Classification (NCBI taxonomy): domain Eukaryota; kingdom Metazoa; phylum Chordata; class Actinopteri; order Siluriformes; family Bagridae; genus Tachysurus; species Tachysurus vachellii. The sequence continues at coordinate 35,051,421 of NC_083460.1, forward strand.
TATCTGTTTTGTATGTATGTATGTATGTATGTATGTATGTATGTATGTATGTATGTATGTATGTATGTATGTATGTATGTATGTATGTATGTATGTATGTATGTATGTATGCATGTATGTATGTATGTATGCATGATACAAAAAATCATTGGAAATGAAAACTTAGATTCGTATAGATATCCTTCTTTTGTAAAGCGTAAAATTGAAGCTGAGGCTGATGAACATAATTACTGAAAGTATCACACGTGCTGACAATTGGCTACTTCTGTGGATGCATAATTTTAAAAATATAACGTATATAAAAAGAAACGTTTCTGGTACATAAAAGTGACCCGTTGATATAACTTGCAATTTATTTTATACAAAAAATGTGGAGTCCAGGGCCTGGATCATGTGTCATTATTTTTCACGACAGAATTTCATTCATTAAAATGAAAGTAAAAGAAAAAACACCCTCACAATTCAGTTCCTAATAGCCTACGAAATGCTCTCGTTTATCTGACTCAGCAGCGGAGATTGCTGTTCGTGCTGTATATATAATCCTATGTTAAAATTTCGAATGCTTAACAGATTAACCTATATAACCTATAATCTGTAACCTGTACAATTTTTTTTTCTCCTAAAGTCAAAAGCAGCTTTACGAAATCAGTTTAAATTTCGTCATATTGTATTATTTTAGACTGGTTATATAGTATAACATTAAGATAATAATATCTGCTCAGCAATAATGTGCCAATTAATTGTGCTAATTCTTTAGGAAAAATATTTTTTGTACAGATATGCCCAGGCCCTTTCTTTATCTTTATTTTAGAATGTAGAATACGAATAATTTTGGTTTAAAATCACCTTATGGATCACGAATGTATTCATTACTATAGTCATGAAGAAAAGAAGAGATTCCCATGTTAATTAGTGACAGGTTAGTTTATATAATAAAAGAAAACCATTTATAGTTTAGACCTTTAGAAAAAATTGCCATAATATATATATATATATCCATGACCGTTATATATACATCTCCATGACCATTTTGGCTAAAAGGTTGAGCACTTTTAAGCATTTTTGCTCGATGTGTCCTATTGTTAGTAGGCCTACCTTAGACATTCGTTTGCCATGTGTTATTTGCATTGTCATTATCTGCAGCAGGGCTGATGGGGTAATTATTTTTATTAAAGAGGGAAAATGTGCCTTGGGTTAAGATGAAATTACAAGACCGCATGAACTCTGGGTTAAATGTTAAGGCTTATTTATACTGTATGATAGGTTATAAAGTTAAGCAGTCATTTACGTTTAATAGAAAAATTTATATAAACAACAAAGGGTCCGATTGTGCACAAATAGGCCCATAGGCTTAGATTCCACTGTAAGGTGATTTAAGCAAGCATGAGATATTATTGTTAAATATTTAAATCAAAGGTTTATTGGAATTCACGAAATGATGGCCAGAATATCGCAAACGTGCCTTATTAACATATATACGCACGGGTGTGTGATTGCGTGTATGTGTGTCTTTAAGGGCAATTGAACTGAAACGGAACGGCGGCGTTCGTCTCTTTGCTCTCGCGATACAGCGCGCAATGTTACATCACCCTCAATTAGCTTATGCATAAATTATCTCGCCGCCATAATTAATGTTGTTTAATGCTTTGATGTGCTCAGTTTCAGTCTGCACACCAACGAATGCGCCCTAGATGGAGGCGTACATCAGTCATGGGGTAGGAAAATTACTAAAAACGGGGTTATATTTGGACTTTGACTTATATTGTAGTAAATATGATTTCAAATAGCAAATGTAGTGTTTTGAAATAGGCCTCCACTATTTAGTGCGGTAGAGAGCCGTTTAAATATGGCGGCGTTTTCCCTTTTGTTAAGCCTGTTAATGTGTATCATTAATCGTTTTGTTTTGTGACACGGAACTTCGGGTGTTACTAAAGCTCTGTGTGAATTTGCTTCGTGTTTCTGCCCAGAGATGTCGCCTTTTTCCCTAAAGTCTGTGTTGTAAGCGCGCAATATTGGGCAGAGGAGGGGTTGCTTTTGATTGTACTGTGCAGTGTGCAGATGTATAATGCGCTTGTACAGGTGCACAAATGTGGTTTGCCTTGATGAGCCACATAAAAATTATACATGCATAGAAATCGTGTCGCTTAATCGTTCAACCTAACATGCAGTGACATCTGAGTAACGAAATTCTACACAATCCTAAAAATATTGATAGTCACGCTGTTTTTGCATTATGAATATATGGATTAGGTGTAAGACATTTTTTTGTCTTTGCGTTAGGATAATGCAGTTTCGTCGTTGCTGAATGATCCGTCCTCTTCATGCACAAGTGTGGAATGTTATTTATTTTGATATTTTGTTTTTAGCCTAAATTCTATATGTAATTTTTTTTTTGTGATCAACATGTCTGGGAATATTGCACAGGCACATTCTAATCTTTTCTCTCTTTTTTCCTTTTCATTATCTTATTTATTTGACATCTAAATCAAATATATTATATCCTGTACGTATTCGACGTAATAACTAAAAAGCCTTCTCTCCTGATTAATATGAACGATTTCGAAATTCAGGAAAAATCAACCGTCATACCAACGAAATAATTATGATCAATGTTATGTTTTTTAACGAATTCGCAAAAAAAAAAGTGTTTTTTTTTTGTTGTTGTTTTAAAACTCTAAACCTAATTTATTATATTTAAGGGTCATCATCATATTTATTATTTACATTGTTCCATTTTTATAGGAATCTAGAAGCACGGTTTATTGGGTTATGCCAAATAAGAGGCTTTAATGATGCTCCAAGGTGACATGAATGCCTGTAGACATGAAAATAAACTGTGGATGGACGAGAATACAAGTGATTGGGGGATTCAGATATATTGATTTGCCATAATTAAGAATTTAGACATGGATCAAGCTAGGTTGGAAAGAGGCTGGGGATTCTCAAAGTAGTGCTATTCATCGTAGGGAAAAGAGAGTCAGGAGGTCGCGGAAGTTCACAGGACCCGTTTCTATTCTTATGCAAACATATAGCACAACCTCTAATGCTTACTGATTTGGAAGATATAAATGATGGCACAATGATGCCTTGGTTTTCCAAGGCTAGACGAGTACCTCTGTAGCTAATTTGCACCCTGAATCACATTCACTCGGAGATTTATTACCAACCGCCTGGTGCCAGTTCTTTTTTTCTTAATTTTCTGACAGGTTGTAGTCATTATAGTCAAAAATAAATGTTGGTGCAAAAAAAAAATAAATAAATAAAAATTATAAAGGCCTATCTCCATAAACACTCAAGCTTCAAAGCTTCACGAATATTTTACAAGATTAACATTTTTGTTGATTTCAGAAGGAGGGTCTCTTGTTCCATCAGAGATGAGGTACAGCAATGTTTCCAATGTTTCAATCTGGAAAAAACTAGCTGTTGATTTTAGACTTGTACATTTAGTCCTCTCTGACAATCAGAACCTCATCATAACATAAAACAGAACAGAATAATGTTTGGACCTTCCGAGGCGATTAATTTCTGTGTACTATTTTTAATAAATGGGCCCTGAATGCTTCTTAGTACAATAGAAGCTTTACCTATTTATCTCTTTTATGACAAGCAGAAAATCTGACCAGAATCTGAGAATGAATACAAATGATGTCTCAGTGCCACACGCAGAGCAGTTCTCATATATATATATTCAGCTGCACAACCCTATAATATTCACACATTCGGGCTCTATGAATTTCACTTAAAATCTTTAGCTGCCAACAAATAAGTAAAATATACAAACCAAAACAAAATACATACACTCTCACTCACTCATTTTCTACCGCTTATCCGACAAATAAATACATAAGAATCAAATTAGGAATACAAGATATGTGAAAGTTTTTACATCAAATAAAGCGTTACGGTTCGCTTTTGGATTAAAAATGGATTTATATCTATAGGCCCATGATATATGAAGATTATGTCTATAACCCTTGTTTGTTGCACGCGTCGATTTTAACACAAAATGTTATGGCATCATGAGGACATCCGTGTCACTTCCTGTTAACGCACCTCGTCAGATTAGCCATGAGGGAATAGCCGGTCAACCCACTTGAACCCTGGTCAACACCCCTGACCCTTGACGACCCTCCAGAGACTGGCGATCAAGACCAAACTTACACACCGCCAGCTTCCTCTGACTGCATCTTATTCCAATTAATATTCATTCATATCGTGTTATTTCTGCCTACAATAGAGATCTGGAAAAGCATGCTTCAGTTATTTAACAGCACAATTGGAATAATTAACTGCATTTGATCACCGCATTTCATACTATCCGATGTAGCGTGTTTATTTAATCTAAACCATTTGATATTTGGTGATAATAGGAAAAACCTAGAAAATATTTTACAAACATTAATTAAAATCTACTGAACCTTCTAGAAGAAACTGGTCAATTTATGATATTTGATTCTCGTCATTATCGAGTAAAGGATGTTTTTTTATTATGAACTTTATTTCTTGTTTTAATAAAAACATTATCGATGTGGAGAACTAACTGTAATGAATATTGAAATGAATTTTAATAATAGTGAAAATGCCAGCGTTGTCAGGGGGCGTGGTCTGATGCTCGGGTGACCATAGCAACCGTCATAAATCGCGTACATCAAACTGATCTCCGATTTTAAAAGTTGACATTAAGATTAAATAGTCAGTGGGTAATGTTTGCAATTATATGTTCAAAAAGTATACAAACCTGTACGTATATACTTGTTGGAAGTGTTTATAAAAATGACATTTCTACCTTTTTTCCCTAAATTTTCTTTCTAAAAAGGTTATTTCATACTGACCTCTGAATAAATACATGTATAAGCCACAATGTTTAATTAAAGACATAGTGTTAATAGTACATAATTACTTCTCAGATGCTCAAGGTAAAAAAAAAAATAAATCACAAAAAGCACTCAGATGTCTTAAATGTTTGCTCCAATCGCCATTGCAGGTTTCACCTTTTAATTTTTCCCCCAGATTAGATTTATTTATCTACTTGCAGGAGCTGTAGTGCAAGTCTGATTTCAGTGTGCTGTAACTCCACCAGTGAAAACAAGAGCTGTTTCTAGTGTAGTTAATTTGCTTGTTGCATCAGTATGCATATTCTTGCAATGTTTTTATGAAACCATATATGTAAGAGAGTGTATGTTTGCTTAGGCTTGCATCAATGTGATGTCTTTTTTGTTGATGACATATTTTCAGCCTTCCTCAAAAGGCTGTAAATGAATGTATAACATGCTGAGAATTGAATTAAATCTACCTGAGATAATGTGGCTACTTAATTAGACTTCCTGTTTTTCTTATTCAAATTATTATTCAGTTTTATTTGAGCACATTTAAAAAAAATCATTAAACATATCACTTAAGAATTTTTTTTTGTTTGTTTTTGATATACTTACTTCAGTATCAGTTAATTTCTACATGATATGTCGATTTAAAAGCAAGCTGTGATACCAAATGAAGAACTAATTCTCAAATACACATTTAGACATCATTGTTGCTACAGTACTGTCCATTTATTTTTGATTTAATCATGATTTAATGATGCAGGGGTTTTAAACAGATGACTACTGTTTGAATTAGAAAGTGATTTGGTGTAAATCTGATCCGCAATATTAGTTACCTGTCATATTACTATCTGTCATATTAGTTACCAAAAATCTTTTTACCCTACTAGCTTTGGAATAAAAAATAAACTCATAAATAGCATAACTATTGCACATATTTATTGATTCCTAATAAACATTGAAAAAAGTAAAATAGATATTACACAATAGAAACAATGAAAATGTTGCAGCACAGGCAATACAAAAATGCTAATTATTATTCAAAAAATGAATAATGCCTTGCTGTTCAACAGAAATTTTAAGTAAAACTTAATCACAAGTTTTAATAGATATATTTTCATCATGAAAAGAAATACAATTCATTTAACAGAGAGACAAAGGGGCTGAAGGCACAGTTAAAATAGTTCATAAACTATATACTATATAACTAATTGTTGATTAAATGTCAGTAGTAAACTACATTTTTACTGTAAACAGTTCACACGGTAAGGCATATATTTATTAGCCAGCATTCTGAATTTCAAATTTTCTGCTAAAATGATCATTAAAGGCTTAATGACTTTAAATACATACATATATTCTTTGCCCTTTGCTGGTTAGAAAACTGTTGAGTTTTATACATATTGTTTATTCGAGAAGCAAAAAAAGCTTTTTTTTTTTTTTTACATCAGTTTCTAACAACATATGCTGTACTAATTGCATTGAATGTCCACTACAAGATAACCAGAAACAGTAATTGGATATGTTTTAGATATAGATACTATATTATCTATGTTATGTAAGTAAGTGGAAGCTCAGCGGTTAAGGCCTTGGAATACTGATTGGCCTTGAAGCTCCTGCTGCTGGGCCCTTGAGCAAGGCCCTTAACCCACAAAGTTGTATAAATGAGCAATAAATGTAAGTTGCTCTGGATACGGGTGTCTGCCAAATGCTGTAAATGTATGATATCAGGAACCAGAGTGTCTGATCTATATGAAAATGGCCCAGGAAATAGAATGTACTCGCTGATTTGGCTTGATGTTGTCCTCAACAGAGTCCCTAGGAAAAAGAAAAAAAAACACACAAAAAAACAGCTATTAAAGTTACACGTCTACATCATTGTCAATCACAACGTATACAGACAATTGAAACAGTAGCATTTTATAATCTACTACTTTCATATAACAATTGCTACCCCAAAATGTCTCAGAAGTGAAACAACTCTTTAAACAGTTTTATGCTGTTCTGTTCCACATTGAGTCAGAACTGTTCTGATGTTTACAGAATTCCAGGAAGCATGTTATATATGTAATGCACTCTCTCGAACTCAACTAAAGAACTGTGGCTAAATGTCCAGTCATATTCTAAATATTCTGGACTCACATAAAAAAATAAGAAATTGATTTTGTAATTGATGCATTTATACCAAGCACTAAAACATATTGCGGTGTTAATTTGTGCCATCGGTGGCTTAGTGGTTAGCACGTTCGCCTCACACCTCCAGGGTTGGGGGTTCGATTCCCACCTCTGCCTGGTGTGTGTGGAGTTTGCATGTTCTCCCCGTGCCTCGGGGGTTTCCTCCGGGTACTCCGGTATCCTCCCCTGGTCCAAAGACATGCATGGTAGGTTGATTGGCATCTCTGGAAAATTGTCCGTAGTGTGTGATTGCGTGAGAGAATGAGAGTGTGTGTGTCCTGTGATGGGTTGGCACTCCGTCCAGGGTGTATCCTGCCTTGATGCCCGATGACGCCAGGCTCCCCGTGGCCCGAGGTAGTTCAGATAAAGTGGTAGAAAATGAATGAATGAATTTGTGCCATTTGATAAATTGTCAAACATGAATTTTGAGAAGCTTGATAAATGTGTTACAAATTCAAGCTTCTTTATATGATCAACTGGCAACATGTCCTTTCCCCCATTTCTTGACAGTACCCTTGTGCTGTTTTTCACCAAGCCATAAAAATCACTGCTGTTCCTCATCATGCATGAGTACTATGTAGTGGTGCCATTACCAATTTGACCAAATTATATGTAGAGAGGCTTCTGGACAATTTAATCCCTCCAGGAGACTTGGTGAGACCTCTTTCTCTGTTAATTTTCACCCTCTCCCTCATTCAAGCACTCTCTCTCTTTCTCTTCCTAAACAATGTGGGGTTTCTTTCTTTCCTTTTTTATGTTCCCTTATATCGTTTTTTCCCTCCACAGCTTCCACCCCCAAGCCCTCAGACAGCATGCAGCTTATGCAAATCATTGGCCTTTTATTCTCTATACTCGTCCTCCGACTTCAATGAGACCTCAAGAAAACACAACCTCACACGCACACGCACATGAGCTCGCACACACACACACACACACACACACACACACACACACACACACACACACACACACACACACACACACACACACACACACAGAGCTCAGCATTATTTTTGTTATACTACCAATAAATTAACACATTTACTGTAATTGCCCATAAGCCCACATTACAATGCTCTATGGAACTACAAAGGACAGAATGAAACATTCACACTGAGGAAAATATTACAATATTCTCAAAAAATAGCTCATCGTCTTTAACTCTGAACAGTTCCTGTTCTTCTTTGTCCTGAAAAATGCTTCTCTCATAATTTTTATGTAATTTGGTAATTGATGTCCAGTTTAGTTTGTGGTGTGTTCTTGGTGGAGTCTGAAATCAGATGCAATTTTTGTAGTTTTATCAGTGTGTAACCTTCATCAGCCATCATGAAAGACTACCTTTTAACAAGACTGCTTAATTAATTTGAACAGAAAAGAAGACATGTTCTTGTTAAAAAAAATCACAATGTGGATGAAAGTGGAAAAAGAAAAACAAAACCGGATAGCAGTTGCAGGCAACAGCAAATGAAATATTATCTAGGGCTCACTAATTTTTCTTTTTTTTAAAAAGAAGTTCCCATTCAGGGGGGTTGGGGTTAGTACATGGGATAGACTAGACACTTAAGACGAGGGGGGGGTGTTTACCAAAGTCACTGAGTAAGGGGGTAGAGGGAGGGCCTGATGAATATAAAGTGCTCATTGGAAAGCTGACTTTCCCAGGCCCTGGAAATGCACCCACACTCACACTGTAGTTGTGCCCAGCTGCTAGGGATGGCGTGTGGAGTGTGTATGTGGGTGCGGGGGGCAACTAGCCTGACTTCCCTCAGACACTTTGACAGGCCGGCCTTTTCAGTAACACATTTCTGGGCCCGTCTGCCCCCTCTCCCTAGGCAACTGCCCTGTGCTGTGAGCCCCCTCCCTTCAGTCAGGGGTGGTCGAGGAGACAAAGTTGACAGAACTGGATGAAGAAGTACTCAGTCTGTCTGGCCATGGCTAGACATCCCTCCCAGTAAACTTGAACTTGACTCTGGTGCCGAAGCTCAAAGAAACAATATTGAATATTTATTTAAAATTAATAAACATATACCTTACATTAATCATTCTGTAATACATATTCTCTCAGAATGCAGTAATTGATTTTTAAATCTGTCCCATTCTTTTTAGGATTTGAGCTGAAGTTAGAGACTGACTTGAATTTCTGCAGCTTTAACAGTGTGTAACACAGTAGAACTCTCAATCAGTTTCCAGACAGACCACTTAAATGTCTGTTAAGATGGACATGTACAGAAAACACATTTATGGTAATGGGTACAAAAAGCTTAGAAAAAACTGGTTAGCAGAGAAAAAGACATTTATGTTATTTTATTAGATTATAAATTTTCCTGCAAAGTAGAAGCATATTTATAGTAGTGTTACCAAAAAAACTGGAGTCTGGGCAAAGGAGTAACATCTGTGATATTTCTGTAAATATTATAAGTAATATAATTTGCAGCAATGGAAAAATTAGAACATCATATGGCATATGGACTCAACAAAATCATGACAGGATAAAGAACATCACTGTTAATTGAGTTCACTATGCTGAACTCAAAACCACGAGCCTCCAAACTAAGTTCTTTATCCATGTTCCTGTATGTTCTAACAAATTTGACCATCAAAGACTGTCTCACAATGCAAGGAATGACCTGGGATGACCAGAAGAGAAGCTCTCACACTAAAAATGGCTTCTTTGCTAATGAAAATATCTTTCACAATAAATATTAAACCTGTAACTGGATATTTACTTTTAATTCATTACTTTTTTGTATTCTATTAGCAGATAATTTGCTTTTTTCTGATAATAACGTCTTAGAATTAGCAAAAATTATCTGTCAAAGAACAAGTGTTTCAGGACTGAAATTAGTCCAAATGTCTACAATTAGGATTAACAATCTTATATTTGGTATATTGTAATCTTACAATATGAAATATTGGATACATTTGTATATATTTTTTATTTTGTATATATTATTGTATATTTGTATATATATATACTTGAAATATTTTCACTTGCTAAGAGGTGATTTTTAGTAATGCAGGAATTCCCATGCCAAAATTTTCACAGGCAATTGGCCAGTGACGGCTAAGAAAGATGAACAGACCATTTGAAAGGGCCCCTGTAGCTGATACAAAGCTGAGAACAAGCATTCTCTGGATAATCACTTTTATGCTGGGATTAAAACAGGATCGGCAGCTGAGGTAGGCATAATAGATGAAAAAGGGATTTCAATGTAAAGCATCCTCACAGAGAAATCCCAGAGGTGGATTCATGTGCTTCTTACTGTGTTGACTGATGGCTATGGTAGTTGCATGTATATTTAAGTCTTGACAAGATTATGTGATCTGTATATAGAGCAAATACTATGCAAATGATCACATTTAAAGACATATTACAAACGTAGAGGAATGGAGTAGTTTTGAGACCTTCATTGATGCAATAACAGGCATGTGTAAGTTAATGTATTGTTGCAAGTGTGTCATTTCCACTATGTCTTCATGATATGGGACATGAAATATGACATACGAAATTTGGGGCTTGGGTGCAGGGGGAGATGAGGAGATTTTGAAAGGGGTCTGCTGGAAATACTGTTAGTATGCCAGACAAATATTCCCAGATACTCGGATCCCATAGGCCTTTGCTATTAGCATGCCAGCTGCAGCATCTGCCACATGGGGCCACAAGCAGAGTCAGGGAGTAAGGCCCTCCTGCCCCTCCCCATACAACAGATATCACCCTTCAGTCCTCACACACACTGTGGACCCAAAGGTACTCACCATACAAACACCAGTCCCAACAAATAGTTATGGGAGATTTGTTCTTAATTGTGTTCTTATCTAATCTGGTCGAATATATTATTCGCGTTTTGTCTCTAGTACTTCAGGCTTTTCACATTTACTGTATCAGTCCCTGATGTAAACTTTTTCTCTTTTTCTCTGTGGCTTTCTTTACGCCTGGCTCAATTCTTCTGGGCAATATATTATAATGGCATGTTAATTGATTGCTCTCCCAACTGCTTTGCCCTGGCAGAAGGAAAAGGAGATTCAGGCTGTCTGCCAGGTCTACACTGTTATTTTCCCTGTACTTCACATTCAGACCCATTGTTTTGTGTCTTTGATAAAGCAAAAAAAATTGCCTCAAGTGTTTGTCAAATTTCTAAATTTTGTGTGCTGCAGCATAGAGAACAGAGATAAATAGTAAATAAAAAGCATGACAAAATTATAAACTGAACACACAAACATCACTTGCAGATGGTTGATATTAGATCTTTATATATGTGAACCAGAATAGGCACCAGTTTATCCACAGTAAAATCAGGGTTCTCTCTGTTGTTTTTTCAGCAGATTGTCTCTCAGGGTTTGGGGACTAATTTAGGCATCTGGCTCCGTCTGGGACTGAGCATCTTTCCCAGTCTAGTGCCTCCTGTGTCTCTCACTCCCCATCCACACTGACAATGGTGGGAAACAGGGGCACCACAGAATCACGTCAAGAGCTACATTCACAATGCTGCTATTGTAGAGGGCAGACGAGGATCAGAATAATAATGCAGTAATGTCTGACTGTTTACCAACATATACCCTATAGATGAGAACTTCATCCATATGTGTCAGAGTATTTACAAGCCAGTCATCTACAGTAAAATTAACACTGAAGCTTTTCTTTAAGTTTTTTTTTTTACATGATTTTATGATTATTTTGGGAACCAGCATATCTCATTTGCTTTATAATCTTTAGAAAGTCATAAATGCACTTCTTTTTTAACAATAAGCATTTTATTGTTTATTATATAGAATGTAATGGTCTCTCCTAAATGCGAGCGCACACACACACACCCTTGTGTAGACCTTATTAATGAAGCTAAGTAATACTATGCATATGCACCCACACCTGATATTCCTATCCTTGTGACCCCATTGCATTCACACAAAGAAGTAAAAAACATGCCCCTCTACACAGAGACACATACCCTTGCCATAATATAAACAACTAAATGCCTAAGTGACTTTCAAGATCTGTCTATTAAAGACAACGAAAACCAACTCAGTACACTACCCAGATTATTACATGCCGAGAAGCAAAGCAGGTCAATCTAACGTCATCCAGTTTTTACACACATTTCGATGTAGTTATGTATTCAGCAGTGAGCTTCGGTATCCTACAAATGATCATGATTTAATTTACAGTTTAATTACACAGCTTAATCTACACCTCAAATGTAGATTAAACCTTCTGCACATACAATTAAAATTCCCAGAAAAAGGCAAGCATGCAGTTTGTGTTGTGCAACAATACAGTAATTATCCTGATTCCTTGTCATAAACAGGTAGGTACTATTTCTCAAAACTACATCATTAACCACAAGGTATACATTTATTCTACACTGCAGAAACATAGTTGTTAGTGCTGAACCTCAATAACAAAGCTCATTTCAATTTGCATGCTGAAAACTGGAAAAATCTGGTACAGGATTGGCATTGTGCCAGGTGGCATAATTAACACTTAACGGCAATGCTCTGTAGCGGTCACACTATGCTCTCTCTCTCTCTCTCTCTCTCACACACACACACACACACACACACGCACTTCTCCTCTAATACAAAAAATAATAATAGTAAAATAACGTAATTAAATAATTAATGACATTTTAGTGCAATTACACTCTGCTGTTTGCAGCCATATCTTATCTTAATGTAGTCACCTGTATATTTCTGTGAATCTATCTTATACACATAGGCAGTGTAGATCTTGTACATTAGGTCTAAGAGATGCAAAGCAGGAAAGGGAACCTCCCCCCTCCCCTCGCTTCTGTAATACACCGCCTAATTAGAAAACAGCTATTAAAGGCGAAGCGCTCTCATTTCAGCCACAGACAATTCTGACCAAGAATGTAACCTAGATTGACATGGCAAATATCACACATATAAAAAGATGATGCAGTCTGTTATTCTTTTTTTTTGTTAATATAGGAAAATAGCTTAAAATGTGTAACACTCAACAATGCACTTCTGAATTTGGGATCTTGTACTACTGATTTTATCCATTGCATAACCTTAAACCTGAATAACCATCATCACACGTTTGTCAATAGCCATTGTGAAGATGCATTTAGCAGGCATTCTAATAGTTTCCTGTGCATTTATGTGCATTATGGATGCGACAGTTCTCCCACACTATCCATTAATGTGCATGACATTTAGGCTTACTGAATATGTGCTCTCCTTCAAATGCATCATGTTTGTGCTATCACTGCTGTTTAAGAACTGTCATTTTGTTTGGGGGGGTCTTCTGATATTCAAGCCCTCAACTGAACGCATTGACCTGGCTTGATTTTTAACAAAATCTACCAAAAGGAATAAAATACACATGTTGGCTCCTGTGGGTGTCATTTTTTACAGAGGGACTCATCACCTGAATTGAGGAGCCGACATTGTGACCTCCACACACACACAAACACACCCACACACACAAACAAACAATACATAATGAAAACGTTTCAAAATACCTAACTTGAAGACAGGTCGATGCTTTTCAGAAATTGAGGCTGCATTAAAGCACTGCGCCTTTAATTGTGAGCTCTTGCGCATATGCAATTATGCTAATACGGGCGCGTGTCCTCTTTTTCATTAACACACTGCGTCTGCGTTGTTGTTGTTGTTTTTTTCTTTCTTTTTCCAAGACACAAGAACGTTGCAAAAGCGTTTCCTGCGTCTTCAAATTTTAATTCCACTTTATTTGTTTCTTTGAGCTTCCACACGAAGCGTATAAACATCCTGTCGGTGAACGGCGTCATTGTATATAACAATTAGGACAGAAAATCAACCTTTATTGACGACAGACTGTTAAACCTTTCTCCTTCAGGTAAGCTGTGTCCTGCCTCAGGAAATACGTTACAGACACGCAGCTGTAACGTATCACGTGGCCGAAATCATTTCATTCATTTCATACGTAAAAATGTAATTAGTGACAAATTATGTTTCTAGCAACCTTCTGGATATATAGTCTTACAGTAACAGCATTTTGGCACGTGATACATTGGCACGCGCGTGTCTGACATGTTTGATACTTGTACTATATAAACATAGTATATCAATTTATAGACAAAGACTAAAATGACTACAATTGCATTACCACTAAGCTTTGGCAAACTCATCTGGGGTTGAGACATGCTATTTTCATATTGTATATGCTAATTAATGTCGTTTTATATATTATACTAATCTTTCTAGAGTCGCATTTTGGCAGGATTGTGTTATTTCTATATACAACCTCCATAACCTTAAAATCTTATACCAAATTGTCTTATACTTCTCCGATTCAGGTTCTCAGAGTGGGGTCTGGGGACATCTAGGGGCCCATGACTTTACAACCTGAAGTTATCAAATGTATTGGTTTATTAATAGGGTCTTAGAATTATTCATCTATTTTACTGGTCAATTGAGGTCCGAAACTGAATATCTCTAGGCCTGTAAATAATGTCAAATTGAAATTTGTGGAAACTAGTGGAAATCTGTCATGAGCTGTTGAACCTTAGTAAGGAATTATTTTTTTCCTTTGCAAATGGTTTGCCTGAGGTACACCACACAACATTTAATGTACACTACATGACTCCATTGTAAATTAGCAGTTGAAATTATATAGCCTACTTGAATTTGCCTGTGTCATTTTACAACACAACAGAGTTTGAACATACTAAGAGCAGCTTTGACACCTCAATATGAGATCTAGGGTAGATGATGTGCTAAATAGAGTCAGCAGTTAAACATCTCTATATTGCAGTTGAACAGTGAAAATGAATTTTATAAAAACTACTCAATAAAGAGCCTGAAGGCACTATGGGTCAGCTTCCGTTTACTGGTCAAAAACATGTGAATGTATACAAGCACAAGTAAGTATTTTTCTGTATATACTGGTAAAGTGATTTTTAATGCTTCAGAATATTCATTTACACTTCACTCGTTGTGCAGGCTGATACTACATATTTTAATTAAAGAAACACTGTGACTTAGACGGCATGAAATGAATAAATAATCAAGTTTATTTTAAAATGTGATCACCTTCATACTGTATATTTGTTGTTATATATGTAACCTTGGTAATGTATTCTGTTGATAAACTGAACTGAACTAAACTGAATTCATGTCACTGTTGCTCTTTTTTATAGCATAATTTTACAATACAAATAAGAGCCTGGTGAATCAATAACAGATGATAAAAACAAAGAGAATATGTTGTTAACATTTTGACAATAAGCAGGTTCTGTACAATGACCGAGGTAATTGAGGAGATTGGCCAGTGGAGAGATTAGAGGGAGCTCAGAGCTTTGCTGTGAACTAGGACTAATGTTGAGCACTTGGTCAAACAGAGGCAATGATGCAAACGTACCTCATGCCAACACAGCCATTTTAGGAAGCAGGCAGCCAGCCTTTCCATCAAGATGGCTTCCTCAAAGCACAGCCCCTCATTCAGAGATCCAATCTTCAGCATCTGTGGGGATCGTAGCGACTGGCAGCCTCTTTGTCTCCACTGGCACACGAACTGTAGCCTCTTGCACATAATTTTTCTTTTCTCCCGCCCTCTACTCCGGGGGCACACATGGCACCGAAAGCTTCCGTTGATGAAGGGAGGAGGCTGGTAGAAAGAGGATGAAAGTTGACCATTATTTTTTGGTCTTTCATTTAGATGGCTTTTTTTTTTACTATTATCCTCCATCAAGACAGTGTGAATGGCCTGGCAGCCGCTATGGGGGGACAAGTGTAAAGCACAATTAAAGAAAAAGCCCCTTTTAATCACTGCCAAAGCAGATGTCATGGCAACCACCATATAATTTGTCTTTAGATAGAGAAAAAATATCAAGGAATGAAATAACTGTAATTTCTTTGTGTTCTTTGCAAAGCAAGTCCACAATAAAGAACTTGACAGTTGTTTGAGTTACCATATCTAATTTTTTTTCAGATTGTCTCAAGTGGAATACTAAATGCGGTATTGCGGTTTGTGTAACCTTTGGCTATTTGGATTCTTATAGTTGTGTGGTTGCAAAGTAGGTGTACTATATCAGCTTCACCATCAATTGCTGTCTACTCGTAATTTCATCGCATAACCCTTATTCAATTTAGCTGGGTAACCAGTTTAGCTGGAAAAGATCATTGTTAATGAATGATGACACAATTTCTTTGCTTGCATTAATTTTACATAACAGTAATATGTAATGTGATAGCTAGCCATACATTTTTATCATTATTGAGATAGAGACAGACATATAATTTCCTCTCTCTGCTCATTTATTGAACTGAAGCCCCCAGCCTAATGTCCTTGAGTCATTCTTACTACATATTCTGAAGCATGCCAAAAGACATTCAAATTTAGTCTCACTGTTTGATCTTATCTAGGATTCATACAAAATATATTTTGTGGCTTTTACATGGCATCATTGAGTTCTGTGCAATTCCACTTCCAGCTTCGGCTAGTCTCAACTGAAAGATATTCCAAGTGCTCCTTTTAATAGGTGATGATAACTAACATCCTTTGTTTTATGTAAAACTAAAAATAGCATATTACTGCACAAAATATTATGTAACCACTAGCACGAAACAAGAACATCTTGGGCTTTTTTTAATAGAAATCTGTTTTATACAGAAAAAAAACAGTCAAATCTCAGAGTGCCAGAGCAAGATTGGAAACCGATTTTTCATTTCTGGAGAATGCTACCATTTATTTCGACAGTATGTGTCAAAGGATTTGTGAATATTGAGAGCCAGGTGATGGGTGTGTGGACACTTGAGAGGCAACACACAGACACAAAGAGATGACAAAAAAATGAGAGTAAACAAAACAAATGCCAGAGGGCAAAGAGGCTGGTACAAGTGCTGACATTTCTGCTTTCTTCTTCATCTATCCTCCATGTTCTGTTTCTGGAGCAGATGGTTAAAACTTGAAGATGAATCTCATACTACATGTGACACTTCCTGAACCACAGATTAAAAACTAGAAAAAGCAAAGCAATTTGCTTCTTCGGCATTTTCAGCTTCTTCCTTGGAAGATTCTGGTTATATTTTCTTTCAAATTAAATATGCATGTCAATAGTATGGCGCAGTTCTAGTTCAAAATTTAGTAGTGATCATTTTCTGTGTCATGTATGCAATGCGCTTCACTCCTGCTAAACAAAAAACAATCCTAATCTGAATATCATGGGAGATCTTGTTTTTTCTTACCACATGGTGTTGTGCTGGTGTATGTTGGTCCGGTCTCTCAAGTAAATGCTGCGGTCTGGAAGGAGCTAGAGGTTTAAATAAAAAACATCTTTGATTGTTCACAGTATTTTTAATCATGACACTAAAATATGTATAAGATCGAATTTATATATTCCCTAAATGGGAGCAGGTTTACATAAAAGGACACATTTTATTATTAACTTATTTTTTGCTTTTATTTTTCATTAGTGATGAACTGGGAATTTTACCAGTCTACTTATGAATCATTCATTTCATTCTGTCATATGCAAAATTTAAGCAAGCTTTTTGGGGTATATGAAATGAATGAGTATTGTAGTTACACCTTATGGTGACATATCTAATAAACCTGTTCAGCTGTATGTTTTGTCTTTGTAGTTACAAATGGATGTTGTTTTTCTTGTAATGAGACTCATGGTGATATTGTGGTTAAGGCCCTCACTGTGACTAAACCACTAACGAAGCCACATCAATATGGCATAGTGACAAGAGACGCACTGTCAAAGCTTTATGTAATAGCAGTTCCCTTGTGGCCACACGAAACAGGTGGCCTCCACAAATGCATTGCATGTCTCATGTAGTGCAAACATAGTAACTACCTATGCAAGTGTTCCTGGCATTAACACACATTTTGCTTCGCATAAATGAAAACTATAACTGATTAATTTGTAGTAATAGAGTGCTAAAATTCTATAACTGTGTGTGTGCGTGCGTGTGTGTGTGTGTGTGTGTGTGTGTGTGTGTGTGTGTGTGCGTAATTATTCAAATGAGAGAGAGCCAACCCATAAGCTGCCTCATCATCTACTGTCTTTGTGTTGGGGGAGAAAATCCACACTGGCCCCTGAACCACTTCGGGCAGAAATCTGTGCCATCGTGGGAAAACCCTGCACAGGCCTTTCACAAGTCCCTCCAAATCAAACCAATTAGTAAGGACCGTGCTCAAGCCATTGAGCACCACTACACGCCTATTGAGCACCACTGTAGGCCTCACGGCTAAGAGTGCTATAGGCTGTAATGTAGCCCAGTTGGGTGAAAGAAAGTGGTTCATCACATTTGTGAGCCAGCGACAGTGACAGAGTCCTATATACATAGGCAATCAGGATGAAGAGGTTGGGTTAGGCTGAATTGACTTGTGAATGTGGTATAGGGCTTTAGCAAAGCCTTATCCTGCAAAAATCCCCAGTGTTGAATTTAGCTGAACAAAATTGCCCAGTGTAAAGTGGGTGTTAATCCAAACTCTAGGTATAAATTCAACATTAGCCATTTTGCTGTTTATGGTTTAAATAGGAATGAAAGTATTTTTTTAAAATGATCACAGTGCATAGGCTAGTTTGCATCTGCCACTTCTCAGCAGTGTGTCTTAAGATTTTACCTTGCATAGCTAAGAAAAATCAGCCAGAGAATCCTGTGTGCGTGTGTTTTATAAATAGGATTTCCTAATTAATAGCAACTAGATTATATATGACTATAAGTAATTTTGTAAAAATGTAATCATAATTGTTCAAACCAATACAAATAATTAAAATTTTTTAAGTTTACTTTTAAAATGAAAACAATAAACTGATGATGGAGAAAAGGTAGTATTCTTAGAGTTTTAAACCAAATTTAATGATAAAACCAACTTTTCTAAAATGCTGTATAATGTATATGCTTTGTCTATATTCCGATTCTCGGAAATGACTTTGTCTATATTTCCGATTCTCACGGAAATGACTTAAACTTTAAAAACAATAGCGAGTACGTTAAATCGTACAGCTAAGTACAAGCCTCACATTAAGTTTAAAAGGTTGTAACTTTTCACACGAACTGTTGTGCACTTATTTACCACAAGCAAAAGAAAAATAAGGCTGCAGACTTCTGCTCTAAACCATAATGAGTAAATAGAAAAGTATTGATGAAGGCTTAATGATTTAGAACTGGAGGATGTCAGTACAAAAGTCAATCAAGTTTCGGAATTTAATATAAGTCATATTTTCGGTATATAATTGCTAATGTTTTAGTACTCTAGAATAAAAAACATCCAAAAAAGTCTGGCGCGCACAGTTGCTTACCTTCCCCAAGATACTTCTTCACGCAGTATTTTTCCTGCTCATGCTCTAGTGCAGGAGCAGTGCGCAGTACAGGAGACCGCTCCTACTTTCGGTTATCTAGCTTTATGACGGAGGAGAAACACTCATACAGCTAGATAACCAAAGATAGCAACCGACCCCTTCACTCACGAAACAAGTAACGAGGAGCATCTTGTATGAGCAGACCTGATAACGAACAAAGGAGAGGTTAACATGTTAGCAAACGAACAAAGAAATGCAGTTTGGATTTTAACGCACTCTGGATCATAGCTGTGCACGTCTTTATTAACGAGGCCTGAGCGCATGTGATCATCAGAGTTGCCGGTGCTGTCGTTCTGTAGGGTTGTCATTCATTTATTTCCGTTAGACACGAATAGTCCCTGTCGTCTTATAACAGCCAGCACAAGATTAATATTCCAAAAATAGATCATTTTATCTGTCCCGTTAGGCTTCAGTCCTCATGATCCCTTTGGCACTTTGAGCGGTCCGTTTCTGTGTTCGCACAAAATGGAACAGGCGTGTGTTAATTTTTTTTTTTAACTAAAAATGAACACTGTAATCTGAATGGACATCTCACTGCAAGAAGAAGTATTTTACTTTATTGTGTTTATTGATGGACATTATTATTGACATTTTGTGACTTTTTTTTTTTAATTAATCAATCCTGAACTATATTGGACCAAATGGACCAAAAGTGAGACTACAACGCATAACTATGAACAGGGTTTACAATTTACATCTATTGCTTAGATGGCATTGCTATGAGCTATTCGTAACTTCACTTTAGTATCTAAAAGACTTTAAAAAAAAACAATAATAATAATAAACGGAAACTGCATTATTGTTATCTTAATATAACTGGTGACAAAATTAAAATTATTTGGGACTAATAATAAAAGAAAAAAATATGTACTCTTCTTCTTTTAAATAAGATACTGGAAATCTCATGAGTTTTATGAGTTTCATGAGTTATTTCAAAAAAGTTTTATTAGTTAGCTGTAGCTACTCTAAATTTAGACACCACCCCTTAATGATGACCCTACAATTCTCTGGATCTTGCGCGGAGTATGACGTCATGGCGTTTGATTTCTTTGTCACTGGTTTGCTTACCTGTTATGTTGCATCTTAAATAATATATATATATATATATATATATATATATATATATATATATATATATATATATATATATATATATATATATATATATAATGAGAGACACAATGACAACAAACATGCCCACCTTCATTTCATATTAATACACTTATATAATTGCAATCATATAATATTTTAGTTTCGCATGCAACAATGTAGACTTTTTTATTTTAGTTTTTTCTTTTTTTCTTTAATGTAACAGAGTTCAAAGATTCACAATTTATAGTATTCAAAAATTCTGAAATATACATTTAAAGAATTATTACACAAACTGTATTTCTGTAAATCTCTTATTGGGTTGCATCCTTATGCATATTACGCACATTTAACTTGGAAGGATTTTGGCATCAACAGTTTTATAGGTTGTTACACCTTGTTAATAATGTTTGTTACTAAAAGTTCATACTTTATTCAAATGTATGTAATGTAATGATATTACATAAATTTGTAATAAAGTATTGTTTAGCTGTTTTCACTGTTTCAAAGTGCAAAGAAGGAACGTGGAAAGGAACTGTTAGCACTTTACAGCATAAAACTATACAAACATTCAAGTTTCTTCATTAATAAACTTAAAAAAATAACTAGAAGCACATTCAATACTATGATCATTTAAAAATGAACGAGTTCATATGATCCAGAGATCAAGTGCAATTCCTGACAATGAAATCCGAAGACTTACTTTTTACGATGCCGTGCGTATTCCTTTCTGTCGTGCTCAGGATGCAAAGTGTTAAGTGCCCTGAGTGTTGGGCACATCTAAGTGATCGTCACTATGTCTGCCAAGCAAGAGCACTGCCACGCAAGATGCGTTACCAGCACTGTGTGTACTTCTGAAACATTCACTTGCAAAAATAAAATAAACCGTGATCGTCAATGGCACCAGCCATGGTGCGTTTTCCTCTGTAAGTCCGCGAAGCCTGGGATGGCGTTTCTTTAAGATCCAGTGAGCTGGGCAGTTTATTTCCAACATGGGGGATTTCCACCCATGAAACCAGCACAGTCGTGCTTTTCTGTTTTATTTAAGATACACGTGGCTTTGTCTGACCTTTCACAGGCCGATCTAAGCTTCAGCTTGTAGCGGGCTCTTCCGTGTGTGTGGTGCGATGCTCTCTCTCTGGCTCTGGAGTCTTTAGTTTTCGGGTCTAAAAGCCTGCACAGTCGCTTCTTTCCCGCAGTGACGTCAAGAAGCAGCAGGCCACGGGCCAATCAGAGACAAGCTTTTCAAAGATGAGAGAAGATGCATCTCTCTCTCTCTCTCTCTCTCTCTCTCTCTCTCTCTCTCTCTCTCTCTCTGAGTCTCTCTCTCGCTCTCTCTCTCTCTCTCTCTCTCTCTCTCTCTCTCTCTCTCTCTCTCTCTCTCTCTGTAAGATATCTGTAAGATCTCTGCTGTCACCGAGGCATTTTTATAGTCAATAAACTTTAAAAATTGATAACCTAATTCCTAAGTGTGTAACCCTACTATTTAACTATAATGTTACACACTGTGTTACATATAAAATGGTAAAATAGGAAAAAAAAAATGCGATTAACTTCTATCACGATATGCTTCCAATACGCTTTTTAAAAAAATACTAACTGGTTTATGTGTTGTTTAAAGACTGGAATCATTTGACTACATTTAATAATCTGGAAATATCAGGTTTTTGCGATATTAAGTTTCTTACTAAAGGCCGATTTTGCGATGGCGATCAACCCAAATGTAGCATATTTACACAGTAAAATAACAAGAGTTAGAAAAACACAGTTTCTGGTACTGAATTAACACCTAGTGTTCATCTCTGAATGCACCTTTCTGAACCGTCTTCGAATTTCGTTTTATTCTTATCCATTTTTGAATTGAATCACAAATTACACCCATCATTGGCCTACTTGTCCTTCAGGAGTATAATATAGGCCTTTAACAGACTACAGTGTAGTCATGTAGCCTACAATACCAAAGAATAATTAATTATAATTATTTTTATTTTTCACAAACTTGTAAATAATTTAAATCTCCCATCACACACACGCACGTACGCAGACGCCTGTAATCTCACTTAACTATTCACAAGATGGATTTAATCACTAGATAAAATACAAGAGACTGACTGGCAAGTCTGATGGAAGTCCTTGACCCCTGCCTTTCCTTTTTGGTATTTATCAAGTGCACACTTTAAGAGTCCACACTCTCGGTATAGTGCAGGTCAGTAGAAAAGACACTGGTTGTCCTTTGACCCTCGAACTGCTTATAATCAGTCGCACACAACGCAGGATATAGTCAATATTTTATGGAGAGTAAAAGAGACATGGTATATTTCCTCTGGATTTTCTCCCCAAACACAAAAAAGGTATCTTCAATATTTACATGGAAATTATCATAGGAACATTAGTTATTATTTATGTGCTATTGGAAAGAACAATACATTGTCTAAATTCACCAGTTAAAAAGTGTTTTTTTAATTCTTCCCTATTTAATTCGGAAGAAAACGATCATTTTACTTTTTCCTTTTTGGACACATTTTTAAGTGTACATTAAATATACGCACATTATTTGGGGTGGGAGTGTTGATGGGGTCCTGGAATAATTTGCTGTGAAAGCGAGAAGCTCTGTGAGAAATAGAAAATAAGCCAATACTGTACTCTCAGGTAATATTGCAGGATATCCAGACTCGTTTTTTATTTGAATCTTCAATATAACCTTTATCATATTAATCTTTTACTTTAGCAGATCCTCTGTTGAAAAACTTACACACATAATAGAAGCAGAACTGTGAATGGAATTTTCACGTCCGGTTTGTTTTAATTGACTTTGAATTCGAGTTAAAAAAAAAAAACGTAATTTTTTACCAAGTTGAATGAAAATGAAAATGATTGCAAGCCTTTTTTGACGAGCCTATACATTATCCAGACCTACAAATACATTCATTATCAGATAACTGTGTTAATACGAGGTTTTCTGTACGAACACTGACCTCAAGCGGCAAGAGCGTGCTATAACATCTGACTGCTTCAAACGCTGGTGTTTTAAAAACGACTCGAAATTACATTTAAATGGGTTCATAATGGTGCCTGTTTCTCAGACTCGTGCTATGATAATGTAGTACAGTTCAATACAATTATATATAAAGTCTAACCGGGGTATATAGGTTACAAAAAACACGGTATATGAGTTAGAAAGCTTAATCCCTGTAATAATTTAAATAATCTGCTAGGTGCGAGTGGGGTACAATCTAACCCGGGTCACGTTGTTTAGTAGTTTCACTGGTACGATGAAACTTTGACTATGACTGCCTTGTTATACCAACACTGAGTGTAAAACAAACAAACAAACAAACAAACAATCTAACCAACTAAATAACTAACCAACTAACAATCAATTAAACAAATAAATTCATGTTAATTAATTGATTAATTAATTAATAAAACAATAATGTTTAACAATATTTAAACAACTCTAGAAGATATTAAGGGAAGACCATTTTACAATAGTTTAAGTAATATTTCAAACCAAAGTTAATTTTCAGCTCTGTGTTTAGTGTTAAATTTAAAACAAGGGAATTTTAATATTTAAATTTGCGACCTTTTAGCTGTAATCATACATAGACTTAATATGTTATATAGACTGTAGAATTGAGTAGCCTGAATCTGAATTGAGCATATGGGGCATGTTGCAACGGTGTGTTATGTCTTATCTGTGTAACACTGTGTTAGAATCTTCTCCGCTATTAAAAGTAACTATGCTATACCATGTAACTTCACTATGTTTTAACCAAAGATAAACAGACAGGGGTGTGTACAGGTCAAAGGACAAGTCAATAAGATCCGTGACTAAGAGAAATCAATAGCTGTCATGTTACATTACACAGATATATCAGATTGCAGAAGATTATTTAATATAATATAATATACAAATATTCTTATTTATACTTATTTATTTTTTGTCACTCATTTATAAGTTAATGGATGTTTTTACTAACATATCTTTTTTCTGATTTTAATTAAATCAGATTTTCATATTTTCAAGCTACAATGTACCCCTCACATTACAACATTCGAAACTTTTACTTAACTTTTTTCCAGGTAAATTATGAAAGAAGTATAATTTATTTATAAAACAAGACCTATACAAATAATAATAATAATAATAATAATAATAATAATAATAATAATAATAATAATAACCATCATAACCATCATAATAATAATAAAATAAATATATGCATAAATAATAAATAAATGTGGGGAAAAATGCTTTGAATCTAACCACTTTTAGATAAACTAGAGAAGAAGGAAAAAGGGTTAGGTTGTGTCCCGCTCTTCACTATTTTCCGTCTTCTCTCAGTCATATAAGCACAGACACACACAGTTGATCACACCTTCTTAATGACCGCAGACTGACGAGATACCGCGCAAAATGTAACAAGTCAAACGAAATCACTGAAATTTTTTTAGTTTTGATTTCTTCTGGGTTAGATCCAAAAAATGCACCATGAAATGTACATACATTTATTATTGTTCTTGTTGTTCAAAAATAAATAAAAATCTCCCTTGATAAACACCATGGAAATTAGATTTGTGATTTTTTTTTATTATTATTTCATTAATTTTTTAACGTTAATATAAAAAGCATAAAAGCCTCGTGTTGCTCTTTTTTGCAGGAAGCCTATTGCAGTTAATTGTTTTGTGACTATATAGCAATGTTTTTAAAAAAACATTTGAACAAATTCTGGATTCGGATTTAAAAGCCCGGCGATTGGCTATTTTGTAAGTAAGTGAATGGTGACACCTTGCGGACAGATTGTGTAACTGCAATAACGATTACACTCTTACTATTTGGAAATCAGATGGTTACCATGGAGACATTCGATACACAGAGCAACTTTGACTTCATTTTGAGAAAAAAATGATCTGTTATCATTGTAATGCTTTGTTTGTTCTCTTGGAGTCCATGAAAACATAAGTCTCTGTAGATTTAACCATAAACCTTTGCAGATGAGTTTGACTTTCTTAATTAGGGAGGTGCATTTATAACGTAGAGCAAAGGTTAGCTTCATTACATAATCAGTGTCAAATAAACACGACAAATTTATCTTAAATGTGGAATTTTATCTGCAATCTCTCTAAAGGTCAATTTTGAATGCATGAACAGATTACATATGTGGTATATATCACCTACCAAAATGATGTACAGATTAAAATTCAAAGCAAACTTTTGGAAAAAGGCATCATTACATGGGAATTGAGATTAAGTTTGTTGCTCTATTCTGCCCCCTAGTGGAATGACAGATTTGTTCTTTCCCTGAATCATATAGTTAGTTCACTTTCGGTCCGGATTCTACATCACTTTTGGGTCGGATTAGAAAGTTTTAATCGGAAATTGTCTAAAACGGATTGGATTGCTGACTGTGAGCTATGTATTGAGATATAATATGACATATACGTATATAATATGATATTACGTATTTTAAAACAAGACCACAACAACGAACTAAAGTTAGCTAATGAACATGTTCATAAAATAACCATACCGTCTATTTGGGCTAACCCCAATCTTACATTGTTATTTTATCCATGAAACAAGAAAAAAAAAGCGTTAAACCTATATAGTTCTGGATTATATGAAACAAACTCGACTTGACTCCCGAAGCCCGTTACGTCACCGGGCCAGTGGCGCAATGGATAACGCGTCTGACTACGGATCAGAAGATTCCAGGTTCGACTCCTGGCTGGCTCGTGATTCTTTTTAATCAAATACCCTTTTAGCCATGTTACGTTATTGTAACATGTAAACATTTCATTAAATGTATTTAAAATGTAATATTACTTGCACTGATTTACTCGTCTAGTGGGAAGTGGGAATTTTTATTTCTTGAGATACATTTTTAAAAATGTAAGAGGTGTGTTTGGAAGTCTTTCAGCTGTAACGCCATTGCAGAAAAAGATGTGTGAGATATGGTTCAACATGGACCAGAGGAGACATGATTATTATTATTATTATTATTATTATTATTATTATTATATTTGACTTTGTTGCAAAGTCCAAGTTCCAAGTACTCACCGATGTATCTAAGGGACTTTTTATCAAACGATGGTCATGTTTTATTGTTGATTTGCATATGTAAATAGATTACAGCCTTTATGGAGCAGGAAGTGGGTGTGTGTGAGGCAACGCTTGCTCAATGATTATATGATCATATATACAGTATATATATGTGTATAAGATCACTGTTTACATTATTCTATGTGTACTGTGGTCAAAACCACGACCCCGGCAGGACTCGAACCTGCAATCTTCTGATCCGAAGTCAGACGCCTTATCCATTAGGCCACGAGGCCACACCCGGTACCGTAAAGATGTATATGCAGTGACAACAGTATACACTTAACTAAAGTAAAATAGCATTTTTTTAAGTTTTAAGTAAAATAGCATTAAGTACTGCATTGTGGCCATAGGGATTTTGAGTCGTCTTGAAGAACATTGTAGGTCATTATGTGATGCTGATGGAGGAAAATGTTTCCTTCTCCAAATTGGCTCAATAATATTCAGATCAGTGTGTAGGCCACTGAACATGACCTTCACGTTCATGTTTATCAAACAGCTCTGCCACCAGACTTCTTGTGTATTGGTGCATTATCATCGGCATATGCAATACACAGCAACACCTTTAGGATAAAATGGTTGAATCACTGGGTGCACATAGTCCTCCAGAACCTTTTAGTAGTCTTTGGCAGTGACACAGTTACATTTACAGCATTTGACAGACGCCCTTATCCGGAGCGACGTACAAAAGTGCTTTCAAGTCTTTATCATTTAATACATTAACTCTGGTTCACTAGTTTACAGACTTAAGATACCATGAGCCTAAATCACTGTTCAAAGATTTATTTATTTACTTATTAAATACACGCATACAACCAACAGGGAAGGAAGTGCTAGTTGAAGTGTTTCATGAATACCTAAGTAGGTCTTCAACCGTTGTTTGAAAATAGCCAGTGACTCAGTTGTCCGGACCCCTAGGGGAAGTTCATTCCACCACCTTGGTGCTAGAACAGAAAAGAGTCTTGTAGTAGACTTACCTCTAACCCTGAAAGATGGTGGGGCCAGTCGAGGAAGTCATGTCAAGTCAATAAGCTTTTATTGTCATTTCAAACATATATAGCTTTTACAGTACACAGTGAAATGAGACAGCATTTCTCCAGGATCATGGTGCTACATAAAACAAAGACAGAGCTAAGGACATAAAGTGCAACTGTGCAACCTGGTGCAAACAGTGCCAAAAATAAAAAAAAACAATGAAAGACAAAAGACAATATACAAAAACGGTGTGTTAGATCTGGTAGATCTGAGGGTGCGAGGAGTGATGAGGGCTTTGAGGAAGAGGGAGCTGGTCCATTTTGGCTTTGTATGCAAACATCAGTGTTTTGAATCTGATGCGTACAGCAAGCGGAAACACCCACTAAAAACAAGTAGTAGGCTTAGTTAATACTATGATACTGCAGCCAAAACCATCACTGATCCATGGCTGTTCATCACTCTGGGCACATAGATTATTTGGGGCTTCTCCACACCATAACTCTCCCAGATGTGGGAAAGACAGTGAAAATGGACTCATCAGAGAATGATGTAGGTTTGATGTTGTCCACATTTCAAGATTTCTGCTGTTGGTACCACTGTAACTGACATTTGGCATAGGTATGAATGACCAAAGATTTGGCTATAGGAGGCCGACCATGAATATTGAAACAGGATTGTTTGTGGAAATGGGAGAGTTGATGTGCAGTGAATTGAATTCTGGAATGTTTATTGAATACAATCTGGATTAAAACAAAGACTGCCCTTTCAGACAGGTTCATCTTGAGTCGACAATTACTCCTGGTAAAAATGGTTCGTCCTTTGTGATAGTATGCTAATAGACTCACAACAACAATTTGTCCACTACTGAACTCTGATATGTCTTGTAGATCTTGCTATGCTGAGTGAAATCAACACTTTGCTCTTACTTATGGAATGTGAAATTAGTGAAGATTGGTGATCCTACAACACTATATTGTCCAGCGTTTCGGGTTCGTTGTCCAACCCATGTGTATGTTTTAAGCTAAGTTTAAATGTGTGTACAATCTGAATCCGAGTCCCTGGAGTCGACTCATAGAACCCCCACTGTCATGTGGCCTTTGGCGCAATGGATAACGGGTCTAGGGGGCAGAAGCTTCTAGATTCGACTCCTGAGTCGCTCGGAGATTGCTTTATTTAGATCATGTTTGCCGATTCATAAAGAACTGTTCGAAGCATTTTACGTCATCGGGCCAGTGGCGCAATGGATAACGCGTCTGACTACGGATCAGAAGATTCTAGGTTCGACTCCTGGCTGGCTCGTGATTCTTTTTAATCAAATGCAGCGATTTTACACACGATTTGAAACGGACATTTGAATTGTATTTAAAACAAAGACGTAAACTTTAATTGTGTACAAACCAGATTACTGCAGCTTTGTTAGCAGCTCAGAATCAATCGAGACGGAGCTATGCAAAAGCTTAAGGCAAAATGACAGGCTAGAATAAGCCCAAACAGTATTAATGCGTTGATATCACGTCAGAGTCCTTGTCAAAAGAAGTCGTGTCAGCGGCTCCCACTAATGGGCCAGTGGCGCAATGGATAACGCGTCTGACTACGGATCAGAAGATTCTAGGTTCGACTCCTGGCTGGCTCGATATTTTTCTGTAAATTTATTTAAAAAAAAAAAGATTATTTAGGCACACAGTTAATCAACGCAATTATTATCTATAAAGTTTTTAAATGTATAAAAATGGCATACGGTTTTTTTAGGCTACCAATCATGTAATATTTCTGTACAATAGCCACCAAGCACAGAATCTGCTATTACATAAAGTGCTTTTGTACTGTACACAACAATGTGATATAATTCAATGGTTTAAAAACAGTCCATAGTATAAATTTACCACTGAATTTGTACACAAGACAGAGATGCCGTTTAATGAAAAAATAAATGCACAATAGAACTAAAAATAAACAGTCAGCTATAATGGATTTTTCCGAACGTCAATGATTGTAGAGTTTGAACAAAGGAGTCCCTGGTTCAGACTCGACCTCCGGCTCTCTCTCCGAGATTTGGTGAGGGACAATGAGCCTGTGCCACTCCAATATGCAGTGTTCACATTTATATTAGGCTGGACAATCCTGTTGGTTGGCAGCTCACAAGCTACGCTCTGCCTTAACTCCTCCATTACATGCTGGTCTTCAGTGGGGAGGGAAGAACGCCTCCATGTGGGGGGCAGCGGGGCATTTACCAACTCCCGCATTTCCTCTCTTGACTTGTGAACTCTGGAACTCTCAGGTTCAGGAGTGTACCTGGTACTGTCTCCACCTGCCTTGCACTGCACCCTGTCTACTCCACCTGCAATGAAAATCAGACATTTTACCTGTTTATGATGATGACAACTAATATTTTAGAAATGTATAACTATAATACGTTTATAAATGTGTACATAATTATAATTTAATACTAAAGATAACTAGATGTTGCTGATAATGGCACAATGAACTAGTACATTGCAGTCATCATGACATTTCACTAAAGGCTCACTTTTGTTCTGATCTCCCAGTCCACACATGTCTCTTATTTTGTTGTTGAGTTCCTGATTGGCTGCTTTGCACAAGTTCAGTTCTTTGCTTAGGTTGTGGATCAATCCCTCGTACTGCCGCTGCCTACCAGCCAGACCTTCGTCCATTTGATCTGTGTAAACAGCCGTGTTAGACTTGTTTCACTTGTATGTAAGTATATACATTCCAAATAATGACCTGGCAGCTGATTCATGAAACAGAGCAAAAAATATGTACAATGTTTTAAGAAACTCAAGGCATCAAACCTTTTCATTAAAGCATATTGTCAGATGTAAAATAAATAAATAAAGAAATATAATAATAATAATAATAATAATAATAAAGGAGACAAGTGATATTGAATATGCTTTAAGCTGACCTACCAGGTATTTTGTTTTGCCTAATGTATGCATGTCATTTCCCTGCTTTCTTTGCAGCTCTTACATATTCACAGGAACAACTGCGTTCTTAAAAGCCAGGCCACTGCCTCTAACCCTGGACCAGAATCTTGTACCATTTTCAGACATTTCTTTTTGTTTAATACTGTTGTACCTATAATCTTTAAAGATGATCTCTGTGCTACTGTACATTCAAAGCCCAATAGAAAATAAAAGTGATTATTTCTCAATTATGTTTAGAACTTTCCAATTATGTTGGTTTTATAGCACACAATACGCAGCTCAAAGGATGAGTAAAGAAAGCATGAACAATTGGTTCATTTTTCAAAGCAAACTAATTGGACAGCAAGATATCAAATAAGTGTAATAGGTTCTGCCTTAATGATAATTAGCCAAACTTCAAGATCAACTTCAGCTGTTTTCATGTTTCCATCATTGCCCTTATAGACAGACAGACTGACAGAAAGACAATTATACCCGGAGGAAATTCATGCAACATATAATATAACAGTATCTCCTGTAAATTAAAAAAAAAATAAAATAAAGAAAGAAGATGATATTTTGTGCTCTGAGATACATAACCTACAACATAAATTCAAAAGAAATATAAAATAAGTACTGCTCATAAAACCCAGATTTTCACTACTTAAATAACCTTCAAGAAATAAAATCAAGAAAGAAACTTAGTTTTAATAAAAAAAGGAATAAATAAACATATAAGTCTCTGAGTAAGCACTTAGTCTTCTGATGAGCCTGACAGTCACCTCGGCACTGGTGCAACAGGAGCTGTACGTTTCTTTCATGCTCTTTTTGTTGCTGTGTTAGCCGGCGATCGGTGTCCAGTTGCTGGCGCTCTAGAGCTGCTTCCAACCATCCAACCAGGTGCTGCTGCTCCTCCACACGCATCTCCAGCTCAGCCAAGGCCACCTGTAACCTCCGCTCTTCTTCTCGCAGTGACACCACCTTTACAATAATTCACAGAGAACATGGGAGAAAGAAAAAAAAACAAACAAAAAGGTAAAGTGTAACACTCATATTAATAACACACATGAAAATTTCATGAAAGCTAAAAATAAACACACTAATAATTCAATCCCTTTGAAAGTAGATAATAGTAGACATTGATAAAAAGAACCTGCAGACCTTATCAAAGTATTTGCAGAGCAAAGCACGTGTCTCAGAGGCAGACAGGTAGGTGAGTTTGGCCATTAGGTTCATCTCCCACTGAGTGAGCATGCTTCCTGATTCCCTCAACTGCCTCTGTCTCTGTGTGATGGCCTCGTTCTTGTATTCAATGGCAGCGTCCAACGCCTCTATAGCCTCATCTAGCTGGAAGAGGGTGCGCTCCTCCTACAGGTCAATTAGAAATCAGTAAATATTTACAAGTGGTAAACCTACAGGAACATCTTCAGAAACCACAAAGCCTTTTCAGGGACTTATTTGAGGTCCTTTTAGCAGTCCTGAAAACAGGCTTACTGTTCTATATACAATGATTGGTCAAATACAAACAATACCAACCCTCTTACACATACGCTTCTCTTCTTTCCATATGATGTCAGTTTAAGTAATTGTGGAATTGAGAGAGAAGGATGCAATGTGTAATGAGGTCACTAAATATGTTCAATTAGCATAGCTACTAAAGCAGTGTTTATGCCCCACCTCAGGAGACAGCAGGTTACCCTGGCGAAGCTTGTCATCCAACTCTACTCTCTGTTTGAGGAGCTGCTCTTTCTCCTGACGCAGGTTTGAGATCTCCTGGCGGATATGTTGTGAGTCCTGCGCACTGCTACTTCGTAGCTGTCCGTTCCGCTCACTCAGCTCTCTTTCCAGTGATTCAATACGATTCGACAGTGTTGCCAGGTCCTTACTCAAAGCCTGCCAGGTGAAATGAGCATGTTGGACTTTCAGACAGTACCATATGCATTATTATATGCTTTAGCAGTAAGAGTGTTCTTGATACTGGTAATTTGTGAATAAACAGTGTTCAGGTTTTGTATTGTATATATTTAAGATTATGTAGCTATAGTGTCTTAACTGGGTTAGAAATTTTGTCAGGGAGATTGTAGAGATTGCAAGAAATGTTTTGTATTAAATGATAGACACATTGGATGAAAAAGTGTCTGACGTACTTGGCTGGACCGGAGTCGTTTGGTCTCTAGGCCGCTACGCTCTAAGAGTAACGCCTCCTTCTTGGCCAGGATCTCCTCTCGTTTGGTCAACTCCCCCTCCAGGTCTTCCAGACCCCTCCTCTGATCCAGAACCTTCTCCATCTCCTCATCTAGCCATCGCTTCTGTTCTTCTATCTTCTGCTCAGAATATCAACACCAGTCAAAAATAATGCGTCTGAACTCTGCTACATTTTTATAAAAAATGCTGTTACTCTTAGTGGACAGCTGAACTTTAAGACATGACGAAGCAAGTTTACTGCAGACATAAATAACACTTATCAAAACACAAGTTCAAATACCAGTCCAAGAGTAAGTAAAATCCTAGAGGGTAAACTTTGAACATGCTGAAACAAGCCCTGAGACAGTCACCAAGTTTGCCTATAATAACAAAACCACATTAACAAACACGAAAGATGAAGGCACAACACTGTGGTTAGGCTTCCCCAGGTCTGTACCTGCTGTTCCTCTAGTGAGACAACTGAGCCGTTACTGCCGCTCCTCCTTTGCCTTTGGAAGGCAGCAATTTCTTCCGTCTTTATCCGCAGAATCTTCTGCTGCTGCTCGTTCTTTATTTCCAGCTCCTGAATAAAAGACAGGTGGCACATTCTTTCATCACACTACTTCTTTCACTTCACAAAAAGGCTCAGAACTAGCTGTTGAGTGGACATAAACACAGTTGGCAATGGTAAGGCTGAAAATACCATGGCTAATGTGTTCACCTTTACACGATGTTTGCCTCTTTGCATCTCACTCTCCAGCCTTCTCTTCTGTTGACTCTCCTCCCGGAGGCGCCGCTGTAACTGGTCCTGCTGTTGCCGCAGATTCTGCACACTCCTCTCCAGCTCCTGTACACGGCGCTCACTCTGCACTGAAAGAGAGGCCAACTTTGCAGTGTCCCGCTGCCTCTGCTTCAGCACCTGCAACCATGAAATACAAAAGACATAACACTCAGAGCTTGGATTTTTGATGAAAAATTTAAAGTTGTGCTCTTGATGGGAATGTTTTTGGAAATATTACCATGCAGATACTCTTTGGCTACAAAACATTAAATCACACTTGACAGCCATTTAAGAGAACACATTAAACAATGTCACAGTATCTAAGGCACAGACGTTCTGTCACCGTTACAGACAAAAACCAGAGGGGCCAACATTGCTAAGAGGAAAATCCTGGCAGGAAGAGAGGAAAAACAGGATCTTACCACAAAAACCCCAGCGTATGCCAGGGGATGGTACAGCATATGCTAACAGCATAAATGATATTTTACTGCAATCTGTAGTCATGTTTGGATTGGTAAGACTCCAGCTGTGATTATAAGCTTACTTTATATAATTGTTATAAAATGAACACAAGTGCATGTCTGGTCAGTCTGTCATAATAAAAAATTGTATTAAACACACAACAGGACATGCTATTATCCAAAAATCATGCATGTAATGAAAGAGAATACTTTATTCCAATGTACAGCACATTCCACATTGCGGTTTTAATTGTTGAACCTGCCTGTTGCTATAGAAATGGTCTTCTAAAAGGGTGGGATGTTGGAGAGGATGTTGGTTAGCTAATTAATCCCGACCCCCTAGATATACTCCAAGCAACAGTAAATAAATAACTAAGCAAAAAATCTGGTGTGCTTGCTTCTTAATAAATAATGGCTTGTTTTTTAAACTAGCCCAAGAGAATTCTTTTTGGCTGTTGTACCACTTCCTTTCAGAGAGCTGCCATTTAAAAATTCACATTTAATTTGTCTGCCTACTGCATAAGTTTTAAAAAATGCTATGGGTAGATGTTAAGACTTCTGCAAAAACTTTACAGAAAAAAAAAACAAAAAGAAAAAAAAACTTTTGTCTCCATCCGCTATCATTGTGTTTTCCAGTCAGAACAATATGATATATTCTATGACAGACCTTTAAATCTGCCAATGGTTTATAGTTATCATGGTTTATATTGGGTCCAGTGTAATATGATGCAATACAACAACAAATTATTTACTTGTAATCGATCAGTAAGTATTAGCTTTCAGGGATTGAGGATTGATAGACATATTCATGTAGACAAAAAAATGTTAGATTTCTGCCATTTCACAGACACTCATCCTGAGCGACCTATTAAGGTGGAATAAATCAAGTAAAAAAGAAATTAAGGAATAGAGTTAATAACAATGAAAACAAAGTGTACAACATAATGTATCTACATACATTGTGTGTCTTAATACTGTAAAATCTGTACTATAGCCGGTATGTCAAAATAACATCCCAGCCCACCAGATTCACCCCATGAAGACCTCATCAAGGGTGTTAAATTAAGCTGAATAAATAAGAAAATTTCAGAACTTTTTAGTTCCATGATCCCCCAAGACAGGACACTTCCACGCCAGATCACAATAAATGATGCAATCAATAAATTACATATGATGTATGCATATAAACAAATTATTAACAAACTAATTAATAACAAACTAACAGGATTTATTTTTCCATGTGATATTAGTGTTCCTGAAGGTACACTCCTATTTCAAGTGCCTCAGGAAAAGAACAATGGTAAAAGAATGGTTATAGCTGCAGGCCAACATGCTTTGTACCAGTGTCTTAAAGCTCTACTGGGAAATCAACTCTTCAACCCTCTAGTAAAAAGCATAGAGCCTCTGCTCCCTTCAAATCTAATTACCAAGATAAAAACCATGTGATCTTTTGTTCAGCATTACATGCTGTTATGTTGGTAAATAGATTACATGGGTGACAAAGCCCACAAATTAAGAGTCAGGGATAAAATTACAGTATGATTTCATTGAATAAATCCAGCATGTGCTGAAAGCAACACTATGGAAACATCTTTTGTAAACTTCTAGTAACTTGCAGGAAAATTTCAAATAAGATGAATTAATGTTACTGCTATTTGTTCTGTAGCCTCACACAAAAAAAGGCTTGCACAACAAAAAAAAAAGGCTTGCACAGCCTAACAGAAACATTTAATTTAAACATTTTAACATTCAACATAATTTTTTTGAAGTCTATTTAAAAAAAAAAGTCTAAATTAAAATGTAGTTGCCTTTTATTATATAAATTAATCTATTTAAAAAAAGTCACTAAACCAAGAAACGGAGGAAAGTTTTGTTTCTACAAAAAAAAAAAACGGATTGTTCTGCAATGGATCTGCTGAAATTTTAAGCCATTAAGCCATGTGGCTTTTAACATTATTCATTTAATAGAAAAATGTGTCTTGATCTTAATTAATTTCGTTCATTTATTTGTGTGAGCTGTTAACCCCCTACATGCCTACACATGCTCTAGGCTCTTCTGAAGCTGGTCTTTTGACTGTACAAACAACACGGCTAAAATCTATGGGTGATCGGGCTTTTTTTCTTTGGCTCCCAAATTGTGGAATTTCCTGCCCTCAGAGATTAGGAATGCTGAATCCCTAGGTGTTTTTAAATCCCACCTTAAAACTTACTTTTTTAGGGTAGCTTTTATGTGATTTCTTTGTTTGTTATTTATTGGCTTTTTATTTTTTGTATGGTTAGTTTTAGTGTCTGTACTGTTATGTGTATCTTTTAATTTAATCTTTTATGTCAAGCGCTTTGAGAAGCTACTTTTAAAGGCGCTATACAAAATAAATGTATTATTATTATTATTATTATTATTATTATTATTTATTTCTATGACATCACAGATCTGACAGTACTTTAAACACGACTAAAATGACATGCTTATATTAATGCACTTGTTCAAATGCATAATAATTTCTGTAGTAACAACACACACGCTAGAAAAAAGCTAGTGACAAACACTATAAAATGTGTTGTTTAACAACGACAAGAATATAATCAGAATCTTCACTCACAAGCTTCACTTTGTGTTAGAAAATGGAAAGAACCTGAAATGGAAAGACTGCTCCACCAAATCAATTTGGAAAGCAAGGAAAGATATTCTGATGTTCGGCTGTTAGAGGAAAACACAAGCTGACTGATTTTCCTCCAACACCTTGCCCAAAGCATTTCATTCTTCTTATTCTACAGCCGTTTTCCACTGAATAAAAGTAAGTAATTATTAAACAATAAAACATTGTAGTTTTTATCTGTTTATAGTAACATGTAATGATGTGGAACATCCAGTTCCCTCACAATTTCTGAACAATCACTATCAAGGTTTCAACAGCACTGGGTTATAGTATTTTAATGACCACATAATGTTTACTGTAGGTGTCAGAAGCCCATTTAAAGCAGGTATAAATTAGACGTAATACATGTAATTAACATGACAAATGTGATTAAAAACCATTTAAGCAAGAATTCCTGTTTAACATTCACTTACACACAACATGCTAGTTTTACAACACAAATATGCATGTAACAGGCTGACCTGCACTTTGCTTTGTGCAGCTGCAATCTTTCTCCTGCACTCCTGTGCTTTCGAGCGGTCAGCGGCATCACGGCTGCCTTGCACCTCCAGCTCCTGCAGCTGTTTGTGAGCCTCGGTGAGCTCAGCTCGTGCCTGCTCAGCCTCCTGCTCCAGCTCGGCTACCTTTCTGCTGTACTGCCTGTTCATGGCTTGGGCATCTTTCCCTGTAAACACACAATTAATGCTTATGCCACAGAAATGTACTATTTTATTCCTTCTAAAACTATACATCTTTTACTTCATTCCAGGGGATTATGATTCAGCTTTGTTGTCTAGAATTTAAATATCACCCACCCTTATATCTGGATGATCAAAATTACCTGTCTTGACCAGCTCCTTGATGAGATCCTCCTTCATCCGAATGGTTACAGAGAGCTCTCTGATCTTCTGCTGGGCCAGGAGCAACCCGTTCTCTGAGCCCATCTCCCACCTGCAGCCTCTTAGACTTTCTGGCACTGAGCTCTCCCCTATACTGCTGTTTGCTATAGAAAAAAAAAAAGACAACATATTTAGACTATCTGTTCACTGACTATACTGTATTGAAACTTCATACTTCACCATAAAATTGTACTGTACCATTTTGCAATTTTGTGGAAATTTTAAAGAAATGTTTAGGGAAGCATAACAGTGATACAAGGACATACATGGAGCATGTTTTATGGAAAAAATGGACCATTCAGACACGGTTTCATCATAGGATGCAAAATAATTTACACATCACAATGCTATAAATACAGTTTATTTACAGCAATGCAGGATATTTACTTATTTTGCACAGTAATAATTACTTCCAAGGGTTTTTTTTTTATACTCAGTCACTGTCATTACTGCTGTAATTAGCTGACACGTCAAAGTGTAGGCAAAAAAAATAACTGTATGAACTGTGTGTATGAATGGGTAACCAAGATAAAGCAGTTAATAAAGATGAAAATGTCATTTTTTTGTTCATTAAGGTAATGAAATCTGAGATTATAGAGTAGCCTTTTCAACTGGACATATCTGTAATTAGAAATGCTAGAGAATCTGCATTCTGTGGTCTGATTTTTAGACCCAATAGAGGTCTGATTTATGAAGGTCAGCATGTTTTTGGCTCAATTTAATTGTGTATTCTAGAAATGTGGCTTCTGTATCCCCTCATAATGGATGACTGCTTTAAAAAACAGTACAGTTAGAGATTGTTCGTAAGAATTTCTAAGAGTGGAAATAAATGCGACAAAGGTAAAAATAATTTCGTTAAGTATAAAATGTATTCATTTCTTGTCTTATATTTTCAGTAAGAGCTTGAGCGAATTAACTTATTTGATGGTACTGTAAACTATTTCATTTCTGAACTCACAAGTACGTCTGCTGTAGTGAAATCCTGGAGGGTGGCAAAGCCCCAAGACCTGAGACAGAGTTCCCCTAGTTCTTCTGGGTGATCCTTGAAATGGTACAAACCTCTTTGACCAGGTAATATTCATACATCTGTAGAAAAAGGCATGAATACAGAATGGAACTACTTACAAAGAACCAAAGTTATATTTAGATCAGCAACTGCACTATTTGGCAAAGCAAATAATATATCTTGTAATCGTTCAAGCGATCGTTAGATTGGAGTGGAGTGTGTGCAAGTGTTTTTCACACCCACCAACTCTAAATAACAACTCTAGAACAACATTTCACTACACTGCCTACATATTATATTTCGGTTCAGGGCACTCTTCATGCTAATTTGCTGCCTCCTCCTTTTTTCCCCCTGCGTTCACACTAGCAGTGATCATTCGCCTCACTTCACTCAAGTCACTGAACGCTTTTATGTGGGCAGTCCTATCTTGATATTCTGCCAGTTGTTATGGTTTCTGTGTTTGCCCCTGGTAGTGGAACATGGCCATAATCGTGTTATCACTATCCCTCATTACTAGTTACTTTCCAAAAAGTTAAACTCCACTCAATTCAGTTGGCCGTACCTCGAAAAAGAAGGACTTGCATACGTTCTGTTGCTGTGCACTTATATTAGACACAATGTTACAATGCCACCCTGATTAGGAGCAAGCTCTAATGTGCTATATTTCACAGAGGGTAAACATTACTCCTCCTTCTGAGTGACCCTGCTTATCTGCAAAAAGTCGCAAGATAAATCTTACTATCCATACTTGTGTTTGTCTTTGACTCCTCTGTTGGGAGAATTATCGCCTTCTCCATCGTCTCCACAAGACTCACACTCCTTGTCCCACTGGGCCTGTTCAGAAAAGTAATGACTGTCTATAGAAACACTCAAACCCGTCTGAAAGAACAGAAAAAAAGAGAACATTAATTTCATTGCAAAAGACACTTAGATAAGGCAGACATTTAGATAAGATTATCATGGTGCATCTTTGCATAATTGATATTGCATTCAAAACTAAGTGGGTGCAGGAGCATATTCCGACAAGATGCTATACAATGATGTGGGAATATAACATAGATTCTTCACCTTTAACATTGTGTTACAGTATAAACAACAATACAAAAAAAATAAATAAAATCGCTGTCAGTTTGAACTCAGGAGGAAAAAAGGAGGCAGCAAATTAGTATGAAGAGTAAATGTAATATGTAGGCAGCATAGTGAAATGTAATTCATATGCAATATTGTCCTCACTTGTTATCTAACATACTCCTCTGTGTTTGCATGGTGTTCATATTGTGAGATACTGAAAACTTTAACTTTTTTGCACAAATGCACAATATATTAGAGACCCAAATAGATGACAATTGCATATTATAAACAGCAATATGGAGCCACACATACACTAGAGCCACAGACAAACACTAAGGTACAGTATATAAGTGCACCATCTGTGCCAAGTAAGACGTTTTTGCTGTCTTTCCTGTTTTTAACTTACAAAGAAGGGAAAAAGTATTTACTTGTTGTGCAGGGGTTCCTCCGGCCTCTCCATTGCAAAAAGGTGTTAAATGGCTTGGGCCAAGATTTGCTTGCTGTGATGAGTTAATAGGTGCAGTGTGGGGTCTCTGTGTCAGCTGCAACACTCCCATCCCTGGATGAGCCAGAAGACAGTGCAGCTCCTCTATGAGGTCTTGCTGCTCCTGAAGCTTATCACTCTGGGAGGCAAAATACAAGGCACAAATTTGAGCTCTATTGACATAAAAACATAAAAATATATTTCACCTCTGATGAAGGTGACAAATTTACATGAATTCTCTAACCTGCTGTTTGTATTGTTCCATTGCATCTTCCAATGCAGCAAGGAAGTCTGTGTTTTCCTGCTCTAATCGCTGGGTCTGTGCTTGCAGCTGGGAAATATAGTTCTCCTTTTCTCTGTTCCACTCTCCTTTCATATCTGGCTCCTGGGCAACAAAACATTTAAACAAATTACAACATAAGGTATGGAATAAGAGTTAATTGAAATGGAAGCTCAAGGCAACAAACTGGTCACATCTCTGTTTGCCTCATAGTACGTCCCAAAGATGGAAAAGAAAAATTGCTTGCATATATTAACTGATAACCATAGTTAGCAAAATATAAACATGTCTATTTGGATGAAGATTTTTAGAGAGATAAATGACTCGCTACTTGATTTATACAGAAATTATATCACTCATGCATTCTAGATATCATTTTACTGTACATCCTTCATGGTGATTCATTATAATCTGAAAAAGATTAACATCTTAGGTTTGCTAGACAAACTGAAATTGTTGGCCAACGGTGGTATGATTTGTGCACCATGACTTGAACTTGAGATTCTGACAGGCACCACATGCGCAATGATTTCTCAGGGTCTAACATGCAAGCCACACCGCCTGCCACTCCGTCTGTGTCGCTTTGCCTGTCTGTTGTCTATCACAGGAACTGAATACATGGTGATTGTCACTTTCCATGTGAAAACCCCTTAAAACAACCAAGAAGATTAGCATTGCTCCACACTTTGCTTAGTGTCAGACATAAAATGAATGACACCTAAATTAAACTTATTCCCCAAATTACTAGAGCAGGTACAGTACTGAATTTAGGCCTCTGGGTGTATTTATGATCAATATACGAATAAAAGTGTACTGACAGACTGCCCACCTGACATTTTAGAATCTCCCGTCCCTTTTTCAATGCAGCGGAGTCCTCAGTGGAACTGCTTTCAATGCCACTGTCCAGCCCTGAGGCTGTGCTCAACCCGCTGCGCTCCTCCTCCACCGCACAAAGCCACTCCTTCACACGCAACAGCTGGCTCGGGTTTAGGGTTCCCTCCCCCTGCAGCTCCATCAGCAGCCTGTAGGCTGAGTCTGTGCATGTCCTATAGTGGGTGCTCTCCGCCTGCAACTTGCTTACATCTGGTTCCAGTGAACGCATCCGGCGTTCGGGCTCTGAGCGAGCAAGGATACGGGTCTCAGAGCGCTGCCGGTTCTCTAGTGCTCGCTTTAAAGCTTTGATCTGGAATTCCAGGCTTTCCACTCGATCTGGCTCCCCATGACAGTTCACCATGGCTCTGTTTTGAATGTTGCGAGCTCGTTTAGCATAATTGAGGGTGTTAAGACTTTCGTCAAAGTCAGAGGATGAGGGACTGATGCATGCAATCATAAGTGTTTTGGCATTGCCTCCAAGAGAGTCTTTTAAGATTCTGAGGAAAAGGGAAAAATATACAATTCTGTATTTCATCATTCTTTTAAGGAACACCAAAAAAACTAACAATAGAATGTGTTACTAAGTAGCAAATAAATCATGCTAACTGGTCCAATATGACAATATAATAACAATATCAAAATATCACAGTACAATTTTATTACAGTACTGCAAGTATCTTCAATACTGTTGTAACACTTATATTCAATATATTACTTGAATGATAGTCAGTTAACAAGTAGATCACTGGATGTTAATATATACATTTGCATCCATAATTATTTTTATTTCTCCCTTAATTATAAAATGTATTCATGTACATGCTACAGATCAATCAATACTATCTACACTAACCATTTTTACATCATAAATATTGAAACTTTGTTAAGCAGCATATACAAAATAAGGCCAAAGGTTTGTGAACACCTGATCATCACACCCATATTTGCTTTCTGATCCAATTCTAGATTTAGTTCCCCTTAATAATTATATTAACCTCAAGTCTTCTAAGGAAGGCTTTTCACTAAATCTCGGAGAACGGCTGTGATGATTGTCCATTCAGCCACGAGAGCTTCATTGGGGTCAGGCACTGATGTTAGGCTGCAGTCAGCTCCAGTTCATCCCACAGGTGTTCAGTGGAGTTGAGTTCAGGTCTCTGTGCAGGCCCCTTGAGTTCTTCCGCTCAAATCTTGGCAAACCATTTCTTTACGGACATCATTATGTGTACAGGGGCATAATAATGCTGTAACAGGTCTGGGCCTCTTAATTCAAATGTTGGAGAAAAAACACAAGTTTGATGGACAGGTGTCCACAAACCTTTGGCCATATAATATATTCCACCACCAGTGATCCCTAATGTCATTCTTTCACAATCACTTTTTATTTTAGAATTACTTTATGTTACAAATCCAAAAAGTAATTGTCAATATAAAAAAGGCTGTAAAAGTAATTATTCTCTGGGGTGTACTGAAATTTAAACTAAGATTTAAGCTAAGCTTCATACCTTGTGATTTTGGAGTCCCTGTAAGGAATATGACTGCCTTTCCTTTTTGGGTCCCCTAGTGCCCCAATCACATTTCCCAGAGCAAGAAGTCCACTGTTGATCTGAATACTCTCCTTGAGTCGCTCGCCAGTATTGCCAGTCTTAAGAATTCGCTCGGATCCAGCCAGATCCACAAAGTGAAATTTAGAGGACAGAATCTGTGAATTCTTGCTAGCAGCCCGAGAGCCACCACGCCTCTGCTCCATCAACATGGTGAAGATAGTGTGAGAGCGGCTGGAGTGAGGGTTCATCTGAGTGGCTCCTGTGTGGCGGGCCGTGTTTCCAGATTCTAAAAGACTCAAGACCTCATCAATCCCCTCCACTTCACATTCTTTTACTCCACAAAGAACTGTGGAAAACAGCAGAAAAAAAACTCTTGTAACTTCAATGCAGACTTGTGATTAGAAATCTAGAGGGAATAAAATTGCCTGCATCTACATGGGAGAGTCACAGAATACCACCACTGGCCACTAATAAATTCACACAAGTTGTTGTAATTACTTTAAATGTGTAAATGTAATATGGGTTACATATAATCGTTTTTTTGCTCTTTGTTGCAGAATTGCATTGATCTGCACAAGATTCTTTCAACCAGAGCAATAAATTATTCTAATAGTATTTAGTATTCTCCTACAAATATATTTCAATGAAATAAGAATAATGTCATGTGGGCCTAAGTATTAATTATATAGCCACTCATACACAGCAATAAACAAGCACTTACTCTTCTACAAACACATTTTGTCACTCAGACCTGTGACATGCGTTGAAAATGTTATTAATGGGGCCACAGCATGACTAAAATTATTTCAGATTAACCCACCTTCAACTGTATGACATGGTAAACTGGAAAAACAGGGTGCTACTAATACACTGCTAATTATATGTCTAGCATAATATTTTTCATGACTGAGCATTTATATTTTATGGAGGACATAATAGGCATAAGTGACTTCCTCTAATATACAATAAGACAAATAAAAGGCTTTTAAATCACATGAAATCATGAGTAAAATGTATTCAGTGCTGCCTTTTCCTATCTAAAGAGGCAGGCTAATTTGAGATCCATTTATTGGACATACATCAAGAAATAGGAACTGCCTGCAGAGTTCTCAGCGACAACCGTGGGCACACTGTATTCACAAACAAGCCCACAAATGCATCCGTAAACTGTCTATTTAAGCTTCATTTATTCCAAGAGCTTTTGAACTCTCCTCTTGAACTAAACATAAGTATCTAGGCAAATCTATTAGAATTTCAGCATTAAGGATGTTTATCCACTGCTTCTGAGTGACTGACATCTGTTACTACCAATTTCAAAATTTAACATTTTATACAAACTAAAATACAGTTGCTAAGAAATGGAACAATAAAGGTTTAAACTTGTAATGTCAATATTGTTTATTTATCAACTAGAATGTCTGCCTGGTTTTATATTTATTAAGTAGATACTTAAATACAAGAATTAACTGCAGATAAACTGATATTTGAATAGCTGTGCAACATGGCATTGAAGAACATGACATTTCGCTTAGCATTTCACAAAGTCCACAGCAAACCCTGAGCTAACTTAAGCTTCTCACCTATACTGCCCTTGTCATCTTCCCGGATATGAATGTCCTTGCTAGCTGTCTCCACCTCCAAAAGGTCTCTGAAGATTTCCTTGTAAACCTCAAGGTAGGACACTCTGACAGAGAAGTCGCTGAGGTCATTCTCATCCAGGAGCTTGAAGATCTCAGCTACTGCTCTGGGAATGATTCCTTGCTCGTCATCACCGAAGGAAGCTGCAGCCAAAAAAACAGCAGTGGGTTCGTAATCGCTCTTCACAGCCAAATGCCAAAAATCAAGATCTCAGATGGCAAGAGGGGCTGTGCTTTCGAGCAGTGACAGCTGCGCCGGGGGAAGTGTTGTTGGCATCCCAAATGTGTGTGAACTCATAAGAAGATTTTAACAAGAAGTAAGCATCTTCAAACACAGAAAATCGCTGGCCTTGATAGAACACAAAAACTCTATAGTCATGAGAAACACTTTTTAATATCCAACTAAAACAGTAACATATCA
Organism: Tachysurus vachellii; assembly: GCF_030014155.1. Classification (NCBI taxonomy): domain Eukaryota; kingdom Metazoa; phylum Chordata; class Actinopteri; order Siluriformes; family Bagridae; genus Tachysurus; species Tachysurus vachellii. Next base: position 35,096,098 of record NC_083460.1, read on the forward strand.
GTGTGTCATGAATTCTTTCAGGAAATATGAAATGGTAAAATTACATTTTATATTTGTAAGTATACAGGCTTGCCATTTGATCAAGTGCACCAAAAATATACGTACAGTCATAGGTAGTACTGTAACTGATCTTAATATATAGTGCATCAGTCCACCTGGATCTAATCCATCAGTAAAAGGGACTCCTACAGGACCACTATTAACCAAAGATTCTCAACCAGTTTCAATCCTGTGCTGAGAATAATCAACCGAATTATCCTCCCAACAACAGTTAAGAACTGGGTTTTTGGACTCCTAGAATGTACATGGAAGGTGTGACAAAGTGGACAGACTGGACTGTGCTAAGAATAATTCACCACCCTAAGAATTATTCTACTCTATACAATAGTGGTCTTTTTAGATTGGTGACCTATCTACAGACAGTAAATGTAAAGCTAGCTAGCTAGATACTTTATTGTTCGAAGAGGAAATTCAAGCGGAGCTACTGGACAGGCTGCAAATTGTAAAAGCCTAAATTTGCACCTATGTGATAACTAGTGAAGCAGATATATATATATTTATATTAGATATTAAGTAACAAAAACAGGAAAAGGCACGCATAAGTTATAAAGAGACTTTTCTTCACCAGACTTATTTTCCTTTCTTGAAGCTATCAAGAGCCCATCGTGTTGCCCAGAAAGGCCATGTCAGAACAGCTTTATCTCTGAATATTTGGAAACACTGACTCTGGAGACTCCTTCCACAAAATGAATATAAACCTGAGTTCTGCCTACTATTCAAGCCTAGGTGTTATAGAAAATTAAACAACACTTTCATCAGTCAGAATCAAAGAGTTCAACACAGTCACAGTATGTTGCAAGACTTAAAACAGGCCATGCAGCATGTGATATGTTAGATTATGCATCATCTAAATCTACCGAATACTGACATTATGAGACACTAAGATACACCACAGAGGAAATGTAGAAAAAAGTACTTACATATATTAGCCTCTCCAATTGTGTAGGTTTTGCCTGAGCCTGTCTGACCGTAAGCAAAGACTGTGGCATTAAAACCCTGAAAAAAGGCTTCAATAAGTGGTTGGACGCAGGCTGCATATACATCCTCTTGGACAGCACTTTCCTCAAAAACAAAGTCAAAGTGAAAGTGGCGATCATGACCGAGAGTAACCCTTTTATCCTCAGGCAGTGCAGTAATGCAGCTCTCATGGTTGTGCAGTATTTCTTTAGGGAGCAGAGGACGTACTCGCACTGCCACCTGCACCGCTGTGTCCTCGGCCCTGCCCTGCTGATGTGCCACTTTGGGAGACATGACCTCTGTAAAGCTATGGCACAACAGTGCTCAAGATCCTGCATCCGTTTTGCTTCTCCTCCAAAATATCACTGAAAGACAAAAACTTAAGCGATCACATTCACAGCAAATACATTTCTTTAGAAGCTAATAATTGGTTATTTTTTCATTACACATGAGACATTGATTCATCAGTACAACATTAAACACTGAACAAAATAAAGGTATGTTCAACTGAAAACATTTGTCTGACCATTTTGATCATTTGATCAACATTTTATGTCTATTTTTGGCTATAAAACCAGTTTTGTGCTTTGGGTATTTTGTAAAGCCCTAACAGTAGACTTATTGATTATTATTAGTAGTAGTAGTATGTTATAAGAAATGCTGTTGTAGTTGGCATGCTGCAGCTTTTAAGTCTGTTTGCTGTTATCTAGAATATTTTCTGCTAAGTTTATTTTTATTGATGTTTTACGTTGTAAGAAAACATTGCAACATGTTTACATTTAGAAGCACTAGAACAGCACAGCAATGAGAGATTTTTTTGACTTATGGACGAGTAACAATAAAAAGGTTTGCTGTTTTTAAGTTTTGTCGACTTGCAGTGTAACGTATAACTTTAGCTCTGATGCTACAAGCGTTAGCTAGAAACAAAAACGACCCGCTAGCCAGCTAAGTTAGACACAAAACCTAAAAGTTAACTGTAAATCATTTTTACTGTTTGTTTAAAACATTCAGTTTTTAATACAAACACAATTCTGACTGCCTGATAACTGGAGTTACAATTTACCTAATAAATCGTAAATTGTGGCAAACTGTTACTTCTGATAATCTATCATAAATTTATAAACTTACTGTTTCCGACTCCATGTTTTTTCCTAAAAGGAACAAACGCGTTTTCTTCACACCCGTATTCTAAAAATCCCGCCTCCTATGATATAATTGGATAGTTTCCAGAGTTCTTTTCTACTATTGGTGGAATGCCTATAATCTATGATTTATTAGCCAATCCTAGCCCAGGACACGAGAGTAAATAGAATACGAGTGGGGGAAATAACATACGGTATTTTGGTTCCTTTGTGAATTTCCGAAATCTGTGTCAGGCGTTTCTGCTAGACAGAATTATCTGTGGTTTCCATATAACATGATCATTTTCATCAAGAATTTCATTTGTGGCAAACAGGGATAAGGTTAGTGACCTGTTGAATTAAATAAAACAGCCTTCGTGATGGAATTTGAATAATAAAAGTGTGAGCCAAGTAAATGTTACCTTGGATGCAAAAAGGGTAAAAAAAAAAAAAGCGTGTTGTTTTTTTGTCGTTGTTTTTTGTAATAATTTATATATATAAATTATATATACAACAATAAATAAATACACACACACAAAACTGTATATTGTATACTGGCAGGTGTAGCCTTTCTTTTATAACCTTACAGTTAGTGTTATAACCCTATAGTTTCTTTTCTACTTTATAGTTGCATTTATAACCTTACAGTTACAATTATATCCTTAACATTGTATTTTATTCCTTAAAGTTACGATTATAACCTTAAAGTTTCAGTTCTAACCTTAGAAATAAGAACATATTTCTACTTGTCAATAGATACATTAAGCCTTGAATCAGTAGAGCTCCCCAGAACAGGCTGAAGAAATGTAAAAATAAATAAATAAAAAAAATACACACAATGCGGGAGAAGAGAAGAGAGGATTTTATAGACGTCTATCATCGGCTTTGGACGTGACGATATCTGTAGCTCAAACTGTAGATCCAAATGGTGGTCTGATGTTTATGAGGTGAGAAGATAAAAGGGGAGATGACTATATGACAATAGTATTTATCACAAATAACCAATTATGTCATCTTCAACCCAATGTCTTATATTATTCCAGGTGTATTTTCTTTCAGTTTGCTGAGAGCCCCATTATACAGGGTAACACACAACAATTATTTTACTAAAAGATTATACTGTATGTACTCTTTGACTATATTTCAAAGACCCCTTTTTGCTCATAAACAAATGAATCTGAATGAAATAAAATAACATGTTATATAATAGTATTTAGTATTAGTTGAATTATCTAGAAGTCAAGTGAAGAAGCTTTTACTGTCATTTCAACCATATATAGCTGACGCAGTACATAGTGAAATGAGACAACGTTTCTCAAAGACCATGGTGCTACATAGAACAAAGACAGCTACATAGAACAACACAGAGCTAAGGACTGAAAGTAAGTTAGTCCTAGCCACATTAAGTGCATCTGTGCAACCTAGTGCAAACAGTGCAAGACAAAAGACAGAACAATAAAAGACATTACACAATGGACAATACACAAAATCAGACAAAATACACCGACCAAAGTACGTACTCTATATACTGTATATCTACTGCATGTTGTTGCCATACAGCAATTTACCATTTATTTGTCTTTTGATTCAGCTGTTTATAGTAGGTGGGCTCCAGTTGTACCAATTATGTACTTCAATGAAGACATGACATTGAAACAGTATTCATCTTTTGCATGATGAACATCTTTTGAGCCACCCATATAAAATTTCTGCAAATTTCTGTTACTCATGAGTAATTTGTCATTAAATATTATCTAAAATTATTATTAGATAATATATACATATTTTGTCATATTTTGTTTTATTGTTTTAAAATTGTTATTAAACTGTATTTTTTACATAACCTGCTTTCACATGAATGTCATAAGACTATAATTGCTTTTACAGTCTTTGTAAATGTACATATTTCTCATTCAGTGTATGTATTATCGGCTTTCATATTTAGCATAATGTAAAATTTATTTAATTTAAAACATGGACGCATAAATGGGCTATGTGTTGGCCATAAAGAGGCATTGGCTATTGCTACAGATGTATTAGACCACAGTTTAGTGAAGAGTGGAGCAGTAATGGAAGAAAGTGAGAATGATGCAGCTTTAACAGACACATATGCACAAGAAATAGGTATGTGCTTTGTAAGTTCCAACTTCAAAATAAAATGTAACAGTCACATTTTAGTGATGGGGAGATGTACAGAGAGTTTGAAAACAGATATTAACCAAAGCAATATGCAAAGACCTGGTTGCCAGATCATCATTACTTCAATACACATTTGGGCCAATTGTAATGGTTATACTGTTGCTATGTGACCCCAATATACACCATTAAATAAAAATGAAAAAGATATAACATTAATATTCTAGGAATGTTAATGAAATGTACTGAACAGACAAAGCTGATGTCAATGCAGGTATCGAAATTTTAAATTTCAATTTTCAACTGATGTATAAATGCTGAAACAATAATAATATAGCCCCATCTCCTGAATGTTTCTGAATCTGTTTGCCCAACTTAATTAAACATTTAAAATGTTTAAAAAAAATAATCTCTTTCACAATGGAAGAATGTCCGATTTTAATACGCTAACCTCACACATGATTATTTGTATAGAGCAAGGCCTTGGACTGTATACACACTTTTCTCATTGTGAGTCTTATCATCATACTTAAAAACTAGAGGCAGAAATGTAATTGTCTAACACCATGAAATGAAACAATAACTTTTTTGTTATTTGTCAACAATGAACTTGCTGAACCTGGTGTAATTATAAAATGTAAATGAAATGCATATGAAATGTTCCTTATTTTTTATTTAAACTTGAAAAGTTTAGTTTGTTGATTTTTCCGATATGGCATGTATAGGCACCTTGCCTTATCTTCATCACTGTTCATTCATTCATTCATCTTCTACCGCTTATCCAAACTACTCTTGGGTCATGGGGAGCCTGTGCCTATCTCAGGCGTGATTGGGCATCAAGGCAGGATATACCTTGGAAGGAATGCCAACCCATCGCAGGGCACACACAAACACACACTCTCATTCACTCACGCACTACAGACCATTTTCCAGAGATGCCAATCAACAACCTACCATGCATGTCTTTGGACCAGGGGAGGAAACCGGAGTACCCAGAGGCACGGGGAGAACATGCAAACTCCACACACACACACACAAGGCGGAGGCGGGAATCGAACCCCGACCCTGGAGGTGTGAGGCGAACGTGCTAACCACTAAGCCACCGTGCCCCCTTCATCACTGTTAATATTATTTAAACTGTAGCCTACTAACATCAAGTGTAAAAAATTAACGGATTCTCAAAAATTCCCAACGACACGCTCGTGTTTCTTTGTACACCAAACCAGTCAGAGTGGTAGCCATTACTATACGTGATGTGAATATGTTTTATAACCTCTCCTTTTTTCTCATGATAAATGCTTCATCTTTATAAAACTACACTGCCATTTTATGGCCAATCTTAAAGCTGATGGATGCTGACTGATATTGTATTGTGTGCAGCCATCCTATCAAGCATTGTTACAGCCATGCAAGAGACATTTATGTTTTAATGTCTTGAAGGCTTTGTGCTTGAATTGTGATAGCGGTTGACAAAGGAAATTATACGATCCGTTCTATTGTGTGTGAAATTATTTTGATTTATAATCACTCCTTATTTGTTTGGTCAAGAATGAGACAGAAACCTCAGTGAATTGTCTTTATTGGACAGGTTGAGGAAAAAGCATTTTCAGCTTGCACATAAAAGAAGTTGCCAATGAAAAAAAGGAGGAAAGAATAATTACCTATAATGACAGGGAAAAAGTCAAGTATTTCATTGTCTCGTAACAGCATGCTATAAAGAATATTTCAAATTTTTTAGTTCTGACAGGTCTTGCTAATGAACCTTTATACGAGTTAAGAATGAAATCAAAATATATGAAGTGGTAATACTCGTTGTGAATGCAACACTATCATGTGAGTGTGTCCTGGACACTGAGGTAGACTATGACTTGTTGTTGCCAATGATATACTTTCAACAACAAAATCACTAGTCTTCCACAATATCCAGAACTAAATTCAATCATTACGTAGATCACATTTATATGCATATCCTGATGTATTGTGCATATTTGCTGGAAACAAAATATCAAGTGACAAGTAATTTTTAATCATTATAAATAATTGGTCTGCTCACTGTGTGGAAAGAACAGCCTCTGTCTACCTATTATCGATGAGAGAAATTATCGATCAAAGTTAAAATATGTTAGCTCGGGCATACAGAATTGTGCAGTTACCATCTCCTTCACATTCATCCAGCAGTCCTTTGACATTACATAAGCAACAGTTTGAAATTATGCAAAGGTTTGCAGTGTCTTGAAGGCTTTGACCTCCTAGACTGGGGGAGAATTAAAACAATTTTGAAGAAAATTACTACCAATAACTAGTGGTGTGATTATATATTAGTTTATGTATTAGTATTTATTAGTGTTGAAGCACGATAATTATACATGAAATAACTATCATCAAGTGTGGTATGGAATATCTATACCACTCTAGATATTGACATCACAAATATATTTCCTCGTCCAATATATCACTTGAAATGTGACACACACTGATAACTACTGAATAAACTGTCTGTTTAAAAAAATCCCTAAAGCAAATATATGAATCCTTGCATGGCTCCTGAGTATAAAAACTATATTTTATTGTCTTTTGAAAATAGTCCCATACTGAAGTTCAGGAGGCATGCCATTAATTTTTCATAGAATTCCCAAAAAACTGTAAAACTGCATACATTTTATATGACAATATATTTATATATTTCCACAATTACACATGGATTTATATTCAGGGCAATACCAGTCACGTGCTCCTTGCAATGTTTCCCAGAATTGAAAGACCTTTAAACGAATGATCTGAGGAAGCCTTTTGTAATATAAAGTGACTTATGTAGCCCTGTGAAAATAGCCCCAGTTAATAATGTCATGCTACTGAGCCACATGCCCTTTCCACAGACCATATAGTCCAGTCCCATATTCGCCTTTATGTCAATGTTCCGTCTCTGTCCCTCATCTGTTATGCATTTTTCAGCCCACTGACTCATTTTGCTAAAGGTAATTATTGTGTATGAAATGCATTTATTGGTTTGTGTCAAGCCTTTCTAATTCCAGCAACTGTGTAATTATGTCTGTGGCTCGGCAAACAACATGATAAGAGCACAGAACAATTGTAATCAAATTCAGAAGGATGGATGTCTCTTTGTCTCATTGCTTACCTCATTTTTCTTGGATCCTTGTGGCCTTCTGGGCATGTGTTCATCCACAGCTATTCAGCTGTATGAATATCATTTACATGAACTCTTAAGAGCCCTGTGAAAAGAAAAAATGTACACAATTGAGAACTTATAAGAATGACTGAAGTGTTCAAAGTCTAGGGAATGAAAAACACCATGCCAAAGTAAGGCAGCTTTGAAATTTATTTCACCTTCAAATCCTGGTATATGCCTTGCTGATTTAAACTATAGTTCTCTTGAGACTATACAACCAAGGTCCTAGGGGAATATAATGACTACCATGCTGAACAGTACTGCATTATTAAAAGCTGAGAAATTATATCCCTGGTTGCGATGAAAGCCTTACATTCTGCTTGACTGCTGATGTGGCTCAGCAAGGAGAGACGGCCAAGCACAGCAGCACGTACTTCCATCCCTCCAGCATCTGAATGGAAACTAATGATCACGATAAGTGCCCATGCAGTTTAGCCGACGTATGACTTATAAAGCACAGGCAATCTTTCATATGACCACTTCTCATAAGAGGGGAAGTACAATGCAAGCTACAGAGCACTGAAAGAAAAAAAAAATCCAAAAGCTAAAATTGAAAGAAATTATTTTAAGAAAAGCAATTGGGCCACAAGGGATTTGAATGAAATGAAATGTCAAGATGAGTGGCAATGTCATAGGTGTTTTTTAATCACAATCTTTCCTCAAAAGAAGAAAACCAAAAGAGATTTATTATTTTCAAGTTTTCATATTCATTCAGTAAACATGGATTAACCTGCGTCAGAGGCTTATATTAAAATGACAATGCCGACATTGTCTTAGATGCAGGCAAATATTCATATACAGTATTCAGCAATAAATATAAATATGTGAACAGATACCTAACAAACTTATGGCATGCATGTTTTAATGGAACCTGATTAGTAAACTCAGTTCTCATACAGGTTTAATTTACAGCATTAATAATCCTGATTAACAATATGGCAAAAAAATTTCCTAAATTGTGTAATATTATTACACACTGCATTCCATGCAAATGTGTCCAAAATTCTACACTTAGCTCTAATTATGCATCATATAAATTGAAGTGTTATTGGAATGTTAATACAATGCAAAAAAGACATATGGTTCAGATTGATAACAGTACACATAATGAAGTGAAATTAATATTTTGGTGGAAAGGCAAAATAATGTAATAGCATTTACTTTGAAAAATTGTGCCTTTAAGGCAGAACATTATCCTCCCTTTATGCCATGATTTGATTATGCTGACATATCAAACAAGCCTGCTATTCGGAGAATGTGACAGAAATATTTTACACTACTTTTTTTATTCAATGCATCTTTCATTCTTTTTTTCATTCTTGTTTCTGGTGTGCAGATGGATTTATGGAAATAAGCAATGGCACCTCACTCAATCTGTTTCTCTTTTGACCTCGCTTTCTCTCTCTTGTTCTCCCTCTGAATGCTTCCCCTCACACACAGGAGGTAGATTAGGTTTAGAAGAAACCAATCAGCCCAGACAACCCGCAGCATTCCTTCCCTCTGTGTGTGTGTATGGGCAGAAAGAGAAAGATGCAGCACCATGCGGACAGCATCAGATGCACCAAGCAGGGTCCATATTAACTCTAATAAAAGATGACAATAAAAAATAATGGTGACATTTCTTATCAGTTTAGCTGGTGCCATGGAACCATTTGTTAAGGGTAATGTGGTGCCTGGCTGGTGTATCTGTATAGGTTTCCGATCAAAGCTTCTTAATGGTTTTGATAACTACAAACACAATCAAACACAAACACACAAAATATATTTTTGCATAGACTTTCTGTCTACAAATTACACAGAGCTTCATCTGAAAACTGGATTAGTTGGACACCCATGTCAATTTGCAGTGAAAATCAATAATCATTAAAGCAGAGAAAAACACAACACAAATGTTTATTTAAGAAAATTCCTTGAAGATTAATTGCTGATTTTTTCGAATAGCAAAATAAATGTAAGTGCTGCATCCCAACAATGCAGTTTAAGACATTATTTTTGTATTTTCTTTTCTTATTAGTAATGACTGAAAGCCAGGAAGTCTAGGCCATGCTAGCTTGTTTCCAATAGCTTTCATTCACCTTAAACACAGCACTATATTTTGTTCGGTTGTATTGAATCAAATTGAGTGAGACCTTGACTCAAAGCAAGGAGAGGAGCTGGCCTCCCACTCAGGGCACAAAGCCAGTGTGGATAGAGTCTTTTGGTGTCCTCTCATTTTAGTGATCATATTTCTTCCTAACATTCTCAGTTTTTCCTGATTCTGTCACATTTATATTTTCTCATGAGGTGTCTTTATATAGATCTCTGTAGAGCTACCCCACCCCCTTCCCTTATAATACCACATCAAAAACAGTCTGTGACCCCCACAGCCTCTAGGGACCACAAGCCCTGCCGGTCTAGTGCTCCACCACAGACTGTAATAGTGCATTAAATGTGTTCTTAAATGGAGTCCCTTTGCACACATTCTCTCATGTTTTGATCTCAGTTTTTCCCCAGTGTCCTGGTGCTTCAAAAGAGCCAGTCATCTCCTTCAAAAGCCCATAGGCCTCTTCAAAGATGGCTGCAAAACTGTAACGTTTCCATGTCTAAAGTCATCCATCCTCACAAGCTATGTTCATTGTGCACTTTGGCAGCAGGCTGAATCTATAAGTGGTGTATGACTGTGTGTCATGCATGTATAATTACAGTATACCAGGAAATACCCAAAAATAAACATACAGCAGTGGGTTCAATACAATGTATGCAAGAGACAGCACTAAATAAACCTAAATAAATCCTAGGTAAGTCTCTTTAATATTGTCTGTGCATGATGTGTACAATACTGTATATTCTCAAGGGGAGACTTGAAAGAATATTTCAGTAGCTTACAACTGGATTAAACTGTACAATTACCAAATCACAATCTGTTAATTTAATGCAATTTGTTAATGTAACCTTTCAAAGTAAAGGTTAGCACACGCACAAATCAAGCAAGAATTTCTGGCTTATTTACTGCCGATTTGATTTAATCAGGTGAATCTGCTCCTTACCCTGACCTTTCACAACCTGCAGGGTTTTTTTTTTGTGCAGCTGTGGTTAGGTGGTTTGGAATACAGCAAACATTTCCAAAACTATTGCATGCATAAATAGTGCACATCATAATTTGTCAATTAGGGATTAATTCACTAGTTCATCAACTGAAATATTTAAAGGGAATATTTGTAAATATCTGTAAACCAGACAATTTACTGTACATTCTGCAGGTCAGATGAACTGTAAACCATCACTTACATAAATTAGCGACAATAAAATAAAGTAAACCTAATCAGCATTAGTAGATTTACTAGGAGATCCTATAGAGTGCATGAATTTTGGTTATGGGAGCTGTCCATCGCTCGGTGCTGAAACTCCCTTAGACTGTGGGTCTTCCATGAAGGGCTGCATTTTTGACCCCCACATAACCCTAAACCAATAATGATAAATGCACAAAAGGATCTGACTAAATGAATTCTGGTGGAGGAACGGAAATTTCCCTGTAAAATACACGCATGATATTTAAAATAGAATTTGTTCCATTGGCCTAAAGTGTTGTATTTTATATACATAGATCACCTCTAAGCTAAGGGAGATAAATAGATAAAAGATGTTATAAAGAATATAAACATAAATCACATAAATTATATAAAATAATGCACGCAGAAAAAGGAAGAGCAAACAATACCAAAACAACAACAATCCATGTGAATGTGAGATTAAAAGAGTCATAAAAATATCCTTAAAAAGAAATACATAGCGTTGAGCACATTCGAAAAACTGTCTATATGAAGATTAATGTTCAGAATCGCTTTATAGGGGAATATAATAATAATAATAATAATAATAATAATAATAATAATAATAATAATAATAGTAGTAGTAGTAGTAGTAGTAGTAGTAGTAGTAATAATAATATTAGCGTACCAAAAATATTAAATAATATCGCGGATATTCGGTTGAAAACGTGCTTGAAAAAGAAAAATCTACCTGTTGCATCGATGCCGCTGAAGCGCACACACACACACACACACACACACACACACACACACACACACACACACACACACACACACACACACGAGCACAGAACCACACAAGGAACCGTCAGCAAACCCGTCATGTAGGAAGGAAGAAGGTGGGATACACACGTCTGATCGAGGTCCCATTTTCCCAGGTATTTGCCTTTCCTGGTGTTCACACGTCATCTTATGTATATTCGCTGAATTAAAAGGCAAAATCTTTTTTTTTTGCTCTTCGCATATCGGCCATATCTGATAGCAGTGATAATCTCGCTTGCGTTTGCACAAGCCGCTCCTTCTGCACCATGTGAGATGAAAACGCTCCGGCTTTCACGCCAGCGCCGCTTCTTAAAGGCCCGGCAATTTCACCCCGCGTGACGTCATCACGACGCAAGCGCCATTAAAATAAACAAATAAATGAAATAAAACCTTCGCGCACCTTCATAACAAGAGACCCTGCAGGGTGGAGGTGGGGGCCTGGGGTTTGCAAGTTTGAAAGACAGGAAAAAGGGATAAGGGGTTCATTAAAATCTCTCACGGGATTCAAACTTAAACCCAGTCACAATTCATAAAAGACAATATGATTTCACCACTGCTTAAAAACTGTACTGTTTTTACTCCCCAAACACAAATAAAAAAAAGAAAAAAAAAAAAAAAAAAAAAAAAAAATATATATATATATATATATATATATATATATATATATATATATATATATATATATATATATATATATAAATAAAATAATAATAAACACAGTTTATACCCAAGTCTCACCCTTTCCTACATCTGCAAATAAAACCTGTACCTTAGGACTGCTTCTGTAATCGTAACAATTATGATAAACACCCATTCAACATCTTTAAGAAAAGCAGATTCAGTCTCTGTTGAGATTGGTTCCTCTCAATGTTTATTCAACCTGTTATATGAGGTACATTTTCCTTTCCACTACCACTCGTTTATGTGTATAAATCAAAATGATCATATTTCTTCAAAGGTGTTTTGTGACAATGTCTTGTAAATCTGCCAAACAATTTGAACTGAAATGAAAACATGTGGCAATGCAGTGACTCTCTGTCCTTCACTGAATTTTAAGTGAAATCTTCCAAAACCTTCACTGTTAAAATATTTATGTACAATTTACAGTATTTTATTGGCAGATCAATGAAGTACTCTCTCATTACAGCAAAAAATTATAAAACATATTAACATATATGTTTTATAATTATTTGCTGTAATGAGAGAGTACTTCATTGATCTGAGTAACATATTTAGAGATAATTACTGTACTTTTTAAATGTATCTCTGCATGTGTCCAGTCATAAACTGTAAATTATATAATATTACTGTAAAATATACTGTAATACTGTAATATACTGTAGAAAAAATAAATAAATAAAATAATAATAAAAACATTTTCCCATTACATTTGGCTGAAGATTTTACCCAAAGTGACTAACAACTGAGACAGAATACAAGTGAGCAATTGAAGTTTAAGGGTGTTGCTCACAGACCCTGGCAGCTCAGCGACACTGGGATTTTAACTCAAAACTTGTTAAATTATTGCTCAGAACCTTAATCCCGGAGCCACTCTGACTTCCCTTTAACTTTATCTGCCACTAAATGAAAACTCAATGCTTAATGTTACTATGTTTTTTTAATTCTAAAAGCACAGAAGATTTGTGCACAAAAAAAGATGTTTTTAAAATTCTCACCCCTCCTCAAAATGTTACAGACATACTGTAAATGTACAGCAGTTAATTTTATGTTAAAAAATGTATAGCCCCAAAAACCCGATTTACTGTATCATTCAGGAAAACACAGTGGCACGTAATGAACGGCTTATATTCTAAAGGTCATACAAAACTGAGTACTACACTTCGGCAGAAATATAAACACTCTTCTAAACAAACAGGTTTCATAATTCAACCTGTGACTTTTTGGTAATACATTTCTCTACCAGTTAAGACATAAGAGGTAGAGCAGTAGGTGCCTGAATAATTATTTTCATGTGCATCTGATTATGTAATAGTAAAAGAAGAAGCCTTTGTTTGTCACATGCACATTACAGCACAGTAAAATTCTTTTCTTAGAATTTCCCAGCTTGCTAGGAAGCAGGGGTCAGAGCACAGGGTCAGCCATGACATAAAACCCCTGGAGCAGAGAACATTAAAAGCTATGGCAGGACTGGGGCATGAAACCCATCCCTTTAGATAAAAGGATCATTTAAGCATGGAGCCACCACTGCCCACTATAGTAGTTATCCTCATAGGTCATAATCTTGAGGAAACAGCATTTGAAGTGCAAAAGGTTTTTGCCAAGTTTAATCAGGGACTGGAGCAGAGCTATTTAATGCCCTTTGTTACTGATGGAGGGTGGTACACAGCTGGGGGCAAATTGTTGCCCTCTTGTGGACCCAAAATACATTACATTTATGCATTGTGTGTAGCTCTAACCTGTGTCCTAACCGCTTTGGCCTCACACAACTCACACTCATAGCGCACACACAACCCCAACCACCCGTCACCCCCTCCCACACACACATATATACCAGCCTTGACTAAAACCCCCTATTTACATTGACTCACTAACTAAATTACACACAGCTAGCACACACAATCACCTGCTTGATGTGGGCGTCTGCCACCCCTCGAACCACCCACCCCCACCCCACTTCCTGTTTCTTCCTCTCCTTTGGCAGTGTGCGGTAACCATGACAACGAGTATCAGGGAGCCATAAGTACAGAGAAATGTTTTGTCTAAGGCTGTCAGGATATCCCGTGAAAGCAACCAGTGATGCGAGCTGTGTCCTAAAAAACAGAAAATTAAAGAAAATGAAACAAACAGCAAACATTTATTAGTCCATGGTTAACATTACTGCAGGTATGAAATCTGAGACAACAGAAGATGAGGCGTGTTAAACGTTCATATTTAGAAGGAAATTACAACTGCTGTCAATTTGAAGCCGTGCAGTGCAGACCAAGTGAAGCGACAATTAAGGCAGAATAGTCATGTTCCTAAGCAACAGAGGCCTGTCACATTGACAGCTAATCATCCAAGCAATCCCTTGTTGGACTTTTTAGTCAAAGCAAATGCCTCTGTAGAGAGGTTTGTTTGTTTCTGTCCATGTCTTTCATACCCAGGATTCTCCGCATATTAGGTGACGCATGTTGCGTCTCTTTTTCTATGTGTTTTGTTTTTTAAAAAAAGAGGTTTTGTGATGATTCATGAAACATCAGAGTTCCTCTAAAAATTGACAACAGAACTCTTTGTTGTATCTGTGTCAGATGTGACCGTAAGCAGTCAGTACTATCCATATCCAGTGAAATAACAATGTCATGTAACAGTTTCAGGTCATTGGTATGACAAAATATAGCTGTCATGATGCTAGTACATTTACAGTGTCACATATTTAAAGCCCAATCTGTTATCAAGTACCTGTCATCAAATATATAACAGAGCACTATCTGTCATGCCATCGAGCGTCACATTATCACTGGATATAAGAAATTAACAATGTCAAAAAAAAAACCCCAAATAAACAAACAAACAATACTCAACACCCAATCTCCGATTATCAACTCAGCTACAGCCCAAGAACCCCGTAAAATATGTTTCCAAATCGGTTAATAATTCTTATTAATATTATGAATTGATTAAAAGTCTTAGCAATTATTATAAATCTCAGGGAATATTCACTGGAATAAAATCAAAAATGAAAAAAAAAATGAAAATGAAAAAAAATCAAAAATGTTTTAGACAGCTATCAATGACTAGAGCATATATCAAAACCTGAATCTGATTCATTGTGAACTAAGAGTATGCAGGTAAACAAAGTGCCCAGTAATGCCAAGCTAAGGGCACGACCAATTTGCAGTCTATTCTCCTGGGTTTAATAAAGCCATTGTATGCCTTCTGAACATCTTATACTGTATTTCAAAACCCTCGGGCATGCTGGCCAATGCAGAACCGAGTCCTTCCAGTTTCTCTTAGTTTAGAACAAAGGTACTATTGAATGCACTAGGGCAGTTAAGAGCACCCAAATGGAGCTCAAGTGGGTTCTGGCCTTCTTGACTGAATAGCCAATGAGCATTCAAACCTCTCCATTCATTCTCTCCCTTGGTCTGTCTATCTCTGCCCCATTACATTTTAAAAATGTACCATCGTGGGCAGCTGCTAAAAGCTTGGGAGTGGAGTAGGAGGAATATTAGGCAACAAAAAAAAAGATAAAGCTGTTGTCTTTAGGATCCTCCTGGTTGAGACAGGTATAGGCAGATTTCAAAAGGATAGCGCATTAAGGACCAAGCAGCTGCTGCTCAAAAACCAACAACCAGAAAACATTTTCTGAATCCACTTAGCACAACTGTTAGTCTTCTCACACATTTTTGTAAAACTACAGCACCCCGTCCATGTTCCAAGCCTGCTATTACAGTAAATTACAACTAAGTCTAGATTCTTCGAACAGGGATAATTGGAAGGCCATTATCCAGCACTCATGGCCAAACATAGAGCTTTCTTTCCTGCTTTTAATGTGTTAGTTCTGTGCTCTTTACCTTTATTTTTTAGATTTAAAGGAAAAAAAAACATGCTTGCTGTAAAAAAACAAAAAACAAAACAAAACAAAAAAAAGAACCCATATGATGTGCAAAAAGGCTACAGAAACAGCTCCAGCCACCCCAAAGCCACCTCTCAATCATTGCTTGTTAGTTTCATTTAGGCTTTTCCAGAACATGCAGCATGTCTCATGAGAGAAACACCAATCAGTCGGATCCCCCCCTTCCCTGCCCTCTGCCTCACCACTACACAAACTCAGCTGAACCAGAGAACAAGGATGTGGCATTAATAACAAAATGTCATAACGGGGAAGAAACAGAACACATAATTGCTTAAAGAATTACTTGCAATTCTGAATTTTGTTTGGGGGTAAAATATGTGCCTTCCATATGATGACCTCCTTCAAGTAAGCAGATGCAATTAAACAGAAAATGCTCATAATGGTTGCAAAATCCATATTCAACACTGCAGGGTGCACTTAGTGGTATGAATATGTTTGATTATAATAGTGCAAATGGATTCCTGAACACCTCTCATTATATCTCCAAGGATTACTGAGGTCTGAGGTCAAAACATGTTTCGATGTCCTTACCAGAGTCAGAGCAACGGTACTATTTACAGCAATCATTTGGAACCTTGACTTCTCCAGCAAGCCATCAAGAACGACAAGCATGAGCCCAGACACAGGGCCGTGAACCTGTAATGAAATGTCACACTGCATGGTTCCAAAATGAAAAGAAAACAAGATGTGGAATGATTATGTGTGTTGTACTGATGTGTACTGATCATTTGACGGGAAAACAATCTGGCATGTTTGCATGAAATCTGGACATCTGGATAAATAACATCTTAGTCACATTGATTTACCCATTCCACTAAATATGTCAAAAATGAAATAAAAGGCTGAAAAAGTTATAATTTCAGTGCACTTAAGCCTTTTTTCCTTGCTCAAGACACAGTGCACACAGAATTTCAACAGGAAAGTAGAATTTGAGTTGTAATTACATAAATAGCCTTTCAAAAAGTTTATGCCATTTTCAGAATTGTCTTTCTCAACATTTTAAATTTGTTTTTCTACCTCAAGCCATTACACATAAATTTTCTTTTTTCCTTGCTCAAGACACAGTGCACACAGAATTTCAACAGGAAAGTAGAATTTGAGTTGTAATTACATAAATAGCCTTTCAAAAAGTTTCTGCCATTTTCAGAATTGTCTTTCTCAGCATTTTAAATTTGTTTTCTACCTCAAGCCATTACATATAAATTATTTTTTTCTTACATTGGTTTATTGGTAATCAATTTTACATGTATCACCAAGAAGGGTATAGCATATAGAAAAAGAACTGAGAAAGCACTCAAAGCATTATTTCATAAATTCATATGATCATAGATAATATGAACATATACCGTACTGAGGTCAGTTTCTATCTATCAAAAGCATGGACTTATAAATGAAAGTTTACTTTCAGTCTTTTGGGTCTATTTTTAAGGATTTTTCTAATCAAACAGAGCACAAAACCCCAGCAGGTATTCTCAGGTTCCTCTTGTATTCTGCCTCTGCATGTAAAAGGCTAACTGAGGACATTCGAGATGCCTGGCCATCTGGGTGAAACACTCAATGCTCCTGGATGCTGATCGAACAGCGGCTCTGTTTTTTCTGACCGAATAGACGAGGTTATAAAGAGTCTGACCTTAGAACAGTGACTGGGAATCAGTGACCCCATCAGCCTGAAATTTAGTTTGGAGAAGGTTTTCCTCCTGGGTAATTCTCATTAATTAATTTAATTTCTTTGTGCTAGAATGCATGGAACCAGCAGCACATTGTTCGTGCAGCTTTTCTGCCTCCATTCTGAATATATATTTTCTGTCATTGTCGTCATGGTTACTATGAATGACTTAATGACTTATTTAGTAATCACTGTGTATATTCTAAAAGATAATCTGAAATACACTGAAATAGTATTGTCTGCACTGATTTCCCTTTCCAGAACACCAGGATGCTGCATACTCTGTGATCAATCTCTCCCTACTTATCCAAGAGCATTATTATATCAATTTTTACCCCAAACTGTGCTCAAATTCAAAAGTCTTATCCCAGACGTCTCAATCATAGATCCAACAAGCACAACTAATATATAATAAATTTTCATAAATTGACTTTTGTGATTTTCACTCTGCACTGATGTGAAAGCGTGAAACATTATAAGGTCATGTAGCGTTCTGCTGAGAAGTGAGGATTTTTTAAGAGCAAAAAAGGTCATTACATGTTGCGTGAAAAAGAGACTAGTGTGTGTGTGTGTGTGTGTGTGTGTGTGTGTGTGTGTGCGTGTGTGTTTGAAAGCTGTAATTATGAGGATGAGGACATAGCAGCTGTGCTGATACACTTCTGCTTACAATGAATCACAATGAAGAATACAGTGACATTAAGTGTCGAATGCTTCATGAGCAGCAGAACATAACTGCCTTCTGCTTAATAACAATACTGATATTCTGCCAGCAATGGGTGGAACTAATGCTAGATGTAGGATTTGTAGGCTATAAATATGTTCAAATAATGTTTTTGTATACTAAATAGTATACAAAATAGTAATATACAAAGTAAGAATATTTTATATTTGACTTAATCTGTCTACTGACCATTATAGAATTTTGATAAATTATTATTTTTAAAGTCTGAGATAGATAGCCATGCATAATATGTAGCTTGTTCATACATTCAAATAAACTTTGATGTCATAAAAGTACGATCAATAGATTAGTTATTTTTCTTAAAGCCATGTTCACGGATCATCAGGGCTTGCATTTCATCACTGAAAAAAACAAATAAGAGACAAAAAATAGTCTGGCTTATTATTACTTAACGTCCTGATCATGGATTTTTTAAATTATTATTCATTTATCAAGGTGAATGTACTTTTTACACCATATGAACACTAAATGTGTGACAGGAAAACACCGTTGATGGGACACCATACATACATATTAGCATACATGTCACACACTCATTCACACCTAGGGGCAATTTGGCATAGCTAATCCATCTCCTATCTTTCATTGATTTTGGCAAGTGTGTTATGAAAAACCCACAGGAAACCCTCTCAGACATTGGGATGACGTGCGAAACTCCACAATGGCGGTAATCCGAGTACCAGAATGAATCTAAACAGGGATCATGGAGCTGTGAGATATTCTTGATATAAAAAAATCACACTTTTGATTCCACTGTCTTTTCCACTGAGCTTTTAATGTGTTAAAGGTTATTGACTGCTGGATCTTTCCTTATGTAATGAAAGTGATTTATTTGATAAAAGCAGTAACCTGTGAATGCATCCAGATTATAACTTCAGTTATAAAGATGGAGGAAAACCGTAGCCATAACCATATAAGTAAAAAAAAACAACAAACCAATCATAAAACACAGATCGATTATTACGCCTCATGGACATGGACCATTTATAAAGCCATATGTATTCGCAGCATGAATACTCAATGACGTGTAAAAAGTAAAACTATGACAAAAAAACAAACGAAAGAGTATGCTTATATATATATATATATATATATATATATATATATATATATATATATATATATATACACACACACACACACAAAACATGTTCTTTTCTAAATTTTAATATAAAGATTATTATTAAAGACTTAATAACCACGGAAAAAACTTTATTAAGCATATTATTCTACTGATGATGGAGTAAATCTATGACTGTTCACTAAAATATCACACGTTTATGAGTCCACCTTTGGAAACCAACAGTATATGAGCAAATTTAACGTGGTTCTGTGGAGTCAGTGTTACTTTGTTAGAGTGTTAGTGCTGTTGGTCTGCTATAAACAGTATTAGCTTAAAAATGGCAAAAGTCTGTAAAAGCCTGTAAATGTCTGCTTCTTTATAAAGAAGCAGACATTTTGATTTTATGAGCAGGTTACATTTCACCTGTGAATTCTAGTCAAAATATCACACGATTGGATACAACAGGTTAGAATCAACAGTCTGTAACAATGCCAGCTGTTGTTGAAGTGGTTAATAAGGTCACTTGCAATTGGTTCTTACCTTCCTAATAATGCTATTAATTTGAAGATGGCAGTATGAGCTTAAGGCCCTTCCTTCAATGATAAGAAGACTACCACTTTGTTTTCTAATTACCGCTTTAATCGGGGTCTAAATAGAAGCCATAAGCCTCACTGTGCCACAACATTTTGGAAATGGCCTCCCACACAGCCTAATGCTCCCTTAACCCTCTAGCTTTAGTGCACGCTGAAAGCGGGTTAGCAATGAAAAGCAGATGTGTGTTGCGGGCCTGACCTTGGTTGCCATGGGTACGAGGGACAGGCTCGTATTCAACCGCCCGCCCGAGTCCTTGCTAATTGCTGTCGCTATGGCAACAAAGCACCTGATGTAACACTAGGAAAGGGCAATAACCTTACAACAGTCCATTTATTTATAGGGAGCTATTCTGCACTGTGCCTCTCACTCAGAACTGGGAAAACGGACTTGAGAGGCGGATCTGACATATCTAATACCAGTGATGACAAAAAAGTGACATTCTTAAGTGTGCATTAGACTGATGGGTACCATTGTTCAAACTGAACAAGCATCAAAATGTGCCTTTCGCCCATTTTCCATAACTAGCACCTTCTTATGGCAGTGATGACGGTCTTTATCATGCACAAAATAATAGCTGCAGAAAATATGTGATAGTGTAAAAAAAAAAAGACAAAAATTATCTCTTTATTTCCACTGATTTAATACATAAAAATACAACAAAGAAGCCACAGAACAAATCTTCCAAAATACCCCATATAGTTACATGAAGTGTGATACGTCATAGTGTGCGAAGGAAATGAGCAATGTGTTCAGCTCCTCCGCTCAGACTGCAGGCTCAGCTGTTGATGCTTTCGGCACAGACGGACTGGATTACTGGGGTTTACATCCTCCGAGCTTTACGAGGCCGACAGCCATTGTGTGGAACAGGCGTGTTGTCGGTGATGGACACAATCTCCAGTCCTCCCATGGTTAACCCTTTAATGGCAGACTGAACACAAAAACAAAAAAGAATGAACCAGCTGGTAAACCTTTACAGTAACAGTGCTTTTCAAGTCATATTTACTATCAAGTAGGACCAGCCTGAAATTACCTTCCTACTCTGTATACAAGCCCACCAATTTGGCAATAAAATGTAATAATTGGGATTCACCCAACGAAAGACATATTTCAGGTCATCCCAACTACTAGGGAGCCCTTACAAAGATGGCATATATATACACACACACATATACATACATATATACACACACATATACACATACACTATATATATATATATATATAAAAGCTACTCATATATATATATATATATATATATATATATATATAGATATATATAGATATATATAGATATATAAAACTATATAAATATAACTATATATATAGTTACTGTTTAAAGTTTATTTTTAAAGTTGATCAAGATGCATAAAAATTCAGGAATAAAATTCTTTAATGGGACAACTAAAATAAAAGAAAAGAAAAATGGCTAATCCAGGATTTGGAGTCTATTTGAGAGTTAAAGGCTAGCTGCGAACAACAGTGGCAATCTGGTGGTGCTGCAAATTAAATTCTCAACCTTTAATTTAACTGCCTGAACATGAGAGTTGATTCCTGTTGAGACATCGCTACCTTGCCAGAAATTGCCAACATACTGTATATGAATATAAGAATTGTACTTGGAGCTACTCTTATGGTGTGATATAAATGCAAGTAGACATTAATTTGCCCAAAAACTCACCAGGGTCTCTGGTTTTATCTTGAGCTTGGGTTTCTCTCTGTGCAGTGCTTTGTATGTTCTCCCCATGTCTTTATATGATTCCATCAACACTCAGTGCTTTTACTTTTATGACATGCAACACATCTGCACATCTGGTACATCCCTTTTTCCCATTGTGTAGTGTCTTCACATTTTGTACTGTCACTACATGTAACATAACTACACATTAAATTTAATGATAGATCATATTCTTACTTCTGTTCATTCTTATTTTTCATTTAAATATTTTTAAATCAAGTTTACTTATGCACAGTCCAAGAAGGAGCTGGTCAGATTTTCCCTTCACTGCTTGTTGTACTGTATATAACTGATTAAAGATTAAACTGATTATATGACAGATTAAATCTTGAATCTTCATAGTTCTCAGGCATCCTCAAACCAAAAGCCTTCCCTGTGGATTGGCGACTCAAATTTGCCCTGTGTGCGAATCATGTTGCATCCTAGGTGTATTTCTGCCTCATACCTTATATACTGTTCATATACTCCAGATCTTAACTACGACAAAAATGGTTACTGAATGAATGATGCATTAATGAATGAATGAATGCTCATTCACTGGTTGATTTCAAGCATCATCCTTTTCACATCTGACCTACAAGATAGCGTCATCACACTAACCATACCCCCTGAGGTTCGGGTCCATATTAGCTGTTACTGTATGCCCCATACTGGCTTGTCCAGGCTAACATTAGCTGTAATACATTGTGATTCTCAATGCTTCTTGAATATTCTGGGGTGAAAAAATGGACGCATGGAAGTCTTAAAAGCCTGTGGTTGCCTGTGGCTCTGAAGGAGCTCATTATATTCTCACCCTGCCTTAATGTTCACCCCCCCAGCTTACACTCAAGAGCCAGGGAACCTGCTGCGGGCAATCAGGTCGACGGTCAGGCTCATATTATTTATTGGAAAATTAGCATTCACAAAAAATTATTTTGCCTTACAAGGCATGAGCATGGAAAAAGAACGTCTTGGACAGATTATGACAAAAAACAAGATTGCTTGCCGAATATAAAAAACCTTACTGAATATAAACAAATGATAAATGATCTGTTCATAATTCTAAGAATTATGATTTGATTTTTTCTTTAAAATCAAACTTGACCTCAATCCTTTCTTGTTTTGTGGTTTAAAATTCTGATTAAAACAGTGCAGTTGTGATAATCATTTATCACCACTTTTTGGCTAATTTATCAAATCAAATGGCTGTTTAGCTCCTGTTCATTTAATTCACTTGCATTTCTCAATTTGTTACTTTATCTAGCATTTTGATCCTTTTATATTTTTAAAAATTAAAGGAAGACTTGCTTGGAATGAAAACCTTTCCGGATAAGATCGGACACCCCTGACATAGACTGAAAGGATGGATTATATTAGAATTTTTCTGTTCTTTCACATTCTCACTCACTCATTTTAGACAGAAAACAGATTTCAACACAGAATAACATGTTGATATCATATGTTTTATCTCTAATAGGTATTAAATGTGTGTTTCACATCCATGTTTCACATCCAGGCCACTTAATTTTCGAATAATTCCTTTTACCACCACAGACAAAAACCCTTGCTGCATTTAATGCATCTCAAATATTTTGAACAGCTGAGAAATAAATTAATGCACAAACATATTTATTCAAATCAAATAACAATAAGCATCTACAGAATGAAGAAAGCTGCACACCTTTGGTTCTTTTTCCGGGACTCATTTTGGATCGCAGGCCTGTTGCATGAGCAGACAAGCTTTTTTTCCCATACACTCCAGAATTCACCCTGCTGTCACTGTCACAAGCCAACTCCACTGGCAGCTACACATGCCCAAGCAATGTTTCACAGATGGTGGTACACTTTGGATCAGAGGGAGTTCACTTGTTTCCCCCTGCCTAAAACCTTCAGTTTCCCCATCATCCTAATACAGCCGTAAGTTTCCGGATCCTACACAGGGCTCTTTTTAAGAGATGGTAATCAGGCTGCTGTGATTTAAAAAATGCTTCCATTTGGTCTTGCCAAACAGCTCAGATCCTGATGCACTGAATTACTGTATGAAGGAGCTTTTCTGCTAGACCACTAGAGATCGTAGGATACCACTTAGATACTGAATCTCTGAGTATTGGATGATAGATAGGCTTCTATTAAAACTGCTAAGTGTTTATTTAGGTTTATAATAATAATAATAATAATAATAATAATAATAATACATTATTATTATTATTATTATTATTATTACTACTACTATCATTATTATTATTATTATTATTATTATTATTTAGTAGTAGTACTATTATTGTTGTTATTATTAATATATAATACTACTACTACTACTAACAATAATCATTATTATTATTATTATTATTATTATTGTTAGTAGTAGTAGTATTTACTGAAGCACTTGACAGACTAAAAATCACCTTTTTTGTTCGATTTATTTAAAATCCTCCACACAAAAATCCCTTACAATATAAATATAATAAATATATAATAATAAAGGAATATATCTAATAACAATCCTAACAAAAAAACAACAAATTAACTCTGTTCATATGTAAACATTTTTAGTTGAATAAAATTCAGCTTACTACAACATATGGATTTAATTCTTCTTTCTTCAGCATTTCTTGCTAGTATCAGAACGAAAACAATCCTGGGTAATGGATCAGTGCTATTTCTAACTAAAATCAGGATCATCTGCCAAATTGAGTGAAATCTCCTGGACCCACGTTGGGGAAAATCAGTAACATTATATAGAGTTATAAAGCACTTTGTAGTTTGAGTTTGAGGAAAAACTATATCATTTCAAACATTTAACCACTAGCTCAGGAGATATCACAATAATGAGAATATTGGACAGACAGATGGACAGACAAGCCAAGAAACACAAAGTGCAAAAACAGCAAGGAGTGAGAAATTCAGGAGTAGTTGGTGATGCGAAGCAGAATTACTAGTGGTTCTGATGTTAATCAGGATAAACTAGCTTCTCTAAATAAATAAATAAATAAATAAATAAATAAATAAATAAATAAATAAATAAAATGTCATGTTTTTACATTGTTTTAATCAAGTAGTAAAGACAGATGCATGTGTATAATGTATGTGTTTTTTTCTATTATGGATGTACAAGATATCCATGTGGTACCCCAGATAGAGCATTATTTTTGAAATAAAAAAAAAAAAAATGTAAAAACGCAGAATAATAATCCTGCACTGAATGTTGCTACTCATTTAAAAGACATAATTATGTGGCTCAGGTCAGATCTAATTGATGACTCCTACTCTAGAAGATTAATTACTGTGGTCAACCACTGGAGCCTTTTTTGCTTCCTTAGTGAATCCTTTCACTTTGAACATTCAGCTCTAAAAACCTGTTATCACAATTTCTGCTATTAATTTATTCTGATTCTAACCATGTTCTGCTTTACCCCCAGAAACATGTTTTTGACCTCACAATTGGCAGGTTTTTTGAAAAAATTCACTTTAATGGAAATGAGTTACTGGCAACAAAATATGCAAACATTATCTGATGTTGAACATCAACAACAGAGCCAGAAAACACGCTTGTGGTTGGTACTGACTCATGCACACTGTGAATGCCAAGCGCAGCAAAAACACACCTGACTGATAAAAACATCATAAGAACATGAATAATTTCTAATTTCTTCTATTGAAAGCGCTTTTTCAATATAAACACAACTGCTTTAATTTAAAGGGGTCATTGAATCATTTCAGTTTTCCAGAACTCTTGAAAGAATTCTTGTCCAAATATTTGTCAATCTAATACCAAACAATGTACATTTCATATCTTTCCTCTTGATCCCTCTGTTTATTCATTTCTTTTACTTAAAACACCCCTCCCACGCACACATTTCACCTCTCCACAAATCCCCGCCACTCAAATAAAGCATCTAACTACTATTGAGCTCTCCTTACATTTTCAAGGCCATAAACTGATGTACATGCCACCCCTCGGCTCATATTGTGTTGCTGTGACTACTGTACGTTTTTTTCCCTCTTCTATCCACCAAATGAAACCAGTCTTCATACACCGTGTCCTTCATTTCACAAGCAACCGCTGCATTTCTGGTGTGTTAGACAGTATGTTGCTTATTTCTACACCCTGATTCTTTCCCTTATAGTCCAATTTGTTTTGGTTTCAAGCAAAAGTCTGATCTCTACACAGTTATCTAGCTACATTTTTCTAGACTCAGATCATATGCTGGGTGCCCTTTCAACTGACCGTATATACAGAATGTCCAAATAGTCAGAAACCAACCATATACGTAGTTTTGTACTTATTATTTACACCATATATGCTCTACACATTGACCCTTATGCTCCTTGCATTTTCTCAGCCACTGTTCAGTTAAAATATTTTACTCAACGATTTAAAGAACTGTCAGAATACCACAAAAAAAAGCTAACTTACTTACTTAATTTTTTTTTTTTTTAGCTTAAAGCCTTTTCTGCTTTACATTTATTAACATGAATTGCAAGCAAAGTATAGGCTCTAGTAAAGAAAGGATACTCAAGCAGGCATATCAAGCCTGTAAATACTTGTGAGTGTGTAATTCACAGCATATTGTTTGTCATTTTTAACGACCATGTTCACTGATGCACCTTATCAGGTCAACACAATAAGACAATGCTGTGGATGGTTATTTATATAACCTAGGCTACTTAAGAAGATAGGATTCTGTGTGTAGGCTAGGTATGACTACAACATTTCTATTTGATCTATGCTAGGCAAAATATTAATTTATGCCATCACACCACGCAACACGTTTAAAAATCATTCACATATCGGAATACTAATTGGTGTCTTCCTCCAATTT
Source organism: Tachysurus vachellii (assembly GCF_030014155.1). Taxonomy (NCBI): domain Eukaryota; kingdom Metazoa; phylum Chordata; class Actinopteri; order Siluriformes; family Bagridae; genus Tachysurus; species Tachysurus vachellii. Next base: position 35,122,807 of record NC_083460.1, read on the forward strand.
ACATGAATTAAATTAGATTTAAATCAGAAAAAAAGATGTTACACAAGTTTTAACCATCACTGGCAGCTGTTACCATGGTAACTCAAAATTAACCATTCCTAAGGACAACTCTATACTTATTGAGTTATATGCAAATAAAATATACACCGTTAAATCTGTATATGCACATCTCAGTAAAGTCCATAATTAACAATACTCACCAAGCGCCCAGGACCGAGTCCTTTGACTAGGACACGCACAAACGTCACTCCCTTCGCCTGTGCCTTCTGTTTCAAGGAAACAATCACAAAGTAAGGCACTTGTTCTATTAAAGGCTAATAAATGACAGGAGCAAAACAAAACCATGGGAGGTGTGATGTGAGGGCTTGGGGAAAAAGACTGATTTAGACAATGCTGCTTGTGTCTGCACAGTAAATGAAGGGCTGTAAGAATAAAGTCATGCAGTTATTATCTGCGGAGCTGCAGTGTGGGGTTCTCATTAACTCCCCCACGGCAGACGGTGATGAAATTACCATCATGCCACTGAGGTAGCATAGAAGGTGAAGGATAAATATAACTGAATGATATTTCTGTCCATTGGCCTAATAGCCTGTTTTATGAGCGAATAAACTCAATGTACACAAAAGTTTTCAATTAAAAAAATAAAATAAACAATAAAAAAAAAACGTGCATTTGGAAAAAAAGTGTCTGAGGTACTTCTCTGAGAGGAAAATCATACTGGTGATAATAGACGGAGAAACACATCTCACACGGAGGTAAAAAAGAATAACAAGCCTTAATCAGAAAGTTCAGTGTCGTTGCTGCGCAATATATTTCGGGCAATTTTATTTGTACCACAGCGCTGTTTAGGTCGAAGTTCTGAATAATCACAAGGCGCTGATTGATTTTCTAATACATTATTTCTTAAATGCTAAAAATTTCAGTATGGAAGATAAGTTATATAAATAGATCAAAACTAATTTTTTTGTAAAAACGGTGTAAGTTTTCTGTGAGGAGACGTTTATTTAGCATTTCTGGAAGATACCTCCATAGCCAGCACTTTGTAACAGACGCACAGTAAGAAAGAAATCTCCAGGTGAGGATTTTACACTTCCCACTTCCTGTGTAAAATAACAAGCTGCACTGTCTAATTAGAAAAAAATATATAAAAGAGAGACTGGTGAGGGATCTGCAACATTAAGCTACAATATGATCAATATAAGGATATGCAATTAAGGATATGCAATTTGTAATGAATTAAAATTGCGTATGCTTATATTTATCATACTGTGAACATTTTTTCCAGGAAGAACAGAGAAGGTTGGAATTGATCAATTTTAGACATGATATAAAATAGATTTTCTTTAGGTTGGAGTGTTTCCCTTTGAAATAAATGAACAAAATATCATACAGTTTGAACTCTGCTGCTACTGGTGATATTCACATGAGCTCCACATCTGACCAATCAGCAGCTCTGCTTTACACTCAGCACAGCGGCACAGTAAGACCTTCTCTCACCCATTCTCTCCTCTTCATTATTCTTCCCACCTTCTTTCTCACTTTGTTTTTTCTTCTTCACGTTTTCTTCCTACCTGCTTATTTCACAGGATTTCTTTTTCCTCTTTCTGTTACATTTCCCTCCTGTTCTACTTCTCTCTCGTTCTCCCTCTTTCCTATTCTGCCTTTCCATCTTCATCAGTCTCTTTTCTCATCTCGTTAATCTCTTTTCGCTTTTGTTTCTCTCACACCTTCTACCATGACCTTTACTCTTATTTTCTGCACAGTGCAAAGAAGATTGTGCCTGCCACCCAGAGCATCATAATCAACATATGCGCTTTCCATCCATAATATGCAACTCATTACAACACCTACTGTGATTTTAATGCACTACCTGGCTAATAATAACTAACCGTAAACAAATAATTTAGATGGACTATGTGAAATTTCTTTTTTTTAAGTGACTATAAAAAGCACATGCCCACAGTACACTACTAAAAGGAACAGTGGTGCCATCCAGTGGACAGCATGCATATTAAAAGTCACTTACATTATCATAAAAATGTATTTTTTTAATTAATCCTTTGGAGATTGCCGAATGATCTAAGAGTGAAAACTACTACTTCCTGTTTTTTTCTTTTAATAAAAAGACTACATTTCAGTATGCAAGATTTTTTTGTTGTTGTCTGAGGGCATTTTTGTCGAACAATCACACTAACTAATTAAAACAAACCTTACAATGAAACATGTTCACAAACACTAAGTGACAAATAGATAGTAAAAAAAAGATAGTGTCGAGGCAACAGATTATATTATCATTTAAAGGACGTACAATAATTTGTTTGTTAATTTAAAGTGAATCTTCATCTGAACTGCATGCTGGTTATAGTTACAGTTAAATAAAGGATTTAGGTGTATTCTCTTTGTTGTCATTTCCTCTTTATGTATTGCCGATCACTATACTACACTGGTGAGAACTCCTAATGCGTGATCAATCTCCAGCATGTAAAAGTATTTCCTCTCTGAATCCTTTGAAATATATTTATTTTTTCACTTTTATACCCCTCATCTTCACCAGGCTGAACATATCTCTGACCTACTTGTGATCTGCACATTGTGTTAATTAAAGTGGATACTAAATGTGCTTTATGTAACAAATTACGTCTATATTGAACATCTTACAGCAGCTGCTGCGATGCCAGTGGTCTGGGCAGCAATCGGAGTGGATTTCTTTATATTACGGAAGCCTTCTGTCCCACACGAGGTTCTGGCCATGGACTGACCGTCGTTGTCCGTCACCTGGATGTGAGTACTGCAGAAAAGAAGAGGAATCTGATCAGTCGTTCTCTTTCACACCCTGGCTTCTGTGATAGACCCCAGGGATCTATCATTCACTTATTCAGTTTACATTAACAAATTTAACAGATGATTTCATCCAAACTGATACAAGGATACAGCCGAGCAGTTGTGGGTTAAGGGTCTTGGCGTGAAGGGCTTCCTGACAGCTCGGGGATTTGAGCTTACACTCTTCTGATTATGAGCTCTATTTCAGTGCCTGTGTCCTTGAGCTCACATTCAACAGGAGTTTTATTTCATCTTTTCATACACATGTTGCTTTTAGACTTTATAGAAACAGTTTGCTTTTGAATGTTTAGAACACAGCCTCTATTGAAAAAATACCATTTCAACCTTGTTAGTTAGATCCATTGTCAGAGGATCTGTATTCAATGCTTATAGCTACAGAAGGATTTTTTTTATTAATTATTATTGAAACAGGGAACAACATATATGATGTTCCTTTAATATATTTCTAACGTAAATGACCCAAGACAGAGATGCACAATCAGTCCTATGAAATGCTCTTTAAGGCAGCTTGCAGGAGCATTTAACAAAGAGAGAAGGTTTTCAAAAACTTACATCCTTCAGATTTTTGAACATAAAAATTTCTGTCTAACTAATCAAACACTAGAATGCAGAGAATATTCTCAGGCATGAATTTTATTTGCATAGCATTTAAAATGGTTTCAGCTTTACAGAAATATATAGATTCGGGATATTTAAATTTTACATTTAAATTGAGCCTTTCTAAGCAATTTTGAGGTATGGTTGACAATGGAGAGTTGCATTTTTGCTTTTACAAGCAAATCAGATCCCATTAAATAAATTATTCCCAGCCAAATAATCAATGTGGTTTCAATAGGAAGTATGTATCATTGTTTTTTTTTTTTTTTTTTTACTTGACACACTCCTCAAACATCATGTAGCATATTTTAAATCTAATGCCCAGATTTTAGCAGTTTTTATTACAGCCCATCATAACACCCCTAAAACCCAAACACTTTTGCAAACGTTCTACACAAATTAAACGTACTCAAATCCTTTGCAGTAACTTACTTGTTATAAGTGGCATTAATGTGAACTATGGGTAATTCTTCAAACGTTTTGCCACCCCATCTTAAACTGCTATCCTGGCCTGGTAAGGGAGGATAAAAACTGAAGGAAAGAAAAGAAATAATAACTGTGATTATCTAGGAATGCAATAAAAACTCATGCATATTGTACCACATTAACAAAATTAGACATTTTCTATCATTGATATCTAGTCCCTCCAAGATTTCTGATTTGTTGTTTCTTTTTTTACTGTTCTGGCCAAAAATGCTTTATTTTGTTGTAGCTTATTTCAAAATTTGTGAATCAGCTTGAGGAGGTTTTATTTTACTTTATTTTGCAGAAAACGTTTTTGCAGAAATTTTTTTTTAAACCTTGGAGAGACTGTGTAATTTAACACAAATGGTTACTTTCATTTCTTTATACAGATTCACACATTAATTAAATAAATACAACTTGCATAGATAAAATATTTTTCCCCCTGTTAAAATGTATTGTCCTTTTTTTTTTTACTATAGGGACCACGTTGTTTAGTAATGTTCATGTGTTACTAATGTTCCAGCATCATCGTTAAAAGTAACAAATTTAGCATGTCAGCAAATTAGCAAGTAAGCAAGATATGAGCTGCATTGCTGAGCTGCACCAGTTTCTATTTTTCTCGCTTGAAAATAAGAAGCCAAAAACAATTCAGTTTGTTATGTTTCTGTACACAAAGCGCTCTTTCCTTAAGAATCACATTCTGTGGCCATGATAAAAGAACAGATTTCCCTCTCTAACTATTACAAAATAAGAACACTAAAGTCCCAGCAAAATAAATGTTAAATAAATGTCTATTCACAGCAAACTTCACCATATTAACGATTATACAAATTTTAAAAATCTGTTTAGGTTCAACATCTGGAACACAATTTAATCGACATTCAGAGCGGAGAAGTGAAATTTAATTAATAGTAACAACAGAATATATATATATATATATATATATATATATATATATATATATATATATATATATTCTCTAGTTTCACCACAGGTTTCCACCCATAAAAACCATTTCCAAGCTCTTTTATATTCTCAGCAGCATTTGGACTTTTTGAGCCATATCTACCTTTTGTTATTTCTAATGGAGTGTCACCATGGTAACGTAAGCAGTCAAAGAAAGTAACTCTGGTCTGATGACCTACCTGAACTCTCTAGAGCTTTTTGGAGAAGTCGTGCTGGATGTGAGCTCTTGAGATTGAACTTCGGCCTCTTGGAATCTTGCAGAACTTGTGTATAGTGGGCGCAAGACATGTCCTCCTCTGCATCAAAAAACAAAAGCCAGACAATTAATACTGACCATATAATTGATGTTAAACTCAATCAAATCAAATCAAATTTTATTTGTCACATACACATACATACAAGGTACGACATGTAGTGAAATGCTTTTTGCAACAGTTCGGTTTATAAGCATAAAAAAAAAAAGAAAAAAAAGAAATGCAATTTAAGGTAAAAAATAATAAAAAATAAACCAAAAGGAGATAGATAAATAAAAAAGTATAAACTATATAAAAAAACCATATAAAATCTGAAAATATATGTTGAGAAATAATGTATATACATATGCATAAATATACATATACATAAATGTGTATGGTTTTTTAAAGAAGTGTCCTTAAAGTGTCCAGGTGCAGTATGGTGTGTATAAAGTGGCACTGTGCTGTGCAAGTCCAGAGTTAAAGTAACAGTGACAGACCAGAGTTGAAGTGTTCAATGCAAAAAAAGAGGTGTGCATAAAAACAGTGTAGATGGAGAGAGACTTCTCCTTCTTCTCAATGTCTCAATGCTATATATATAGATATATATATATATATATATATACGTATATATATATACATATATATATATATATATATATATATATATATATATATATATATATATACATATACGTATATATATATATATATATATATATATATATATATATATATATATATATTATTACTATATATTGTATATGCTATATAGCTAAATATTCATCCCATTCCAGGTTCCCTGTTCGCTCTTATAGTAACTAGAGGTTATTTTACTATCTACTCAGATTTTAAAGTAAATCTCAAGTTTTTGATGGGGAAAAACAATATCATGCGTTTATATTACATGGCCAGTTAGTGGAAATGTTTTTTTTTTTTTTTTACTGTTTTTTTTTTTTTTATTAACCGAAAAGTTAAATCATTTTACATCACTACATGTTTGCTTTGAAAACACAACCTATGCCATTATCCAATTACCAAATACACATGAAGTATATCTAATGCTAGTTAGCCAAACACACACACACACACACACACATCCACACACACAACTTACATCGTTTTTCCGGATACATTCAAAGGCTCAAGAAGCTGCTGACATGCCCCTCTTATAAACGACGTTAATGCAAAATTAATTTTATACATTTTGTCTTTAGGCCATTTATTGACTACCTAAAACTAGCTACGACTGACAGGGCGCTTTAGTTTATCCCTAACCGTTTTCACAGAAATCCCGCCTCCCTGCTTATGATTGGCTTTACGCTCCGGATTTCTGGATAAGGATTGGCTAGTTTCATGAATTCGGGGGAAGTGTATCTGTATTAACCAATCATAGCCGAGTAGTTTGCCAGAATACGGGTTGAAAATATAACCGAACCGCATGACATTGCGGGGTCGCGTGTATCAGGAATGTCCCATTTGGTAAAATCAGAGGGGTGGTCGTTATTAAAAGGTCACGGTCTTTAGTATATTTCGCAAATGCAGACAGCACTACACTTGACGTTTACACTAAAGTTAATTATTAGCTGTTATTATATATGTATATTATATAAAAGAGTAATTTATGTATTTAATATATTAGCTCACAACTACTTGTATGATTTGGCTCACCCATCATCTGCTTAATTTTTTTATACCGTAAGTCCCCGTGCGCTCGCTCACTCTTGCATTGTGGGTACTTTCAAAAATGGCGGCGCCCTGTTGGAGGTATGCTTGGAGACCTCTAAGGCAAATTATTTCAGGACCAGGACGGTTAAAACCTGCAGTGCGTTATGTTTCTAACAGCGCTCCGAAAGTCAAGATTGGAAGCCCACCGTCACCGTGGGTTCTACACGGCGCCGTGTGTTTACAGAGGCTTCCGGTCATCTCTCAGGACTTGAGCCCGATTGAGGAGAAGTTCATGGAGCTCATGCGCCAGGTCATCTTCAAAACCCTCATTTTAGACTGACAACCCGCCCATATTGAGATGTACAATGTAGCTACATCCCCAGATAACGGCTTTTCTTCCTATCCTATCTTTTATTAATTGGTTACTCGGTTTACTGCAAGGTTTGGCTTTTTATTTTAAATCCTATTATAGTGTAATAGTGCAGTGAAATAAAAGGTTGCTGAATCCAATACACTTGTTTCCCTTTGGGATTAATCCTTTTAGACCAACTACCCAAATCCTGAGGAATGCATCACTTTGTAATAAATACTGGAATCACAACTTAAAGTGTGTTTATTTATTTATTTGATATGAATGCCATGTCAATACACAATATTTATTTAATACTAACAGAGCAGACACAAGTTATGTGGGAAAAAAAAACAGAAACTTAGTGGTGAGAAGGTACAGAAATGCTGCACATGTTGTACATCATGCTGTTTTCTCTTCAGTTTTAAAGGGTCGCTGTCCAAGGTTCCAGCGATCAGTACATAGATCTATCCAGATTTCAACCAACAGTAGCTTTATGTTGTTAAACATTTGAACATTGTGCTGTGGATCTTGCAGATGGAGCTGGAGAGAAGTCTGCTCTCGGACCATGAGTTGCGGCTGTTGGAGGACGCCGAGCGCATGAGCCGCAAACAGGATGCTGATTATGATTCGGATGACGAAGAGGCCTATGGAGGTCAAGAGATCGTCACAGCACAGGATTTGGAGGACATGTGGGAGCAGAAGTTCAAGCTTTTACAACCTGCTCCTAGGACGAAAGGTTTGTAGAATCTTTAATGAATTAAAGTGATTTCATTTATTCAGAAATTAATTGAGATGCAGTGAAATAGTCATGGATTTCACTTTAATAATCTGTGTATTACATTTTATAACCAGTATAATAATCTTTAAGAATCTCCTGATTATTGCAGTGTGAACACTCTGTTTGCCATTATACTCTGGTTATTGGTGGACGTGCCGATGAAACAATTTAGACGTTAAAGAAGTTCAGATTTTCCCCCAAATGTATTCATAAAGCTTTATGCTGGAAGTTTGCCTTTATATACATACAGGTACATGTTGTAGTTCCATACAAAAGTTTGCATTTCACCAGCATTTGGTAGATGAAAGGTATCAGAGAACAGAGTACAAGTTGCCCCTCCCCACCCCTTTTTTCTTTCTTTTTTTTCTATTTACTTTTGTCTTTGAAATCATTCCGTGCAAAAAAAGCACATTTCTTGGCTGATCGACTGGCTTATTGATGGTGTACTTGGTAGTTGGTGTATTTTAGTTAATTTTTTTGTTTCAGATGAATGGATGATTTACAACTGGAAGCAATGATCCTAAGTTTGATGTCTTGAGTTTATACACTAGGAAAATTGTCATTCATGCCGTTTGTGCCTGACACGATTCTTAGTCTCTCACCAACAAGGTTTAAATTAAGTTTAGAGCTTATTCAGAATTTGTTTATTTTGTTTTTCAGATCAATTAAAGGAGAAGCATCTAAGTGTAATTTATTATGGCTTTTTTTGTAAGCTTGTCAGTTGTTTTTTTTTCCCTGTTTGTGATTTTTTCCATGTAAAAATATTGCAAAATTTTATTTCCAGCCCTATTTCCAGTCTAAGGAGAGTGAGGGAGGAGTAAAAATATTACAAGCTCTGCAAATTGCAGGTTGTAATAATGTAATAAATTGCATATTTTGTCACATTTCGGACTTTAAATTGAATCAACAGTGAATAATAGCACATAGTTTTAGCAAGAAGTTAGCCAGTGGGCAATAGTGAGTAGCTTAGCCGCAAGTTAGATGGTGAACAACAGCGAATCGTTTTAGCAACAACTAGCATAACTTTTACGCATAACTCTAATGATGCTCAAAACAGTGATTAGCATAGCCATTTAAGCAAGTGCTGTGTGCAGACATGTTGATTTGATGTCACTAAAATCTCAAAATGAACAGATAGTGAAGAAGACCACAAGGAAAGGTAAAATTTGAGGGGAACTGGCGGTTGGCTGGGAATTACACATTATTTTGCCTCGGACACAACGTAATATTATTAGCTGTGTATTCGGGAACTCCTGGATGGCAAAAACCTCAACTTGATGGTGAATTAGTTTTAGTAACATTTTGAGTAACAAAAAAAATTGGCGTTATAATTTCAATACAATCCTTTTATAAACCAAGGCCCTTATTCATAAAGATTCTAAGAATGACCTCATAGGGCTCCTAATTTAGTCTAAATATTTCTAACTAGGAATCTTGGCATAAGTGACTCAATCTCAGAGCAACTCTGAGCAAGGAAAATACAAAAGCTTTTATCTTAGAGAGGAGGCGGGGCTAAACACTACTATGTATGACACATTCTTTTGAAGACTGTGATTGGTTATCCAGTAAAAACAAAGGTTTATTATGAGCCTTTACCTTGTCTCTATGTTAAGATATTTCAGGCTATATCATGTAGAGATTACGTTCGTGACGGATCATATTAGAGATGCTCTAACATCTGGATGTTACAAATAAATATAAATAAATCTAATATAAATATATTATATATATATATATATATACACAATATAAATAATAAGTGTAATGTAAACGTAAACATCTCTGACACAGCGCAGAAATGTCATAGCAACAAATTCTATTATTTTTGCCGTTATGGCATTTCTGCACTGTGTAAGAGATATCTCTAATATGATTGGTCACAAAAATAATCCCTAAACGATCTAATCTGTAGCATCTTATTAACTCACTATCATTATTAAATTTTGTAAACAAAATTTCTTCTCCCGGTCATTTTGCGGTCATAAAGAAACTCTTAAGTCTCTTAAAAGTTCTCCTCACTACTATTAACACTTTTTGACCTTAAGAGCTCTTTAAAGGGTTAAGAGGCTTTTGAATAACTTTCATCTTTACTAGGATCTTCTCTTTAAAATGAACTGGAAACACCCACATATCTAAGAATTTTCTTAGAATTTTGTCACTCAGAGAAACTCTTTGCGCTAAGAATTCTCATGAATATGGGCCCAGGTTTCTAACGTCCACACGGCTGATATTTTTCTCTGTTGATCTGCTGCTCAAACTGTTTAAGCGTATCAGAGAACCAAAAAAACGACTGTTTTTTTGGTTCTCTGATACGCTTAAACAGTTTGAGCAGCAGATCAACAGAGAAAAATATCAGCCTAAAAGATTGTCACACTTATCAATTCTCCAGTCCCAGTTCATTGATTTGCTCATCTTCTGTTTTATTGAGGAGAAAAAGATCCCCAGTCATTTGAGATTGGAGAAAGGGGTGGGGCTTCCAGGTGGTGTCATTCATTCTAATCACCTGTGTAGATCGTTCCAGATTAATATGATAATAATCTGCCTTTTGAGTAATAATTCATGCTGGATGTGATGCTTTTGTGCAAAAAGCATAAAAGTCAGGAGGTCTGGAAATATAACCAGGAAATAAAAGAGGTCTGGAAATACAATCCTGCAGGGAAAAAAAACTAGCTTACTTGAGTCTTTCACCTTATATTAATAGAGTTATGTAAATCTTGCCATGCAGCCCAAAGCCATATCTGATCCATAAGTAGCAGGCGTCCTGCTAAAATAGCTACACTGGAATTGTTTTCTTCCCGAAATAATCTGAACTACAACAGTCATGTCACGGGTCACAGATGGATTTGTTCTTCTTCCCACACTAAAACCATTCAGAGGATAAATACTAGTAAGCACAATTTGTGTTAAGCATGTCATACTGAGTCAGTGATCTCCAAACATTTTGTAGCTACTGACACCACAGATGTGAGCTCGGCTGAGCGCTGCCTGGGAGACAGCTTGGTGCTACTGGTGAAGCAGGATGTTGGCTCTCAGAAGGTTTGGCTTCTGCCTCAGCTGCCATGGGAGGCAGGAGAGACGCTGAGGCAGACCGCAGAGCGTGCCCTCGCCAGTCTGCCAGGTAATGTGCCCACTTCCCTTTACACTGTGTGTGTGCCAAGAGGAAGATTTAACTCCCTCATATTGATATGAACTTTATAATGGGTTTTACTCGTTCCAAGTGCAAAATAACATCCAGAAAATATATTCAGACGAGAGTACAAACATTTGTGCCGGCTCAAAAAAGGAGGCAAATATGTAATCCGATCCACATGAGCTGCTGTATAACAGATGCAGGGAGCCGGTTGTAAGCGGTCAATCATACTAAATCAGTTTTCTCTGATTCTGTAATATATGCTTCACTAAAAAAAAACTTCTAAGCAATCAACATAGTAATCAATCCTCCGTTATATAACTGGGACAATTACGTGCTAATTACACAACATTTATATGCACATTTTCTTTTCGGGTGTGTAAATACTTTCTGTTACCTGATCCAACTGTATTCTGTTGACCAGCAGCAGATGATGTGTAGGAGATGATTCACCTACACGTGGAAACAGTTTGTTTTCAAGCGTGTTAATTAGGTGCATGATTTCATTTCTTATGTCTTTTACTCTTTTTTTTTTTTTTTTTTTTTTTTTTTTTTTATTGGATGTTTTTAATGAGTGTGTAATAAAACAGATGGGTTTCAGTATCAGTTTTAGTATACAGTTTTATGTATCTAGTATCTAGCTACATTCATTGGCCTAAGCCAATATATTGACTAGTTAAACTTACTGTAGAGAGGATTTTTTTTTTGCCCAGATATAGATCTATAAAACAGCATAGTTCTCTGTTTTGTTTAAAAATGTTCAAACATAAAATGGTTCAGATGTCAAAATGTCTCCTAATGTCTACAGTTATGATTCCTCACTGCTCCAAAGGAAGGTAGGGAGGGAGGGAGGGAGGGATGGATGGATGGATGGGCATTTTATCTATCTATCTTCATGACACTCACTTAAAGAGCTGTCTGTGATGTTCAGAGACGCTTGCAATGATTCAAAATTACTACTGGTTTTTCTCAGATTTGAGTTAAGACATGTCGTGTGATATCATCACTATGCACATTCAGCCAAAGCTTTCTTAGATTCATGTGCATCAAGCATGAGTACAGCCATTATAATTACATATGTGTTTTCACTGGTAAGAGTTTAAAACAAGAATTCTGTGCTTGCAGTTTCACTAGTTTAAGTAGTTTTCTGCAAAAAAAAAAAAAAGAATATACTCTGCAAGTTGTTTCACAAGTTTTGGGGAAAAAAAAAACTGCAGCAAATTCAAGCATTTTTGGCCGACAATTGCTAAAAAAACTCCTGGATGGACTGAATAATAATAATAATAATAATAATAATAATAATGTACAGCTGTACTAGCTTTTATATGTATGTGGATATATAAAAATACAATATTTATTGCTTTTGTTTGTTTGGTTCTGCACTTAGGCACAAAACTGAACGCCACCTTCCTCGGCAATACCCCTTGCGGATTTTACAAATACAGATTCCCCAAAAGCATCCGGACTGAGAACAGAACAGGAGCCAAGGTGTTTTTCTTCAAAGCCCTGCTCTCTGGTAGCGACAATCTGCCACCGAAGAAAGACTCCTGCGTGTGGGTGAGAAAGGATGAGCTCCAGGATTATCTCATGCCAGAATACCTGAAACAGGTCAAGCGATTTATTTTGAATCTGTGACCTGCTGAGACACTGGACCTCACGTAGAAATGTCATACACATTTATGTAAGACACTTGCTCTGACTCTGGTGTAGTGGGATCGTGTCAGATCAGATGCCTCGTCTCTGCTGATCAGAAAATAATGTTCATTTTTTTGGAGCTCCATTTCCACGCCATAATCAGTTATGGCTCTGTGACCAAGCATGACATAGCTGACTAAATAAATCTAGATTTCCAGATGAGTTGATTAAATGTATCAGGTGTGATGGGCACTGTGTGTGTTGGAGTGTGGTGGGGGTCTCAAGCTTGATTGAATTCTGTTCCAGTTTCACAACCACAGATGAGACACAAGACTAAACTTTCATATTATACATGTGCATTTCAAATTTGAAAAATAACGTTCGAAATTCGTTCACTTATATTTCGTTGTCATGTCTTGACAAATAAAGAGAATGTCATAGTTTATTTATTTTTTTGTTCATGTAGCCCAACCCACACGAAGATGACCCTCAACCTTCAGATGTTCTGTCCTGTTGACTCAGTCCACCTTTTTTTAGATTTTACAAGATGTTTTATGTCATTTTTGTGTCACTGATCATCAATATTAATAATACTGATGGAAATGGAGCACCTATAACCCGACCAAGCTTGAGTGGGTTCTCTTACAGCTATGTGTGGAAATGTAAATTTGGACATTTAATTTGAATTAAATTCAATCATAATTTCATTTCACCTTGTTTCCCACAGCTCAGACCTTAAACATCACCTCTGTAACGAATATGCAAGTTCTTAAAAGATTTGTCATGTTCAACATGCTGAATGTCAGTATTTTTTATTCTTGAAAATAAATAGTAAAAGGAAAAAAGAAGATGACAAAAAAAAAAGAGAGGTTTGGACTACAGTGTGGTTATTGTGCCTGTAACATAATTCATACTTGATATAAATATGTACTCGGTATGGCAAAAATATTGTGGACATCGTACCATCCTACCCATATATTAACCTAAAAATGTCTATTTAGTTGGTGTAACAATTTTTCTTCAATGGAGTTAATGAGCCCAACATTGTTAATGTTCCAGCATGATGATGCCCCTGTGCACAAAACAAGGTCCATGTGGTTTGCCAAGGTTGGTGTGGAAGAACTCAAATGGCCCGAACAGATGCTTTTCTGCTCAGCATGGGTTAAGCTGCCTGTAGCTTCCTGTCAGCTCAGTCTGGCTATTCTCCTTTCACATCTCCTAGGTGTTTCCATCTCACATACTAGACATTTATTTTTTTTCAGGTACCTGTGTAAACTCTAGAGACACCAGTGAGTGAAAACCCCTGAGAGATCTGTTTTTCTGAAAATACTCAGGCTAGCCGGTTCTCAATGTCCAAATATCTATAGGCCTGAATGTATATGTAGACTAAAACCTTGCTATGATTTGCTCACACAGTGAATATAACAGAAGCTGACATAAGCCTAATCAGTTTGGTTTGAAATCAGATACTTGCTGTCAAAATGTCAGTCATGCTCCTGAACCACAGTCAGAATCCTTCTATTTTTTGTACTGCTTATTCTTATACTGGGTGCCAAACCATCCCAGACCACACACACTCCTACACTATGAACAATTTAGAGATGCCAATCAGGCTACACTGGTGGAGTGCTCAGAAGAAACCCCTGAAGCATGGGGAGAGCATACAAAAGGCACGAACGCAGACACGGCGGGGAAGGGGTCGAATCCCCAACCTTGGATTGGAATCTTTAAATGCATTTATTTTCTCTTTCCCATTAGGGGCTCATCAGAATCTAAAACATTACGTTTACTCATGGTTGAGATACGGATAAAACAACATATAGATTGTCAAAGTTGTCCACCATGTAAAGGGTTTCACCAGGGTTTCACCCAAATGTTCATATTCTCCCTCAAAGGCAGGGTTGGATGTTCTTGAATATGTGCCTGATTTAATCTGTTCCCTGTACAAAACCCCACTGGGAGGCAGTAGTGAGTTGCAGAATTAAGGAAAGGCATTTTGAGGAAGTAAGAGTGATATTTTATTATTTCTTACCACCCAGACAGTAAATTCCTCCCTCATCAAACACCTAGAGAACATGCTTTTAATATAGCTCACACCGAAGCATCAAACATTCAATGGCTTTTTTGCGCTGAATGTGCACAAACAGGGATTAGTCAAGCTATGACTTATTGGACAATTCGATTGTATAGGTGTCAGAACCCGGAGCTTGACATATTTTACACAGTGTTCCGGGACAGGCTGTTGTAGTATATATTAACTATACGTCTTCAAAACCACACACAAACAATAAAACAGTATGTTATGATTTGTGTCAGCCTTTGTGAGTGTGTGTATGTGAGTGGGTATGTATGTGACAGATAAGTTTGATATAGCTCTTGTGTGTAGGAACATCATTCCAAACTCCAATATCTCCATTTTCCACTGAGGTTTTTCACTCATAAATTGCTTAAACCACAACGGAGCAGGCAGTCGACAACAGAAGAACACACCCGAGTGCACTCTGGCTTTAATGCAAGCCATATTCAAGAATTAAATAAACAAACCCAAGGTCAAAGACTTAGTCAATAAAATCAACTGCAGGCTGATGTAAAAATAAATTCAGGAGGAGGAGGTAAGGCTAAACAATTCTTGATGAAAATTTGGATTTGAGGTGATATAGATTCTTTGACCAATATTATATTTATTGCATTCCTAAATTAATAGACCGTGATAGCTAAATTTCCCTAGCAGATGTTTATAAATGACTGTTCATCTGCATTTTGCATGAATTACTGACTTACTGGCACATTTGTATTGCAAGAGCCTAAATCCGGAGCAAAAAATAAGCACCATGTGCAGCCATGACTCACTCACCACATTTGTTCATTTCATACTTTTAGTCATCGTTTGTCTATGGGAATTTCATTTTCAGTACATAATATTAAACATTTGCTTGGGACAAATCTGTTCCTTCTTACAACAAGGAAGCATTTAATTTTACTCACGCACAACAATCTGCTGTTATTTCTCCCTCACTTTTTGGTAGACTCACCAACCTTTAGGTTTGTGTGCAGTCATGGTGACTATGGATGTTGGTTATCACAGCTAATAAGAAGAAATAGATGGATGCTTCCCGTAAATTAAATTGCATTGAGAAATTAATCGAGATGAGAATCGAGAAATTAATACTTTGAATTCCAGAAGGTTTTCTTTCTGAAATGGCAAAAGTTTAAATTATTTGTTTCACTTCCACCTTCTACCTGATTTCGCACCAGGGTCCTTACACACCAAGCTGACTGTCACCTTCAGTTTTTGTGATATTGAATCCCACACCAATGGCACTAATTGGTCCATGTCAGTGCACTTTGGCACAATTTAATCAGCATCAGGGGCAAGTGATAAGAAAGTTTTGCTCCATATTATCAGCCAGATGATGGACTAGCTTGGTCCATCCCAAACTTTACTAAATATTGTCACATTAAGTCAACATACCTATTGTCACTATAGATAATGATGCTGGAAATCCTGTTCTATTTTGATATATTAGTGCTATAGTCTGTGGCTCAAGAAGTAGACTTTGAAATTGAGGCCTTCCAAGTGTCTTTTTTTGCATTATGAAAATTATACAGTCTAATACCACCTCCTGGTATGGAGTAATTATTTTTTTCCCCCTGACTAGTACAGATCGTTCATCGTCAGTCTTTGTGAAGCTCCTGTTGCGTAACTGATGACCCACTGTTGTCTTCTGTGGTGAGGCAACAGGAGCTCATCTGTCAGCCATGTATAGAGATAGTTCTTTATGGTTCTGTTCTAGCATCTAGAAGGTTTTCAGTTCGACTTTCAGAACTACCAGAGAGCCACTTTTGTACTGTTAAAAATCTGAATTTAATAAAATAAGATCAGGATTAAACAAGCTACAAGAGCTCATAACGTCTGCCAAGGATTCATCACTTTTGTATAAAATACAAAACACAAATACAGTTTAAAGCTAGTTTCCAGAGAACTTAGCTGGCACGCAAGTTCAATTCAAAAGCAAAAACATATATAAAAATCATATGAAAATAATATACAACATAAAATGTGTATGTTTCAGCCTTTTATCTACATTAAGGTCATTCCATTTTAAAGTTTAGAAAATGCTTCAATAGACAGATGATAAGAGATATAAAGATATAAGAGGATTTGTTTGTGGATTTCTTTCTTTTGTTATTGAGGCAATATTTGAAAAAAGCAGAACATCAGAGTCAGAAAAGCTTCCATTAACATGTCTTAAGTGAATAAAATTGATCATTTTCCTGGGCCCCAGTTTGATGGAGGGTACAAGCTTTGGCTTGTTTGGTTGCCTTATAGCTAGCTGGATAGCTTGCTATTCTTATACACTGTCCAAATGATGTACAGGGTTAAAGATAATTGGTTATTGAAAGCACCTCACACTTGGCTGTAATCTTCTATTAGGACGGAGTCAAAAAATTCTGGCAGACCAGAATGCCTTGGTTTTTTATTTTTGCCTTAAATGATTGAATAAACAACCCTGTGCTCGAATGCAGATATTGCCTTCATCCTTGACTAAGTAAGATCAGACTTGCAATAGATGAAAATCCAACTTCACTATCTTATATATAACACATCCTTGGTTCATGGCTCATGGCTTTAAACTGAGAAGGAGCTTAGCTGAAAATCTTACTAGGGCAAACTGTTAAGGAAAGGATCTGATACAAAGTGAGATCATCAGAGTGGTGTATCTGGTGAACATAATGGCAAATTCATAGATATTAGAAGGTTTCATGCTATGGTAGTAATAGCTACAGTATTACCAAACGTCTGTGGGCACCTGCTCATCACACCCACGTGTGAACATCCGAATTAAGATTTAGTCCCTCCTTTTGCTTATATAATAACCTCCACTCATCTGGGAAGGATTTTCACTAGATTTTGCAGTTTGCTTATTCAGCCAGAAGAGCATTAGTGAGTTCAGGCACTGATGTTGGGCAAATAGGCCTGGGACTGTTAGCATTCCAGCTGATCTCAAATGTTTTCAGTTGGATTGAGGTCAGGGCCCTGTTTCGGCTCATGTTCTTCCACGCCAACCTTGTCAAATCAGGTGTTACTTCCCTAAAGTGTTCTAAGACCGATGGTATTCTTGGTCCCTGACCCAATGAAACAGTATTAATGTATTCATTGATAGAGTCTTTAAAAGCACTTCCATAAGTACCTCTGGATCAGGGTGTCTGCCAATACCAATACAGCAATACTAGACAAATGTGGATGTCTGGAAGCTCGTGTACACAGAAGATTGCAATTTCTTTAAATTGTGTTTATATGTCTTGTAACATAGCATGACCAGCAGTTTGTAGCATGGCCTCCATAGTTGTTAGCTGTAGTGTAAAATGAAAAGCTAGTTAATAGGTTGGAACTAGCAAATTGGAACAAAATAGGATAAACAATGGAAATTTGAATTGTATATTTTTAATAAGAATGTATTCTAATGTTTTATTACATTATTTTTATAGCTTACATAAGATTTCCTTAATTTCTGGCAACAGTAAAATCAGAATTTTAGCACAACTCAAATTTCAGACACCAAACCTGTCCAAAACAATCAACTGCCAATTTATGTTCGAAAAATTATATGCATTTACTTCTTGACCAAAGCACTGTTAACAATATCTTTTATAGGCCAAACTGGTCCACTAATGGATGTCTCAGGCCAGTCTGTGCTCAAAAGGAAGCCATCCTTTCCATCTAATAAGACTACAGCCAACTGTACCCTCATGGTTTCCTGGTCACAGATGGCTGTAGCATTACACGCAGCAGGTTTATGACTGGCCCCTCTTGGTTTGTAGCGAAAAAGCAGCTCTGTTGTGGTTTGCATGCAACTATGATAAATTCTTCATTGATTTCCATCTCTACAATCTGCTGTACAATGCAGGTATAAGCTACCAGTGGTGCTTATGAGCTTTGTAAGGTGTTTTTGATGTTACCATATTAGAATTCTGATATTTAATGTTATTCAGTTTATGAAATTACATCATTATATATGCAATAAAGTCAATAGCCAGCTTATTAGTTACAGCTACCATAAGATTCATTTTGGCTGTATACAGTCATACAGCTGTATACACAATTTTTAGTCTCCTTTTTAAAAAAAAAGAAAGTTGTAGTCTATGTAGGGAAATACTGTACATTGTTTGTAGCACTATGTTAGAGATGTAGGCACTATATACTTTGACCAGAATCCCATTTCAAATTAAATTCAATGACGGCCTTGGCTCATAAACACTGTAAAACCTGAAAGCTTACTTTGTAATTGAGAGGTAACCCATAGCATTATAGGTCTTAAGAGGCAAGTAAATGGGCCCAGAATGTAATAAATGGGCTATGAGGTTGTACCATTCTGCACTTTAAAAACCACAGGTGCTGAAATCAGCAGGATGAGATCAAGTGGGGCTACTGAGAGACTACAGCAATTAGCTGACCGGTAAACCAATCCACTCTCATCCTTATGTTCCTTGCTATGGTGTCTGAGAGCAAAGTGTTTTTTTAAGATCATTATCTATACAGTGTATTATAAACGCAGTAGAAGCATAATCAGATTCTCAGTTCAGATCAGAGCCTTGATTCATTTAAAAATACCTGCTGTTGTTTTAGAAGTAAGAATTACACTGCTGTGATTAAAAACTGAATGAACCTTTTGTCCATTTCATGCTAAGACATATATTTACAATATTTATTCATTCATTATTTTCAGTAACTGATTTATCTTAATATGTTCCTGAGCTTTTCTCAGCGACCACTGTGGCATAAGGCAGGAATAAACGCTGTATTCCATCAGTTCAGTGCAGGGCACCAATTCAGCACAGCATCAGAGACACACACACACACACACACACACACACACACACACACACACACACACACACACACATACAAACAGCCATACACTCATCACTCATACATTCATTTACACCTACTGTATGGGCAATTTAGAGTCAATCAAGCAAATGTTACTGCCAATGCCAATTATCAATCTTAAATATATTCTATATATTATATGTATATGTGGAATACTTCACTCCATGTTGTATTGTAGTGACGAGAATTGGTGTTTTGAAGATGGTGTTGTACTGTAGTAAAGGCATAGCATGACTTACATCATTTTTGCCTTGTCATTTGCCCTGAACTTGGGTGTGGAGTCATCCTGAAAAAAAGACCACTCCCATCAAGATATAACTATTTCATCATAAGATGAAATCATCATTCAGAATAACCTTGTGTTGAATTGAAGGACACATCTTTCTGGACCCAATTCACTTTGGAAATGGAGATAAACAGATCCAAATGAAGATAAGAAAATACCTCCACAACGTAAAAGAGGTGTTGGGTTCAAGAGCAAGGCCATAGTCAATTGTGTTGTAGTATGTTTGTTGCATTATTCTGGTTGTAGTATCCTCCCATCCTGACATGAAATTTGAAATTTCAGTTTTAACAATTTATTATTGTTTTGTACAAAGGACATACATAGGATGTTAAGAATAGTCCATAGTAGCAAGTGCTGCAGTTTAATGCTATTTTATATCATTGCTTTGGGGGATTTAGGGAGCATGTGTGAGTGAAATAAAATGAACAAGCTTGCTAATAATACATAAGATATATTTTTCTTTTCAAAAACTACAACAGCATATGTAAAGAAAGCAAATTTCCTTGCTTAGCAGGCAAATAAAAGGCATCAAAAGCTAGAATTTGTTTTGGCTTGTATCTATTTCTGAGACAAAATACAGCTGTGCATTATAAGCACTTGTGATATATTATTTTGAACATAGAAAATAAAGAATTTTGAAACAGTCACGTGAAATATAAAGGCACTACACAACTCCACACTCAGAGATACACATTTATATTTTGTACTGCAAAAGGAATATTACTTGTTCATGGAAATGATCTTATGGTCTTTGTAGGCTGGGATTGAGTTTTTGACAAAACTGATCTTAAAATCAAGACCTTGAGTACCAGAACGCTACCTACAATTCACTTCATTTTTATTTGCATAGCGCTTTTAGCAATAGACATTGTCCCAAAGCAGCTTTACAAAAATATATAAATTCTAATTATTTCATTTATAAATTTCAAATTTGTTTCTAATGAGCAAGCCAGAGGCAACAGTGGCAAGGAAAAACTAGGACAAAAAAGAGAAACCAGACTCTAAAGGGAACACATCCCCATCCGGGTGATACAGTAGCTTTATAAAAAAATTAACTGAACTGAATACCTTCATCTTAGCCCTCAGAGGCGTAAAACCTATGCGAAATGATCTGTTGTGGCGACCCCGAACGGGACAGCCGAAGGCTAAAACAACTTTTTTGCTAACCCCATTTTACTCAGTATCACATAATGGAAAATCAGTGGAATTGATTGAGGGTTGCCAGGCATCCCTCAATAACGACAGCTTCAGAATTATCTGCACTGTTTGTGAAAAGGAAAATGCAACTGTAAATGTAGGTTTAACGCAATCATATTTTAGCCTTGCCCTTTTATGTTTAACATGGACGGACACCCATGGTTGGAAACAAACTATTTTAAACATTAGAACGTTTTAATCCATGGCACCAAATAGTTCTAAAAGTGACAACCTGCCTCTTAAAGAAGCATTCTATTAAAACTCCAGAAATGTGAACGGAAAGCTGGCTCTGAAGCGCTAGTCTCAGATTGTTAACCTTTGTTAAAGGTTAGAAATTCTTCCATATGACAAATGCGCTGTATATTTTTTAAAAATATTGACTTTATCCAGAAGCAATGAACTTTTATCCCAATGAGGTTTTTCTGGTCATTCAGCAAAGGTTTTGTAGAAATACTTTTTTTGGTCTCTGTTGTGGCTTTATAGTTACAAATAGTGCAGGACTCAGACACACCATGAGGGAATTGAAGACGGATGACAACTTGATGCAAACTCAAACTTTTAGTCAAGATATACATTATCATATTTTCTTATTTGTTTAGTAGTAGTATCAGTGTTTCTGAATGTGGCATTCCATTAGACCCTTATTATATTATTTTACATATATCAAACATCTAACTGTCTCTGTTAGCACTGAAGATGAAGAAAACCTTAGTTTGGTGCCAGAACTTTGCATTTTTTTTTTTAGTTGTGAGCATGCACTTTTATTGCTTCACAGTTATATTTAGGACAGTGTTACTCATATACTGATGTCAGAAGAGATATTATTGTCTCGCACAAAAGTGTCAGTGCTATAAAGAGAGCCATTAAGACAACATGTTGCACCATTCTAAGTAAATAAATAAATAAATCCAAGCAGAAGCAGGGTTGACTACTTGGGGACAAACCTGGAAGTGTCACTGGGTGCTATTACCTCTTATATTAGAAGCCCCACAGGTCTGCTGTGCTCTTGCCATGATTTTGTGAGTTAAAAAGTCCATCAGAAAGCCATTACAGCTGCAGGGAAGCAAGATGAGTATGACGCTATTGGCAAAAAAAGGGCCAGTAGAAATTGTCCCATCTATCATAATTATACTTATTGTGTGCCACTGTGAGGGGCCAGGGGAGTGAGCCCCTTGGCTGACCTGAAACAGGTTACATGGAAGCTAAAATCTCTGGTAGGTTTAGAAACTAAGAGACAGACGTTTGTCATGTTTTAGAGTATGTGTGTTAGGAAAGTTGTATTAAATGAGTTATAATGGCTTTGGGGATGCTTCATTTTGTTTGTGAGAAAGAACTGTTTGTTCCCAACAGCACTCGCTCTAACATTGATCCTTTCACAACTATTAGAGCAGGGGTCATCAACTGGCAGACTACAGTCTGGATACAGAAACAGCAAAGTATTTCAGCAGATGGAAAGAAGTGGAAAATTTTGCAGCAGAGCCAATAAATATATGAAAAAAAAAAGTATTTTTTATTATTTTTTTTGCTTAATGCAGCTCATCAGTAATCTGCAGTAGGTATATTTGGTCTGAGTTGAGGTAGCGATTTGAAAGATTTTTTTTTTGAAATACACTATATTGTTTACCCTGTGGTTTGAATGGCGAGCCTAAAAACATGGCTTGTTTACAGAAAAGATGACTGGACAATGTATAAATTTATGATGCTATGCAACAGTTGTATAGTAGTATAGTATATGGAATGAGATCGTTAAGCATAAAAGGTAACTGGTGTCAAAATTCAGTAATTTTAAGAAAGTCAAGCAAGGAATTTTATGTAACTGGAGCTTTACACATTTGCTTTGGATTTAAGAACTACAACATGACTCACAGACAAGGTCATGTTTCAATCCTTTATGGGTTTTTTTTTGTGTGTGTGTAAAAAGTAAATTAGGACAAAAAGTTAAGTTTTATAAATGTGTGTTCTTCCCAGCATGGATGTTGTAGGCCTAACAATAGGGCACTTAATATAAAAGATTGATACATTGCGCTTCCCTTTGCATCTGACAATGAGAAAACGTCCTCAGCGTGAACCACAGTGGGTAGTGGGCTCGGGATGTGACTGATGTAGATGTCAACTCTGTGCCATGAATCCCTCATGATCCATGGCTTCTTCACCTGCTGCCATCTGTACATCCCCTCACCAGGAGCCACCCCAACTGAGGGTTGCCAAGCATCCATGGAGACGTTTATTATTAATGACGACCACGCACCATGCTTGAAAACATGGAGATGAAATAGTGTGTGAAATCCACACCTGTTTGCAGTAGCAGAGGTGCTTGTGGCTCCTTCCCCAGGACCACCTGACCTGGGAGTTTGCTGGGGGGTCGGATTTTATTGGTGAACACAGAGAGATGGAAGTCTAAGCATCAATCTTTGAACTGACAGCTGGAGAGAACTACTGTGGGAATTTGATTAATGAGAACAAAGGTCTGCTGTTCTGTGGGCCTATCACTTGAAATAGGATTAAAAGGCTCGATTCAAAACATTTCCTCTAAATAGTTTATATGATTTTACACACATAGCAGTGTTTACAACATTTCACAGCTTTATAAATGAATTGCTGAAAATTAAAAATATACACAATTTTCCATCTACTCCAAAAGTTTCAATTAGCTGCAACATGTTGAGTCTCTGATATTGCTTTAATTTGCACTGGAGCTGTGTGGCTAAAAATTGCTAAAAATGAAGAGTGGTTTATCTCAAAAAATCTATGGACTGTACTATGTAAATATTTGTAAATATGATTTAGATGATACACACAGTATAGCTTAATAACTGTAATTTAAACATCCATATATTAGCCTCATATTTCCAGTAAAGATGCTAAAACTTTATGTTATTATTCGATTTAATCACTAATCTGACTGGACAAGCTCCATTCCAATAGGGCTTAAATTTAGTATAACTGCACTGAGACATTTCACTGTGTCTAACACTCCGCTTGCCTTTTTTGTAACGGGAAATTTCAATTCTAGCATCAGTCCCGTTTAAACTGTTACAGCAGTAGAGTTAGTAACATCATTGTAGTACAGGTCTCATCAAACAAATACCTTGGTGTCTTTTTTGATGACTCACTAACATGGCAGATACATGTGGATAATCTTTGTAGTAAGATTCAACAAAGATTGCATTTTTTACGTCGTCTGAGAGTCCATGGGGTTGACCAAAAATTTATGGTAATCTTTTACCAGGCAGTAATTGAGAGTTTAATCAGGTACTGTATCACAGTATGGTTTGGGAATCTATCTGTGCAATCGAGATCAAAGCTGATACGAATGATACATATTGCTTGGAAAATTATAGGAGTGAAAGAATTGACACCATTGCAAACTATGTACGAACATGCCACTGTAAGACACGCTGAGAGGATTGTCTGTGATTTTTCCCATGTTTTGAATATGGAGTATGAGTTGTTGCCTTCTGGCAGGAGGTTCAGAGTTCCTCGCTGCAGATTAAATAGATTTAAAAACTCTTTTATCCCAGTGTCGGTAAAGTTGTTAAATAGGGGAAGGACATAGTTGCTATTTTATGTATTCAATATCTTATGAATTGTATCTGTTTAATGTGTGTACTGTATGATTGCAGCATGGGAGATGGCCCAAGACAAATTTCCCTACTGGGGACAATAAAAGTTTACCTTACCTTACCTTACCTTACCTTACCTTACCTTACCTTACCTTACCTTACCTATTAGCGGACAGGGCAAAAGTTACATTTTTATCAATGAATAAATCTTTTGACTTGAATCCTCATGCTTACAAAAATGAAGAAATGAGGCCAATTTCACTGGATATACCTTTAACAGGAACGTACATATCAGTCTAGGTGCAACCAGCAGCTAAATAGCCAGCTAGCTGATGGGCTACTGGTGGCTGCATCTTCTTCTGTATCTATTTCCATAGCAGAACAAAAATAAACATTGAAAACTGGCACCTGTGATATTCAGAAAAAGACACGTTGCTCGTTGCAATATTGCTTAAATAGAACTACAATTAGTAATACATTGGTATATATAAAAGTCTCACTGTTTATGTAAGGAATAAATCTATTTGGTGTTTCCTCTTTTAGGAAATATGATGAAGTGTTACTGTTAGCACTTACACCAAGTTTTTTTATAGTAACATTTAATGTTGTGGAACATCAACAAATCTAGTTAGTTCCTGTGATCACTTATGTTACAGCAGCACAACAGTCGTTCCTTCACCAGTCTCTTTTTTGTACTTTCCTTAGAAGTCAATAAGACAAAAAAAAAAAACACTTCAGAAATTTCAAACTGCTCCTCTTTCCTGAAGACTTTCTCATGCTGCAAAACCTCTACACTGCTACGCATAGCCACAAGCTAAAAATATATTCAGATTTATAAACGTGTGTGACATCGCCATCATTCATGCACAAGTGTTTACTAAAGTCCAATAAATATTGCTCTTGTCTTTGCATCTGACAGAGAGAAATTCTTTTAGGTGGGAGTTGCAATGGGCTTGAGCTGTGACTGATTTACCTTTAATCCTTCATTTCTCTGGGTCTCCTTCTGCCTCTTAACATCCTTCCATGGCACTGATTAAACATAACCACATCTGTCAGCACAATCTGTTTGTTCTTTCTCAGTACAGTGATTAGATGCTCAGTTTTGGATCATATTTTTAAAAAAGAGAGAAATATAATCATATTATGGCAAGGGACGGTCTCTCCCAGCTTCAGATAGGATGAAAAAAAGGAATAAAATAATGATTTAATTCTCCCTTCAAATGAGTGGGCTATTAAGAAGGTATCACATAATCAACAGTGTGACAGTGGATATTAATAAAAGTTTTTTTTCTTTAAGGCTTTGTAGGCTTACAAATGTTAATGCATTTTCTTGGGTAGGGTGATATTACGGGCACTTCATGGATCATTAGACATCAAAGCACATAATGTTTCTAACCTTAAGCTGTGCAATATTGCAATATTTCATGGGAGAGGATTCATTTTAATGATGCAAAACTGGAGGCTGTGGGCGAAGATGACTAAATTGAACTTTGCTTCTCTGAAGGTATGGGATAATATGCTGCATTATTAGACTTATGGACTTAAGTCAAGACACATGATTTTTAAGGTTGATTTCAAGGGCAGTTTAAGGCCACTATTATTATTATTATTATTATTATTATTATTATTATTATTATTATTATTATTATTATTATGAATTATGAGCATAGTGGCTTAGTGGTTGGGTTCGTTTACCACCTCTGCCCAATGTGCAGAGCTTGCATGTTGTCCCTATGCTTTAGGGGTTTCCTCTGTGGATTTCGGTTTTGTCCCACATGTGCAGTCTGCTAAATGACATCTCTGTATTAGCTATTATTTGTAAATAGCTCTATGAGTGTGTATGCAATTGTGCCCTGCAATAGCTTGGCATCCGAGTCCAATGGGATAAACTCCAGGCTTCCCTCAACCCTGTGTAGGATAAGCATTAAAGGAAATGGATGATGATGGTGATGATGATGATGATTTAGTAGTAGTTTAGACCAGAGCAGAATGAACAGATTATATTTATTTTTTTATCTGTGTTGTGACCTCAATTTCAATTTCACAATGTTGTTTTTCTCTTTTCTTCCCAATCTTGTACTCATCAGAAAAACATTATAGATCAATTGATTTGAGGAATTGCTTATACTGTTTGGAACACAAGTCTTTAAAACTACTGACTCTAAATTACTTGCTACCATCGAAAACTCTCAAAATACTGTGGAGGTAAATGATGTACTTCAATATGCTGACAAAGGGATGTATAAAAACAGCCTCTTGACACCCTGTGTTATGTTATGAAGTGAATATAAAGGACAGATGACCACATAAGAGATAAATGATTTCTGATGAGAATAAAACATTTGAGGTGGGGCCTTTGTTCCCCAATTGTGCCACAATTTCCCCAAAACGCTTTTCATCATATCAAAGGAAAGGAATACATTACTGGTTTCAACTAACCAGTGGATTGGGATCTACACGAACAGCAGTAAAATCAGAAAAAGAGGAATTGAGAAGGATCTAAAAGGCCTTAATTAAAAAACACACTGAGGTGAAGTAACAGGTCAAATTGACTCTATACTCTATAGGATTTTGTTGGCTTGATGCATGAAACACACTAGGGTGCTTCAAACAGTATTTTTTTAGAAAGCTGTCAGCACTTAACTATCAAAAGGACTCTAGAACTACTAGTGAAACAAGGAACATGTTCACAATTTTATATAAATTGATTTTTATAATTCTTTTATCCTTAATATTAAATCTGTCATGAGTAAAGGATTGAACAAATGGAGTTCAGGCTTAGTGCATAACAGAATAATATGAGAATAAAATATGACACTAAAGAGGGAGCATATTCTAGTTTGAATATTATAATAACACTTACTATTTTAAATTTACATTTATTGTTAATAATCCCTAGTGGTCCCAGATAAATATAAATCTCTTTTGCAAAGGAAACCTGGCAAAGAAGACATTAGTAATTCATTGTAAATAATTGTTGTACGTCTACAATAAAATGCTGTGTTGAAACAAACTTAATACATTAATATTGTGTTTTATTGTTCGTTGTAGCCAGTATGGTATTCTGTGAAAATATTTATGGATTACAGTGTATCAGAGAACCTTATTTTATATCTACAGTAATAATGTGGAGAATAAAATATGCAGTACAAATAATTTTAATCTTTTCAATTTTAAATGTTCATATTATATAGGCATATCATAAATAAATAATTTAAGCATGTACAGCTTTATTTACTTGTTGTTTTTTAATGCAGTAGTCAGAATTATGTCACATTTCATTACTTTCCTTCATTTTAGACATTTTCTTATTGTGCAATTTCAAATTGTGCAAACACCCAAGTCCTTATACCGTTGGAATCTGCAGAATCTGGTTGTATTTGTAACATGTAGTGGATTGAGCATGTAGTGGATTGTGTAACATGCACGATTGCTTGTGTTAGTTTAGTTGTGTGTGGAATATTTACATATATTTACTGTTTGTTCATTTAGCCACTTGGTGTTGGAATTGTCTTTTGTTTAGATGGAAATGGTCTTATAGCAGAGCTTTTTTCTGTACTTCTGCTATGCTGCATGTGTAGACACATTTAGGCTTTGTATGCTTAAGAAAGGATTTATCATTTCTGTCCTGGCTCATGAAATGGGTTAAAGGCAATCCATTAAACATTGTCAAAAATCAAAGCAGTGGTCAGGGCACAGATAAACAACAATAAACTGAAATGATCCATAATTGTAAGATAAAGAACACAGATGAGGGTTAAAACATGGAAATAATCACGGCCCAGGAACTTAAGCACTAAGGAATTCTGACTGGACAACATGAATGCCCAATAAGACATTTATGAGAAACAAGGATACATGACTGTTTGTTATACTGCACAAACTATTTACAGAGAAAAGTGGACACAGTAGGATAACATTACCCTAATGGACATAAGTAATTTTAAGTCAGCATTTAAACTTAATCCAATTTGTGATACTGACTAAGTTAACTCAGATTTTCCTTGAGTCTTATCCATTCCATTGATGAAACTCCATTGAAATTGATTTAATATGTATCTTTGGCTTTTACACAAACCTTTGTAGATCGTGTCTGCGCGGATGCACATACTAGGAAATTTTTTAATTCATGGAAACAGGGAGAACATGCAAACTCCACACACACAAGGCGGAGGCGGGAATCGAACCCCCAACCCTGGAGGTGTGAGGCGAACGTGCTAACCACTAAGCCACCGTGCCCCCCCCAGGGGATTTATTAATTAATATATTTTTTTTTACATTAATACACTGTTATCAACATGTAGCCATGTAATGATTCATTTTTATACTTTTATTAAAATTATAGAGCACTGTGCCATTACTGCAAATAAACATTACAGTATAATGCTGTAAATGTTATTTACACTAACTACCTGAATGCCAATAAACAGCAATCCAGCAACTCATTTAATCAAATCCCAAATACTTTACAATGATTTAAATTTATTAATCATAACACAGTCAGAACATGTCTAAGTCATTCCAGATTTTTTATTATGGGATACTGTATGTATTTGAAATACAATTACATGCATATGCCATGGACTAAGCCTCTGAGTGGAAAGAACAGGCCAATTAACTTGAACTATAAAATACAGTAAGTAAAGTTACCAATTGTAATGGACTTTATAATAAACTTTAGTACTCTGTTACACTGACTGCTTGACTGCTATATATATATATATATATATATATATATATATATATATATATATATATATATATATATGTGTATACATATATATATATATGTATATATATATATGTATACATATATATATATATGTATACATATATATATATATATATATATATATATATATATAAACCCTCAATGTAATCAAGGAAAAAATGTAGCCCTTATTATTGAATGAAAAATCTGAGAACAAATACATTTTAACTAATGTGTGTTTGCAAAGCACAGAGCTGCTGTCACATACTGTATCCTGTGAAATAATAATTAATAAAGCAGTTAATGAAAGTGTCACAGGTTCTTTCTCAGTTCCTCCTCGTCGTCTGTATTGGCACTGTAATTATTGTTTTAACACTCCAGACGGACTATTTTTACCTCACAAGTACTCCGTTGGGTATTTTCACTCGTTCAAGAATTTCACTTAAATGTCAAAGTCTGCGGAATTCATCTGGCGCTCACACCAGCCACGTTGAGCAAAACTCTAAAGGCTTTTCTGTGTGTCAATTTGACATCACCTCGTGTCCCTGTTAGATGCCTCAACTGACATCAGTGTACTATGATGAAGGACATTATGCAAATGCTAAATTCCCATAACCAAAGCATGTCATTGTTGAGTGTCTTTGCTGCGGAAGCGTTCGTTATTACTCATGAATCCAAATGAGTCATCTATATCACCGCTTGAATGATCAAATTATGGATGTCTTGCGAATATTTAATCTGACTTCAATGAAATCTTCAGTTGAAAGCGTATTCTTTGGTTTGTCCTTGCCAGGGAGCAACCTTATTTCCTTTCATAACTCAAGCTTTCATTGCATACAATAACACAGTACAGTAGAAGGACAGGAATCTTATAACCTCATCATCTTTGGCGTTTATTTGGTCACAGTGCAGAAATTTGAACCATTGACCTTGTAGTTATGGGTTTGAGGTACCTCTGACATTGTGCCTGCTAAACGTTATTAAACCACACTTTTGTGAAATCGAAATTCTAATTGCTCAGAGGCTGTTAATGTATTTTTTCAGTGCTGGCTGTAATTCAATTTACAGGTTTCTGTGCTGATTACATGTTATTGTTTCTATAGTCACAGCTCATTCACAGAGACTTGTATAACAGGCACTTAATCTAAGGTTAAAAGTAACAGAATTAAAAAGCATGCTGAGATTTAACTAAGAAAAAATATATAATTGTTGATATGACGGAGCTCTCTGTAAGGAGTCTCGGATCCCAGCTCTTTGTAAGAATCAGGATTTTTTTTTTTTTTGCCACAGGAAAGTCTCTAGGACAGAGGACTTTCTGGTTAACTTAAAGAGAAGGAAACTTTTGTAAGTTAATGTGGGAATATTCATTGATAGTTGCTATAATGTATCTCAAAAGAGGAGCTATTTACTTACTTTTCTTACTTGTTATCTTTTCTTGTTAAACTTCTTTGAATTGTTGAAATCTCTGGGTTTGAACGAATCGATTAAGAAATAAACATCGGAAAACCCGAGAAACAGAAGAAAATACTGTGTAGCTTTGAAGAAAACTGTATAATTCCACTTTATGAGAGCTCAGATTTATCCAACCTGTGTAAAATATACCTAAGGAGGCTCCCTCTGCCCATTTAAAGCAAATCCTCCAATAATGTGCAAAAATGAGTGTAATATATTTAGCTTAAATATAAGGCATCTAAATACAATAGTTTAAAATTTATCGGCAGCCTTACAATTAATACCGGGTGATGCCGCAACTGGAAAGAATAATAGCACTGAGATTTTTTTCTTTATCCCTTTATTTCTTTACCCTTTCTCTAGCAGAATATTTCAAACTCTTCTTTATTCTTTGGTTTTGCTCCTGTTGATGTCTTTCTTCAATTAAACAGGAATAAGATGAATCCGAAGACTGACATGACCTTGCAGAAAAAAAGGTTACAAACTAATAAAACTGAAGGTCCTTTCAGTTTTCTGAAAAGGAACCGAGTGCTCAGAGATTTCATATATGCCTGTCATTACTTAATATAAACTCTGTTTCTTTAGAAAATGTAGGTTATCGTTAATATTGTTTGGTGATAACTGTAAAACATTGTGAATGCAGTCTTACTCAGCCAGGCTTGATAGGACTTTATATTGTTTCTGTGTACCCCAAAGTCGAGTATTTTAGATTCTTCGTTTTATGTACAAAATGCTACACAGCAACCAGGCATTGTGTCTGTCATTTGTTCATAATGTTCTTTCATTTGTTTTCTCATAAAAGGAGGCTGGATCTTGACGAATACATTTTCCTGACATTTAACAACTCAAATCCATCAGACCAGCAAAAGCCTCAGAGCCTCACAAAAAAAGTATCAGAATGGAAGAATAAAAATAGGAAATTAGTTCTACACAAGAAAAAGTACTATAGTTGTCTAAATAAGTATATTTCAAAACGTTTGTGCATGCTATAGGTTGTTTGGACAGAAAATTTGTTATTATTCACTGGATATTCTGCTTAGAAGACATTTATCCATTTGCATGTGCAGATGATCGTGCACATACAGTATGTGACAGTATTTCTGCGACAAAACTTAATATAATATTAACAAAAAAAAAATTACTGATCATATTTAACCTATATTTAAATTATATTTAACCATATAATCTGAAATGAGATCATACAGTATTTCTTCAATGAAAAAAATATAATTTAAAAAAATATAATCTACTCAACATAGGATCCTGATCGGTGTATGTGGGTCTTTGTTATCTCGAGCAGAAGTAAAGTCAAATAATTCAGAGAGCAATAATCTGAATTCCATTTTTGTCCTACGCTAGATTGATTCTCCAGTGCCAGTACGGATGTGCGTGCTGTGAATGAGCAATTTCCATTCACTCCCTATGTTCTAACCAAAATAGACAGAATTGGTGCATTTTATCTGATTAACTGAAAATCACACAGAAGCTCTGAAATTGTATAGTTAAAATGTTTAGCAAATGTAGATATTTAATGACATAACTACATTTAAGACTTTCTTTCTGAGGTCAGGTTTAGTGTCTTTGTAGTGTTCAATTTGAACCTAGTACTTTCCTTAGATGTATAGCAAACGCACCAAGTTGTATTTTAAAATCACAAGGGTGTTCATCCATTACCAACTATCAGAAATGTATTCCACCCTAATGTCATTATAACTTCATGAGTCATATTTCATAATGTTAATTTGTTAAATTTGTTAAACAACATATAAATTTGATGTAGACAAAGCCTTGTCCATGAGGTAAACGCATCGTTATTGGCTAGCTGACCAACTTGACTATCATGAATGACCACTAATTGCTAAAGAGCAAGAAAATACATTTATAATCTGTTTAAGCATCAACTAAAATCACTGACTAAGCGCTGTAAAGTGCATTATTCTGGCCATGCCATGTTAGAATGGGAAAAATAAACAAGCAGCAAATAGATTTCACTAGATAATCTGATAAAGTCTCATCCTTCCTGACGTGCTCAATAAACCGAAATGCAAAATACAACGGAATACTGCATTTGATTAGACTGAAGTGCTGACGAGGGAGGTTTTTACCCATTATCAGTTAGGTGTGGCCACCACAGAGAGCATCTCACAAGGCAAAGCAATTAGTGTTAGAATTCATCATGTAATCAAGCTCAGACAGGGGCAAGGTATTCATTTCTTGCCGCTCACAGTGGCAGGGAGCTTATGGGAACTCTCGTGATTCGTCTCTTGGCCCTTGTCTGCCCAGATTTAGCGCACTGTTGGGTGTTTTTCAACACATCATGTGCTTGACCTCTTGGGTCACATTCTGACAAGGCAATTCAGCGCTAATTATCCACTGCACCGTTCGCCTCACTTATGGTCTATTTCTCTCTTTCTCTTTACCTCCTTTGTTTTCTCCTGACCAGGATTAATTCTAAATTTCCTCCCATACCACAGTTTTGGTGTTGTAGGATTAGTTGAACTGTTTGCATGGATTTTTTTTTCTTTTCTTTTTAACAAGGTCATTCTTCCCCCACCCATTTAAAGTGTTTTCTAAAAAAATCTTGGTTGCCTGTTAATAAAATAAATTTTACAGACAGTCCAAGATGTAAATCATTCTGCCATGATTTATATTCATAAACTGGAATAAAGATAACTAATTCACATCCTCTTCTAACAAAAGTAATCCACATTATTATATTACAGTGATGAAAGTGAATTAACAAGGCTTTATTCTTAGTACCATAGATGACTCAGCTGTGGAAAAAAGGCTCTGGTGAGCCTGCTGGATCTGGAAACTGGGCTTGTATTTATAGCATTCCCATGTACCCTTACAGTGTAATTTCAACCCTCAGGCTCCTACGCCATGTGATGTCTCATTAGTGTACTACTTCCCACACACTCATGGTGTTTCTCCTGTAGTGCACCACTGCTACAGGTTGAGAGAGGTCATAAGTATTAAGTCAGCCACAGAAATGCTATTTTGCTCGGGTCACATTTTTCAAGATGCCGTTACTAACGATTGCTTAATCTATCAGAGAGGGAATTAAAACTGTGTTTCCTAAATGACCTTTAATTTTCATAAAGAAAGCATTTAAGATCTTAACTCTTTCTCATTTGTTGTGTATTGCTCTGGGAAATGGCTTGCTGCATTATTATAAAAGCATGTTATACTGAAAGTGTCATATTCATTGATGTATCCTAATAGGCGACCGTTAAGCAATGAATATTATTCCATAACGAGACAGTGCGTTATAAGGAGGAGTTCTCTAAACTCCCTAATTAGGGATGCACGTGATGCATGCAGTGGTGCTCTCAGCGCCAGGATTGTTAATTGAATCTTTTATAATTGATGCTCAATTAAGAGGTTTTTACTCACTTCCTGTGTAAACATTGTTTTCCCCAATAAAGAGTGCAGGTGGTCAGAGGGGTGGAAGCAGGATGGAATAAATGGGCCTCAGGAATTTGGCAGGGCCTCAAAGTGTGCGTGAGAGAGCATGTAAAGGGCGGGGGAGAGAGAGAGAGAGAGAGAGAGAGAGAGAGAGAGCAACTGGGAGAACAGGATTAAATTCTGTCCATGTGGAAATCACACCTAAGGCCAAACCCAGCTGATGATGTGTGGGATGCCACGTTTGACCCTTGTTAGCCTTGATATTATCTTGTTTTCCACTTACTATAGCAATCAACACAAGTTTCTAACCCCTGGGTCAAGTCATCTGTCATTATGATGCACTCACACATTCTGCTGCTGTATGTTCTGGTGGCTCATGATTAGTGTTGAAGTGGATTTGATCCCTTGCAATTAACACCAAAAACTTCCATTCTCTGAAGAAAAGTATGTTGTGTTGTAAAATGCAAAATGAACTTAGATTAATAAGGAGCTTTGAAAAATAGGTTGAATTCAAACAACACTGAATTCAACCAATATTAAAGTGAGACTTATTTGGAGAATTGACTCTGTTGTATGGATTTTATTTACTTAGACAGATACATTAGATCATGCTTTAATCTGAAAGGAAATTCATGTTCAATTAAGTACATTGCATTTTTTAATGGGCCGTTAGATTCACATTCCCTTCCATTTTGAAGGTACAAATATAAGGGTTCCACCCCAGAGACAAGTAATTCCATAATTTTAAAATAAACAAGCTAGTGTTTAAGACTTAGCAGATATAACAGATATTTTAGGAAGGAGAGGCAAATATTGTCAAGCATCTGGCAGCATTAGAACAAAGAGTTTAGGAATAAAGGTAGATGCAAACCTTTGAAAAGAGTCAATGGTGTGGATCTAACGTACCAGAAATGCCTCACTGTCTGCTTTTCTTTTCTTTCTTAGATGCAGTCTAACTGTGGCAGAGTTGACTGCTGTCCCTGGAGCTGTCCAGGCTTAAAGACTGGGAGTGAATAAATGGGGATACTTTGCCAGTTTAACTTGACTGAATAAAGTTTTTGATAACAGATTTGAGATCCAGAGAGAGATTTGCTTGAGGGAGAAACTAAGCACAAGGCTTGGGCATCTGACTCATCCCTACATCTAAAATGCTTTTAACTCATAACTTGATGGAAGTAGAATAGATGGTTAGTTTCCAGTGTACTGTTTCCTTTATTGTACATACATGTGCATGATACACGTGTTCCTAGCATGGGTGTCAAATCAATTTAGAAGCTCTATGCAATATGCTAAAGATGAGTTTACAAGAATAAAATACACCCATTGAGTACATTACCTGACATGATCATCTGCATCCAATTTAATGCCATGGCAATCAGAGATAACCAATGACAAAGTTCTGGCAGTGACATATACAGTAACAATGATATAGGACTGTGTGCCATTCACTGAACATCAACAAATACAATAGCAGCAATAGCAAAACATACATAAATACAGGCTACGTAGAATGTTCCAGCATATAAGTCCTCATTTTCTGCAAAAAACTAGATTGTGCTGATTGATGATGTAAGCAGGTCATATTAATTTGTCTAGAATTGTACATCTTAGCAATTTAGGATTGTAATCTTATAATCTAGCAGAATCTTTTGTGAGGTTTAATTGGGATCATGTTATCCAGAGTAACAGCTAATAAGCTAATAATAATAAACGGCTTTAATTAGGAGACTTAAACAATGTATAGTTTAAATTAGTCCTGGTATGCAACATAATGTGGGTACCAACGTATACACCTTGGTAAGGATTGTATTGATATTGTATGTGCCATTCCGAACACACATTCTGCTACTGGCACTTTTTCTTAATTCAGATATAAGTAGTGTAAAAATAGTTGAAATAGACCTTTTAATGCCCATTCCTTTTCAGCCAATACCTACAGAGCGTCCATGTGTCAAATGCCCTCAGGAAATTACATGTTTAGCAAAGGAAGAATGTAGCTCTTAATGCAGAAATATGATAATCATCTCTTGGCTGGCTCAGCACCCTTGCTTCTTAATATCTCCCTGAGCAGATGATGTATTTGAAACGGGCTGCTCCCTGACACCTAAATGACAGAAGGTTATTTCTGTCTACTCAGCATTTCCTCCATCCTAATCCCACTCAGCTGCTTGACACTGATGAACTGCGGTTTGCCTGCACACGCTAATCTCTGCCAAGGTTCTGACCTTACTTGCATATAGTATAGAGTTCTAATTGAACTCCACTCTTGTTGCTGTGAAGGAGATTTTCTCCTCATTTTCTTCTGGAGGTGGAGCCTATGTGCTGTGATGGAGGAAAGCAAACGGCAAGACTTATCGCAACCCTGGAGATAATATACAGCTATACCATAAAAATGAAAAAGTACAAAGAAAATCCTTCTGCACAGACCTGGCGCCAATGGCTGTCATGACTTTATTTCCCATTGCTTCTAATAATGTTTCTGTTTTATAGCTCTATTTCCCCTCTGCATCCTTTTACACATAGGGTTATACTAACTTTTTAGCAACTTTCAGTTGTATTAGTCATTTGGTTTTTTTGTGAACAGAATGTAGAGTAGCACTTTTCAATCCCATCCTTGATGACCCAATTTCCTGCTCTAATACAGCAGATTCATATAATAAGGTTATTGCCAAGATGAGATATGACAGATTGGTCAAACCCCAAAATGAACAGTGGAGAGCACCTTGAAGACTGGTAGTATGTCACATTAGCCTAGAATAAAATAGTAATCTGCATGCCATAGTAGGCTATAAAGATTACTCCAGAGCACGGCAAAAAACTTTTTTTTCATTTTGTTTCTTTCTAGACATAAACTTCTACATAATATTAACAAAATGATCTGCAAATAGGCGAAGACTATTCCAAGCTTGAAATGAGAACACTTTCTAAATAAAGGTTTAATATAATAGATTTGTTGTCTTGTAATCATTCACTCCCACTCATTTTCTACCGCTTATCCGAACTACCTCGGGTCACGGGGAGCCTGTGCCTATCTCAGGCGTCATAGAGCATCAAGGCAGGATACACCCTGGACGGAGTGCCAACCCATCGCAGGGCACACACACACTCTCATTCACTCACGCAATCACACACTACGGACAATTTTCCAGAGATGCCAATCAACCTACCATGCATGTCTTCAGGCTGGGGGAGTCCCCAGAGGAAACCCCCAAGGCACGGGGAGAACATGCACACTCCACACACAAGGCGGAGGCGGGAATCGAACCCCCAACCCTGGAGGTGTGAGGCGAACGTGCTAACCACTAAGCCACCGTGACCCCCTACTGTCTTGTAATCATCTAAAAGGAAATACTAGATCATTCACTATATTTTAACTCACTGAGATACACATTTTTTTTGCAGTGAGTACTGTGCCTTTTCTGATGAACACTTAAATTACACACTAGATAAGTTTTACTTCATATCAGAACTATAGACTGCATACTGGTGGCTTAAATGTTAGGGTTCTGACACACCAAGTGGCATCATGCAGTATTTCCTCTTCAGTGACACAAGTAAGCTCTTCTCAGCTCCCATTTGTTCAACTAGATCATTTGCTGGGTTCCCACAGGAATACAAGCTACTGCCCCTGTTGGTAGAAAGTTATTTCTTTTCACCCAGCAGGAGCATGTACATGCATGAGCTGTGTAATCTAACGCTTTTCACAAAAAAATGAAGCGTTTATTAGTTGACTCTAGTCTTTAGAAGTGGTCTCTCTGACACCATCTTTCTATGCCAAGAAATCATTTTTATTCTATATGTGATATATGTCTCTTTTACATCATTATACCTAAAATATAGGTTCTGGTGCACTCAAGTCGTTGTTTCCTTTATTTTGTTCAGTGTTATTGATTTTGTCATTATGTCACAGTTCCTTGGCAAATCAAGGAGCATTCTGTTTTTATGGCCATGACTTTACCACACCAGAAATGCCTCAGTGCCTAATTTCTCAAGTCTGATGCAGTAACTGTGGCAGACTTGGATGCTGTCCTTGGAACTGTTCCGAATTAAAGACTGGGAGTGAATGAAAGGTGAAAATGTAGCCTTCGCCAGCACAACCTGCCTGTATTAAGTTCTGATCACAGATTTGAGATACACAGAGAGATCTGTCTGAAAGAGGAATTAAGCACCAGCCTTGAGCTTCTGACTCATCCACAGTTATGCAACATCTAGCATTGATGATGCTGAAGTGCTCAATGAAGGCGGATAAAAAAAAAATTGTTTCACTTTAATTAAGAGGATGTACGTTCCTGTTCATAATGCTTAATGTTCATTTTACGAAATACATAATTCATGCACACCAAGCATTCATCTATTCAAAATGATCTCATTGTCACTGGCTTACCAAGGGGCATTGCTTCATAGAGTCCAGTGCTTCTCAGCTGTGTATTGTATTCATATGTCAGTATTCAAATGTAACCTTTAACCTTTACCCTAATGAATATGCTTAACCTTTCCTATAATGTTGCACAGATACTGGAAAAATAATCCCACATGGAACAGTGCTCCTAATGGGCCACTAACAGTGTCAACACCTAAATCTGCTGATATTAGAAACAGTTTTTCCTCCTGTTACTGCTACAATTTTACAGGTTCCTTTCAAATGGAAAAGATAAAAAAAATATATTGAAGGAAAGCAATTAACTGACAACTTTAAGTCCCTTTAATCTCTGTTTGATACCCAATTTGATTAAAAAGAACCTGACAGTGCCACCTGAAAAGCTGCTGTTTCAAATGTCATCTCTGGTACAGGAAAATAAGCTGTTCTAGTTTTATCACGCTTGATAAAATGATGAAGGTTTTGTAGTTCTATTTGAACTAAAAACAATTATGTAGACATTGAAAACAGATGAATAGAAATTTAGAGATTAAGTGAATTGTTATTAATGCTTTCTATAAAGGAACTATAATGACCTATGAATACATTTCTAAGAGCTTATAATAGATTTATGAGGCATTATGTTGACAATGCATTACATTATGCAACAATAGTTATAATGCATATATAGGTAATGTTCATAACACCTTATATCACCAATACCAAAAAAATAAGTGAAAAGAAAGAAAGAAAGAAAGAAAGAAAGAAAGAAAGAAAGAAAGAAAGAAAGAAAGAAAGAAAGAAAGAAAGAAAGAAAGAAAGAAAGAAAGAAAGAAAGAAAGAAAGAAAGAAAGAAAGAGAAGACAATTACATGACAATATGGAATTTATTTTCTGGGGGCATTTTTTTCTATATAATTTGATATAATTTATAGCTCTAAAGAGGCGTTTGCTGATGTGGGCAGATATGACCAGATATATTTGTAACCATGACCTTAATTAGTTAAATTACAAAATTAGCTTTTGAACTAGTTAATTTGTGTAAATATTTTGTGAACATCTGTTATATGAAATAGCCTATTCATTGCAGAACTAAATAAAAAACAAACTGCAACTTAAAAGATCCCTCTTATTTCTTTTAAATGATGAATGTATTGCTGATTTATATATATTATGTGAATTACATGTAGAACCGTACAGCAGATTGTTATCCAATCAGATAGCAATTCCAAGTAGCAGTAAGTAGTTGAAAGCCATAATATAATGACAGAAAACTGAATAAGAATCAGTAATATTTGCCTTTACCAACTGGTTGTTTTGTACGACATGTAACAAAAATAACATTAATGGCATGTTTAGATATAAAGACTTGCACTCACATGTTGTGACTCAACAGAATAAATTCTAAGATATCTAATCTCTTGACCTTCTTGAGTTCAGCACCATGTTTTCTGGTTCATCACTAAAAGTACTGTGTACGCGTCTCTCTCTCTCTTTCTCTCTCTCTCTCTCTCTCTCTCTCTCTCTCTCTCTCTCTCTCTCTATATATATATATATATATATATATATATATGTGTATGTATATATACATATATATATATATATATATGTATATATACATACACATATATATATATATATATATATATATATATATATATATATATATATATATATATATATATAGAGAGAGAGAGAGAGAGAGAGAGAGAGAGAGAGAGAGAGAGAGTACCGTATGTATGTACAAAGCTTACAGAATGGGACTGAAGCTTTTATCTGTCTCCTCTAGCTGCTCTGCTGACCCTTGAAAGTGCATGTGTGGAAATAGAGTAGTGGAAAATAAAACTCACATGAACTCCCTCCTAACACAAGTGTACCCAATGATTCTCCAAAAACCTAGTGAAAGTGTTCTGTCTGTAAGAAAAACAAACAAAATTGTATTTTTCTTCAATAGCAGGAAAATGGAAATGAATGAGTAATCTTTTTAAATACAACTTTTTTATTTTATCAGAGTAATGC
The DNA here is from genome assembly GCF_030014155.1 of Tachysurus vachellii. NCBI lineage: Eukaryota > Metazoa > Chordata > Actinopteri > Siluriformes > Bagridae > Tachysurus > Tachysurus vachellii. Next base: position 35,163,356 of record NC_083460.1, read on the forward strand.
TTTTCTTCTAACTGAAAATAGTATTTACTTTTGGTTTCTTTTTTTAAACAAATGAACAAAGTCACTGTGAACGCTTCAACAGTTTCTACTGCAAATGAATGAAAGCTGCTGGATGTAATGACTAAGAGAACATAGTGATTCTTGTAAATTAGAGAGTCAGTTGGTTGCAGCTTGCCTTTTAAACCCAGAACACGTCCTAGCCCTCATTTCAAGGGCGATCTTGTACCCACTTTGATCAGCTTATTTCAGAGTGGAATATAGGTGGAACATTTGCACCTCTCTTCTCAATTGGCTGAAGTGGCACAAATTGTGGTTAGTTTAAAAGCTGAGAGAAATTGAGAAAGACTCTCCAGCTGCACTTAGTCAGGATCTTCTCATGGAACCTTGTTGTCTTTCCTCTGTGGCTCTCTGCAGGGCATGGTTTGAGAGAGACATAACAAATGAAGTCTGGCGTTCTCAATTGCGACAAGTACTGTAAGTGACCTTTAGCTGTCACAAATGGTTCGAGTGCTGATCCTCTACAATCTGGCTGTCTCTAATGCTAGGACTCAAGATGGAGGTAGATGTTCGAACATTTTTCTCTCTTAAATTTTCGAATTTTTCATGTTAAAGTTGTCACAAACTTCTTATGTTTTAATGCTTAGAGTCGTAATAAAAATTACATTCTCAAATAAGGTTGCATTTAGAATTAGGTTATTATACGTACACCAAAGAAAAAATCTATATGCTTTTTTATTCTGTATTTTATATCTCTGATTTTTTCAATTTCTAAAGGTGCATGTGTTTAAAAACTATAGTTTAGATGCTATTAAACACATTGAAACAACTTCTTCTGCATAAATACTGATGTAAGGTTCTGACTCTGAATATGACCCATGGTCTACAAATGTTCAGACAGGTATCGTGTGGCCATGCAAAAAATATTAGACTAAAACATATTGTGTAATGGACAAAAAACTGATATGAAATAATGTACTCAAAAACAGATGGGTACTATTATATGTAATAGATTATCAAATTTTTCTCAATCCCAGAAAGAGTCTATATTTGCCAATTTTTTTTAGTGAATGTCATTTTGGAAATAATAATAATAATAATAATAATAATAATAATAATAAGGCCTGAAGCATATATTTTATTTATATAACTAAACAGCAGAACATTATGAGATGACCAGGACTGAAATACATGTTTTTCAATACAGACCAACAGAATGAACATACTCTCTCACTCACTCATTTTCTACCGCTTTATCCGAACTACCTCGGGTCACGGGGAGCCTGTGCCTATCTCAGGCGTCATCGGGCATCAAGGCAGGATACACCCTGGACGGAGTGCCAACCCATCGCAGGGCACACACACACTCTCCTTCACTCACGCAATCACACACTACGGACAATTTTTCCAGAGATGCCAATCAACCTACCATGCATGTCTTTGGACCGGGGGAGGAAACCGGAGTACCCGGAGGAAACCCCCGAGGCACGGGGAGAACATGCAAACTCCACACACACAAGGCGGAGGCGGGAATCGAACCCCCAACCCTGGAGGTGTGAGGCGAACGTACTAACCACTAAGCCACCGTGCCCCCTTAGAATGAACATACATTTTAACTAATTGTGAAAAGTACATTGTAGTTGGATATTGAAGATTTCCTGACTTTTTGAAAGAATTCTCTCAGAGTGTGTGTGTGTGTGTGTGTGTGTGTGTGTGTGTGTGTGTGTGTGTGTGTGTGTGTGTGTGTGTGTGTGTGTGTGTGTGTGTGTGTGAAACAATCATGCCAAAATGCATGGGGTCGTTGAGGCTTGACACACACAAACCTCAGAAATCATTATCCTTAAAAAGTAAGTATATATGTAATTGAATGTAGAAAAAACATACACAGGTAGGAGGGCATGTCACTGGCTTTGTCTCAAATTATACACTGCATGCTGTATTCTTAGCCCTGTTGGAAAAATAAAAGTGTTTCTCAAAGGCCCTTTTGATATTTAAGGGCTCTACTTTTAGCAGTCTCCTTAGAAACAAAATAGAAAAAAAAAGATCACACAGTCATTGAAATGCACTTCCCAGAAGCTAAGCTTAGTTAAAAAGAAAAAATAATACTAAATTCTATATAATATGCACTAATGCAACATTCTCACTAGGTGGTTCTAGTATTTTATTTGGGTATGAAGAGCATCACTTTATAGCTATCTCATTGTTTTGGCAATAATCATGCTAATAAAATACTTGAGAAAAATGGAGCAATGGAAGTAATTGGGAAACATCTAGAAATGCAAGATGACAAGGGGAACATCTTTCTTTTTTTTTTTTTTTAATCATTGTAACACAGTCTTGTATGCAGTTGTTAATGAGGAGTTTATGAAGATTAATACTTGTAGAACTGATCTGCTCCACCTTTCCAATGTACTTATGTACTTGTCTCAGTTACCACAACCAACAATGTCTATTAAATGACATTGCCATATCTGTGCATCCTCTCTTCTGACATAAGCCTTTAAGCATTCAGTGCATTCTGTACTTCCTGGCACTGAAATCAGCGGCCTCCGGCAGAGAGCCCTACGCCCACTCCCAGAAAGCACTGCTCTCTAAACCGCTGTGTGGGAGCGGATATGTGAAGCAGCCCCATATCTGCTGCCAGACCTCCTCGCAGCACTTTTATTAAAACAATGGTTAACATCAACAAAAATGAATATTCCAAGCGAAAGATACCGCAATACTGCAATCTCTTACAAGCATTACATAACAGCCTGCACTTTTCTAAGTTTAGTAAAAAGCCTACACAAGCTCATGCTTTCAACTCAGTGTTTCTGAGAATGTACTTAATGAAATGGAAACGCTGAATGGATGATAAAAAAAAAAGTGTTTGTATTTTTTGTTTTGTAAAAAAAGCACAACCACACAAAAAGGTTTGCTTCTTTCTGGAGCTCATTTCAGTTATGTGAAGTCCCAGACCTCGGGCGAACAAGAGAACTGTTATATAATTACTTATCAGACAGACTGGGATGATGAATTGAAGATCTCCACTCTTCTTTCCCCTCGGACTTATTCTCCACCTAGTTCTGATTAATCCATATTTAATTAAGGGTGACACATTGAAAATCTGGATGTTTCATCCAACACTGCTCTTCTTTCTCTGTCTCTCTCTCTCTCTCTCTGTCTGTAAAATGGGTCACCAACTGGAAGGGCATAAAAAGCACAAATACTGTAAAGACACTCAATTGTAATTTTGTTTTCTAGCAGACTCCATTTTCTGGTGTCAGGCTCAGGGAAGAAAATACTCTTCACAGGGAAGTTACTGTGTCTTACTGAGTCCAATATTGGAGGAGTTTTGAAATCACTCCAAAATGGTGACTTATGGAGATTTTCTGGAAATACAAGACTTGTGTTTCAGATTCAGGAATTTTTGTTAAATGTTATGTCAAATGTCCCTTATTGGATGCTGTAATTGTTATTTGGTATTGATTTATGAACTTTTTATTCCAACAGCATAAAAAGAACTTTGGATTTGTTCAGATTTTGAAGTCAGGACAGGCAATGCTACCATAATATATAAAAAAAACCCCATAAATCTAAATATTAAACACAGTATACATTTATACGAATTATGTAATTTCAAAAGACTATTGTACTACACTTTTCATGAAGGCAATAACAAATGATAGGGCAAATCGGAAAATTAAATCAAGATGGTGGGATGAAGCAATTTGCCAAAAATTGCAATTTTGTATTTTCATTGGATTATTTTTTAATAAATTTATATTTCAGGCTAAAACTACATTGAGTGTTTTTACTTGTCCCTGTGAATTTCCTGTTACTATAGAAATGATAATGGATTAGAACGCTCATATAAGACTACTGTCAAAGCTGTTCTTAGTGAAAGAGGTCCACATAAAATTCTACATTTCATTTGTGAAGGCGATATGGCTTTTCCTTTTATAATGTATTATTCCACTTTTATTTTATGCAGTAAAATAACCACTCAGTAACCACTTTGGTCAGGGTCACGGTGAATGCAGAGCTTGTCTTGGGATCACTGGGCATGAGGTGTGCATACATTTACATAATTATTTACCCTTAGGGCAATTTAGGTTAGACGATCCACTTAACAGCTTGCTCATAAGGGATGTTGGAGGAAACCAGCGATCCCCGAGGAAACTCAAATGGACATGGAGAGAATATACAAAAAATACAGGCAGGAACCCGTGTTTTTTTTAGAACCTTGACACAGAAAAATTATTTGGCTCAGTTATGAAGAGGATGTCATTGACCATTTCTGTTTTTTATAGATAACACTGGTCATGAGCTGTACCATAGTAACAGGTGGACCAATGATGCAGGAAATGAATTTTAGCAGACACAGTGGCAAAGAAGACAGGAATGTGCTTTAAGGAATGTTCAATGTAAATGTCTATCTTTAATTAAAACATATATCTCATATTGCATTAAAAGGGTGGGGTTGATTTAATTTTGAATGAAAGCAAGCACAGGTTGATGTTTCAAATATGAAAATTCCATTTAACAAAGGAAAAGTGCAAAAACCCTAGTTGTTATGTATGACATAAAAAAAATTCCCTTGGCCTATTCTATTCTTCTATTTTCTGACACTGGGATATGGGAACTTGCCTCAAAATACTGCCTAAAATTATTCTATTTACAGATACGCATTTTGTAAATCATAGATTTATAGATTCGATTGGTATATTTAAATATTTAGTTAGATGACATCATTGAAGTATATCATAGCATACGATATTTAGAATTGTATTGTTGCATGGCTTAATTTTATAGCTAGAATTTAGAAATTTGGAAATACTCACTCACTCATATTCTACTGCTTATCCGAACTACCTCGGGTCACGGGGAGCCTGTGCCTATCTCAGGCTTCATCGGGCATCAAGGCAGGATACACCCTGGACGGAGTGCCAACCCATCACAGGGCACACACACACTCTCATTCACTCATGCAATCACACACTACGGACAATTCTCCAGAGATGCCAATCAACCTACCATGCATGTCTTTGGACCTGGGGAGGAAACCGGAGAACCCGTAGGAAACCCCCGAGGCACAGGGAGAACATGCAAACTCCACACACACAAGGTGGAGGCGGGAATCGAACCCCCAACCCTGAAGGTGTGAGGCAAACGTGCTAACCACTAAGCCACCATGCCCCCAATTTGGAAATAAATTCACTTAAATTTGGTACTTTATATTAGGAATAATTTAAATCAAATTTTTGGAAGATTAGATACAGTAACAGATAATTCTAGATGTATTTGGTTGTTAAAATGTTAAAATTTATTACATTTATTGAAAATGATTCTGGGGGTCAAGCCGCAGGATCTAGTGCTCTGATTACGCAGCCTGGGAAAAAAATCCTGTGCAGATAGCTAATCCAGCCAGTGAGGAGCTAACTCTCAGTGCCGGTCCCAAGCCTGGATAAAATGGGAGGGTTGTGTCAAGAAGGGCACCAGTGTAAAACCTGTGCCAAATCAAATATGCGGACCAGATGATCTGCTGTGGTGACCCCAAACAGGGAGAGGCTGAAAGAACAGCAACAACAACAACATTAAATTGATTTAAAATGCAGCTCAAGTATACAGTACTTTTGATGAACCTTTTTTTAATGTCTGGTTTTACTTCTTGTAAATGATCCCCATACATATCCTAATTTATTATTTAAAACTGTATAATTCACCGCATGTCACATTCACATTCATTATGTAATGGTATGGTACAGTAAGGTGCATTTTTAAGTAAAAGTGCATGTTACAGTTTTTTCCTCCTTATTAATCCAGTTCATTCCTTTTCACATCCTACAGGAAAGGGCCAACCTAAATAAAGTGAAATGCCACTATTTATAAAACAAACCAAAAAAATGCAAAATTTTTAGAGCATTACTCTTCAGTTTCTGCAGTTGCAGTAGATCATTCAGATACAGAATAAAGCTCTATAGATGAAAGAAGACAGACTACAGTGACAGAGAGAGATGGACAGATCTCGCACAGTTATAAAAAAAGATTGGTTTGTGCAGAACACTGTCTTTCCAAGCAACGGTGGGAAATCCATATTGTGATACACTGCTTGATGTTCACATCAAACCACATTCTATATATAATTTTCATTTGTATGTAGGATGGACAGCTGAACACTAAGGGAAAAGTTCATTTAAGAACACTGAGAAACTGAATAAGAGAAAAGAACACAGAGTAATTAGATATTCACAGTGATATTTTCTTCATTTGAATTCCCTTTTAACATGGCTGCTAGTGATTTATTAGATAATATAATTTTTAAACTTTATAAATGAAAAAAAATATGAGCATGTATCACAGTCTAAGTCATCAAAAGAGCCAAAGAAAGATAGTCTTGGTCTGCATAAAGGATCAAAATATCTTTTGAAAAAGCTTTTAAAGTTAAAAATCGAAATGTTTTGACAAAAAAAAAAAAAAAAACAGTTTTGTTTTGTGACAAAGATCGTCTGTTAGCTCTGCCAGCAAAGTAGGAGGTAATTACATAGAAGGAAAAAACAGTGACTATTCAAAATGGTTGATAATGTAACGGTTGTTGTCAAGGCATGAGCTCATTTCCTTAACTTTCCTCAGCAATGCAAACAGAGGTGGCATTAACAGTATGTCCTTGGATGTGTCTCACCAGTGGAAAAGAGAAATCCTTCATTCTAATAGAAAGAAAGTGCTCAACAACACAATCAGCCAGTCTCCTTTTGGTTTCTCCAGTGTACAGATGATGCAGAAGAGGAGAATGAGAAAATAAACAACTCCTGCTGTGATTCATGGCAGTGGTGTAGCCAGGAATTCATTTCAGGGGGATTAGGAAATATGCTAAATAAAATCACTGGGTGATCTGTAAAATTAAATAGCACAGTGTGACACGCTCATGCTTTTGGGGTGCTGATGTTTAGAAACTAGCCATGATTTATCCGGTGTGGCTGAAAACTTTCACCTTTCCACTGTACATTTAGGTCAAAGTATAGTCATGATTTTGTCAGTGTCAGAATCAGAATCATGGCAAGTGCACTAATGTATACAATGTGGTTGAGCTCTTCTTGTCCTCTTGCTGTGCTTACAATCTTTACAGATTACAATAACTAAAGTAAGGATATGGACTACACTGGTATTGTATCATGTTTGCTCTGAACAGAACTATTACACTATAAATAAAGAAGAACATGGCAAAGATATATATTGCACAAAAATGACGTTGCATATGGAACCATATTCCAATGACGTTGCATAGAACCCACTAACATTTCTGTTCTCTTGTCCTCTCGATTAATGACCACAATCACACATTCAATTCACACATTTATTATATTTGCTGTACATTAAATCATTAATGTAGTTATCTGATGAAGCAGCTTTTAAACAAAAAATGGGAAAAATTCCTGATGGGTTAATCCTACTTATCATCATTTAAGTTATGATTTAAGAAACCATAAATGCATTCATGTGATTTCTGGGTTATTACATTTGAAAGAACCAATGTGATGCCTTCAGTAATAGGTTAAACCTGAATTTCCCTGCTGTTGAGTTTATATAGATATACTGTACCTGTATATGGGTGACCAAAGAAAATACTGGTGGATTTGTTCTGATGTAGGAACCATTTTATTCTTGCACTTTTATTATTAAATGTGCAAGTGTTATAATCTGTATAATGATACAGTAAGTGTGCAATTCATAGGAAAGGTTAATGCATCTATTATCAATTACTGGACTGTGGATATATTAAAAATACATGCATTTGCTCACTTTACAGAAATAAGTTTCAATGTGTTTAAGTCTTAGTAGTTATTAACAAGGAAAGGAATTTTTGCAGTGTTTTCACAGCTTCAGAAGCCTGTAGATGTATAATAAATGGAGCTTTTCAAAGAGGTATTCGCATGCATGTCCAGAAGACTTATGTTTGCTGTAGCTAGTGTCTGTGGTGCTACAGTACATGTACAGTACTGTATGTGCCAGGGCTTGGTGAAATGTGGAGGAAGGAGAAATGAACACCGGGGTCTTCAAGTGAACAGGTAAAAATGCCAAAAATATCATCCGTACACCAGAGGAATATTGTTAGTATATATGTTATTACTTGTACACCTACTTATTCATTCAATTATCTAATCAGCCAATCATGTAGCAGCAGTGCATGTGTAAAAATCATGCAGATATTGGCAGACACTGATTTCCTTCTAGAGTTTACTAGTATATTGCAATAATAACAACACATTTAATGAGCAACAGCTCTGTGCACTGAAACTTGATGAGGACAATGAAGAATGGCCTGATTCAAGCTGTCAGAAAGGTTACAGTAACTCAGATAACCATTCTATACAAATTTGTTCAGCAGTTAAGAATCTCAGAATGAACAAAATGTCAAACCTTGAGGTGGATTGACTACAACAGCAGAAGACCATGTCAGGTTCAACTTCTGTTTCTAACACAGTTTATATACTTTACATATAGATAGCTGGCCAAATGAAAGCAGGTGGATTTGTTGTGTTGTGGAAGAGTTTTATTGTTCTACTTTGGCTCCACTTGTTTTCTAAGTTCACAAAGTTCTCCCTTACTGATCACCATTATCCTATGATGAAACATTTATAACCCAACGGCAGTGGCATTTACAGGATGACCCCGTCCCCAAATGCAGGGTTCAAGATGTCACTGAATCACCAGAATCACCAGCTCTCAACCTAGTTGGGATCTCTTAATAAGGGAGATTTTGAACAGCTATTTTATACACCGTCATCAAAACTCAATATTGGTTGTCTTCTTCTAGGGCAATTCCAACAGGCTTGTAGAATCCATGCAAATGTTACAATGATTTACATCTCTCCTCTAAAGGCTTAAGGAAAGTCAGTAGAATTTTATAGCCCCGAGACCTACAGTATGAACATCAAAGTAAATAAAAGGAAAAAAGATGCTGATTTTTTTAGAGTGTGAAAACATTATGTATTAAACACCAGCAATCGTGAACCGTTAACATATTGCTTAGAAAGAATAGGTTGACTGACGTCTGACAATCACCAGACTAAATGTTAACAGTTTAAAGATGTATTGATCATTAATCATTGATTCATTTACTTACACAATAGATGTGTGATTCTTTTATTATTATGAATCAGAACTCTGCTGTTTTAAGGCACAAATAGGATCTAGTTAGAGATTCAGCAAAAATCTGAGATCAATGGTATATTGTTTTGGGGCTTTGTGCATTGTTATTGCTGATTTTACTACTGCTTTTGAGTTATGTCCCCCGCTATATATATAATGAACGATCTATAGCATACAAATGTACAAAAATCTGAGATCAATGTTATAGTGTTGAGTGCCTTGGTGCATTGTGATAAAAAATGTTTACAGAAATAATTACATGCCATAATAAATGACTGAACAATAGGAAATTAAACTGATGAACAAAACAGTGATTGTAATGAAACCATACCTAGGAGTACCATACTCCTGTGGGAAAAGAATAAACCAGTCTAAAAGATGCCTTCATTTAGTTCCATTTTAAATGATCAACAATATAAAGGAATACTGTTGTGTTAATTCATAACATAACAAGGAAATCTTAGTCTGTGATACTCATAAAGATAGTGTCCACTTTATTAAGAACACCTGCATGCCTGTTCATTCATGCAATTATACATTCAGCTAATTATATGGTAGCGGCATAATCCATATAATTATAACAGGAGCTTTAGTTAATGTTCACATTATATACTAGAAAGTGGGAAAGTGATCTGTGAACAGTGAATTCGATTGTGGTGTGAATGTTGGTGCCTGATGGGTTGTTTTGAGTATTTCTAAATCTCCTGGGATTTTTAAACACAACAGTTTATAGATTACAGATTACACAGAATGATGCAAGAAAAAAAAGGATCAAGTGAGTGGCAGGTCTGCAAGAGAAAATGCAGAAAATGGAGTTGAAGAAGACTACAATAACTCAAATAACCTTTCTTTACCTTCCTTGAAATGCATCTCAGTTTGGACAACATGTTGGTTGCAAGCTTAAGGTTGCAAAGGCTTAAATATAAGACTGAATGTGGCCATATAAATTGCACACATCTTGTAATTGGCTACAAACAGAGGAACAGAAAATGCAATTTTTATCAATTACCTCATATTTCCAGTCTCAGCTTGACTCTGAGGTCTCATAAACATTGGTAAATGGAGCATGGCACTATGCTGTCACTATTCAACAACTTAAACTTGCCCATGTTTCTGACGGATGTTTTAACAATTTCCTGTAATTTCCCCGAGGTTTTCTGTTGCCTCAGGTATGTAAAGAAGAAATGAAACATATCCTAATATCATCCTCTGCTTATCAGAGTAGCAACACCCAAATGGCAGTGTGTGTACAATGTGTTATTGACTCAAACAGCTGCAGTTGTTTACTCTCGATTTTTGATAGTAGCTGAATGAGTTAATATGGGGGTGGAAACTACAATGTGCGCCTAGCAGAAAAATATGTATGTCCATAAACATTCAGTCCACACAATAGCAGAATTGATGTTCCAGAAAAAAACTTTTCATCTTAGTCATATTACATACATTTGTTTAATTACATGACTATAATACTTGCCTATAACACTTACAGGTTTTAACTGCATACCATATACCTGTTTATGTCAAGGTGAAAAAAGCAAACAACCTGTTTATTTAAACTCTGTATTTACAGTCAATATAAACATTTTACTGAGTATACAGCAGGGTAAAAACCAACAAGGTTTTTTTGAATTCAGTCAGGTTAGCGAATCGTGCACATGGGCAACACCATCGGGAGTGTTAGTCAAGTTAATGGAGGGTGCCAAATAAGCAGCAAGGGATTCTTCCAAGTGTGAACATTACCTCCAGGCCATGTTGTTAGCAGCTGCCGTGTCATGCATGCGTACCTTATTGCTCGTGTTTGGCAGGTGTGATAGACTATAGCCAGGACCAAGCTATCACTGTGCACCTTAAGGCTTGGTTGAATAAGGCCTGAATATTTCACAGTGGTCATAACTCCAATTCAACCTAAGGTGGGGAACCTACTCTGGATTCCATACGTGTGTCAGTAGGTCGCCAACAGAAATATTGACACTGCTGATTCTGACCTGCTCGCTTTTTAAGACCAGGATTGTTACAATGCTATTGTGTTTTCTTTATGTTATATAAGTGAGATTTCCTGTAGAACCATCCCTAAAATAACACTTTTACCTTAGTCTCCAGAAGTGCAATGTCATTCTCAGCAAGCTGGTGCATTGGCTGATAGAGTCTTCGCTATTTTCACGTTCTTATCAAGAGATTGCATCAGCAAACCTGCTAGTTTGTGATTGGCATTTTTAAATCAACTCGTACACCAGGTATTGCTGAAAAGTCAAATCGAAGGTGTATTCAAGCTTTCCATAAAATGATAAAGAAAACAGGATGGTTTTGGGTTTTCAGCTTTCTGGGGCTGGGTTTATTTCCAAATCAAAAGCTCAGTTTTGTTCTTTCACTGTGTTTGTATGAACTGGACCTCTCAATTCCAAACTTCTACCACTGTGCTGAGTGACCTAAAGGAGGCAATAGAGCTGTGCTCAGGTATATGATCCAGTCTTTCTTCAGAACAAATGCTTTGTTTTGATCTAAATACATTTGATCAGATATACACCATAAACACACATTTCTTAATGAACAAGTCTTTGAATACTGATTGAAAAAGTATTAACTAAGTCCATGTACAGCTTCTAAAATATAGTTAGGGTAGCACAATTAATCATGACCATGGCTTTTTTTTTTTTTTTTTGCTTTCTTGATGACCTGATGAAGTTTAAATTTACTTTGGTGCATTAGACACTTGCCAATTGTATTTATAATTAGCATTCTAAAAAAGACTTATTTTAAGGTGTTTCATACTTTTTTGCCCGTTCAGTAAATTTTGTACTTGTCTTTTGACTATATCACTGTTTGCAGTAGTTATTAAAATCTCACCATCTGGCATTAGTCATAAGAGGATCGTTCTCTTTTGAGTCTGGTTTCTCTCAAGGGCTCTTCTTTATTCCATCTCAGGGAGTTTATTCTTTCTTAGTGTTGCCGTTGGCTTGTTCATTAGGGATATTAGGGATGTTCTGCAAAGCTGCTTTGTGCCAATGTGGTATAAAAAATAAAACAAAATAAAATGTACATTTTATTGAATATGACTTATAGTCAATCTGCTCTTGAGTCATAGATCCATCCATATAAAGCATTACAAGGTTTTAATATATAATATGGAGGATATACAGTGCCTTGCAAAAGTATTCAGACCCCTGACCAATTCTCTCATATTATCAAATTATAAACGGTATGCTGAAATTTAATTCTGATGGATATTTTATTTGAAAATACTGAAACTCAAACTCAGTTATTGGAAGGTGACATTGTGTTTTTGTTAGGAAATATATTTTGAACATTAATAATTCTGATAACATTTCAGCCACATATTGGATGGTCCCACTTGTTAAATTTATCGTGAAACAGAGATGTAAATACATTCATTTGCCATGAAAAGTCTAAATAAGCGACATACTACTGTGTTAGCATTATATAGTGTGCAGTTATCAATTTTGAAATATGTCATATAACGTTTGGCAGCTTTGGATTCCCTTCTGCAGAAATTTTGCAGCTCTACTGTAAGTTAGAGTGTGAATATCCTAAAAGCAGCAAATGTATTCATGATGATTTATTTATAGGCTGTAGAGACAACCTCGGTGTCAGTCCGACAGGCCCAACTTGTGGATTGCAGAAAATGACTGGAAAAAAAATCCCACTGTGTGTAGGAGTCTGCAAGACACCATGCTGACTACAATTTCATTGTCAAGCTACAATGGAAATTCTTCTATTTTAATATAGCGCTTAAATTCCTCTTTTCTTTCTCCCTGCCTCACACAACGAAATCTGTAATCCCCAAATACCCAATTAACAGTATTCTGTTCAGGGACATAGTAAAAGCATATGGAATATGCAACATGCGAAAACACACACACACACACACACACACACACACACACACGCACACACACACACACACACACACACACACACAAAACATGTATATGCATATTTTATATAAAATCAATTCTTACTGAACACACTATCCGTAACTATAGCACCCACATATATTTCCTTTTAAATTACATAGCACAGATAATAATAATAATAATAATAATAATAATAATAATAATAATAATAATAATAATAATAATCACTGTTAAATCTGATATAGGTTTATAGACGGTAATTCATGACTGCAATATAGGATCACTAGCAAAAGTACCTAAATAAGCCTATCTTGGTCAGTGATATACTATATGGGCAAAAGCATCTGGACACCTGATCATCACAACCATATGTGGTTCCTACCCAATCTACAGTACTACCTCTGTTTGTCTCACAGAATTGTGTAGGATATCTTCTATAGTGTAGCATAACAATTTGCCTTCTCAAACAAGTGCCACCATGACAATTCCTTGTGCATAAAAAGGTCTGATTGGAGCATAAAAAAACTATAAGTAATCTTTCATCATGATGAATTTAATGTTCATTTACTGATACTATAGAGAGGCTTGTACTAAAGATTAAACCTTGTTAAAAATTACCAAAATTTCATGAAAGTATTGTTTTATAAAGCACCATTCACTCTCAGAAATAAGGTAATAAACTGTCCTTCTCTTTGTCCTGCTGATGTTCAATTTTTTTACCTTCAGGACGCATCTTATACCTTTGACAATAATTCAAGGTAGGTAATTGGACCATAAGGACCTATGTAAATCTAAAGCTTAACCAGCTTTACTTTAAAAGCCAACTAAGCATACACCACATACACCTTATACGATACTGTACATGCTATGCAAACAAAAGGTCTACCCTTGCTGGTACCACCTGAAAGACAAAATAAAATATTAGCAGAAAATGTATTACTAAAATTAGACAACACATTTAGATTAAGTATAATCTTTCTGCTCATTTACTTTAAACCAAAGTTTGAAATAAACCATATATTACTTTAACAAATAAGACAGTATTATGAAAACAAACGATTCATTTCTTAAAAAAAATCAAACTTAATTTAACTTAAAAAATCATATTAAATGTCCAGATTTTTGGTTTGTATTTGAGGAAAGATAGGACAGGAAAACGGTAGTACATCTTGCTGCATACAAACGAACAGTAGACAACAGCTGTGATCAAGGGTAATGAATGAATGTTTAGTTAATGTTATAAGGCATGCATAAAGCACAGCACCTTCAAGGGATGTGTTGGGATGCAGGAGAGCTAAAAAGTGCCTGTAAAAACAAGATCAATTATTACATTTAAGTTTTACTCTTATTGATTTCAAAAGTAAACTGTTGCTTTAATAATTACCGATATTAATCAGGTTATAATCAATAATTTTGAGTCTGCATGAAGATGAAACTAAACTCTTAATGAATATCTGAATTCGGTTTAGTCTGTGCTTCTTGGTGGGTGTCCTTATGTGAAATATATATATGCAGCAGGTGTTTATTCAACAAGATTTTTTTTGCTTTGGTTCTGATTTTAGACCCTCACGACATTAGTCGTGATCTTGATCCCAGTCTCTCTCGCTCTCTCTGCTTCCTTTCCTCTCTTTCTATTTCTCGACACGATCTCTCTCTATACCTCCTTTCCCCTGCTTCCATCTCTCTCTCTCTCTCTCTCTCTCTCTCTCCTCCCCCCTCTCCTCCCTGCATTTCTCTCACTCCCCCCTCCCCCTGCATCTCTCTCTCTTTCTCTTTCTCTCTCTTGCTCTCCCCCCTCACTCTCCTCCCTCTCACCCTCTCCCCCCCTCTCCCTCTCCCTCTCTCTCCCTCCCTCTCTCTCTCTCTCTCTCTCTCTTCCTCCCTGCCTCTCTCTCCCTCTCTCTTTCTCCCTCTCTCTCACCCCCCTCCTCTCTCTCTCCCTCCCTCTCTCTCTCTCTCTCTCTCTCTCTTTCTCCCTCTCTCACACCCCCTCCTCTCTCTCTCACTCTCTCTCTCTCTCTCTCTCTCTCTCTCTCTCTCTCTCTCTCTCTCTCTCTTTCTCCCTCTCTCTTTCTCCCTCTCTCACACCCCCTCCTCTCTCTCTCTCTCTCTCTCTCTCTCTCTCTCTCTCTCTCTCTCCCTCTCTCTTTCTCCCTCTCTCACACCCCCTCCTCTCTCTCTCTCTCTCTCTCTCTCTCTCTCTCTCACTCTGGTCGGGAGGTGGGTCTTTATGCTCTTGCTTGCTGTCAGTACTCTCAGCAACACTGCACTCCTCAGCCTCCTCCTGTCATGGACTGTGGAGAGAAAAGCCGGTGCTATTCTTTCACCTTGTCTTCATAACGGAATACTTTCTAAAAGACATTAAGGATTTTTTTCCCCCACTAGTGTTTTTCACTCATCTCATCATGTACACAGGCGCTCTTATGTAGCCCAGAACGCAATCAGACACGCCGCACATTTCTCCCTATTTTTCCCCCCGGATTCATTAACTCGGTTTTGGACCATGGATGTTGGGCTGTGTTTCGTAGTGCTTTTGAGGATTTTTCTGTTTTCCAGCGTCCTTCATGGCTGTGTGTTGTCGGTGCTCGACTGCCCGCCGGCCTGCACCTGTTCCTCCACCGATATTTACTGCAATAAATCGGACGGGGGGAATTTCTTCCCTCTGCTCGCTCTGCAGGACAGCAGCAACGGCAGCAGCGGCGGCGGAGACATCGAAGACCTGTTCAGAAACATCACCACCATGTAATTATCCCTTCCTTTGCATTCCATCGAAATTCTCATTTGCGCACAAACCATAACTAACTCCATTGGGCTTTATTACGGTTCCTCTGACTGCGCGTGCTAACTTCTCTTCCGTCCTTTTTCTGACAGGTTGGTCACTATAGCAACACATTTAGGTTGCTGCTGTGATTTACACCAGCGGTGAAATTACTTACATAAAGTAGTTTATTTCTCTTTTTATTCAGGAGGAAATTAAAAACACTTATACTTAATATTTAGTTTTAAAAAAGGTACCAGAGAAATAACACATTTAAACCGTCAGCGAGTTTTGGTCGGTTTTCGACATCATGTAGTGATGTTGAGGGGAAAATAATTAGCAACATCATTAACCATTAGCATCTAGTTAAGCAAAGGTTAAACAAAGTAACTCGGTCAAAACAATTCATTTACTATATAAACAATAAGTAGTCAAATATAAGTTAAATATAAGTGTGCTATTAGGCATTATTGAGTATTATTTTTGGGCAAGTGGGCAATAATTTAGTATTATTTTATGAATATATACTATTATGGTTGCTTGGTTAAATCACTTAGTGCTCAGCTTCTTAACTGAACAGTTTGGTACAAAAAAAAAAAACAGATTTTTTGGGTTAATAGTAAACGCTACGTGCAATTTTTTTCTCCTCACTGCGGAAAAATACTCATCTCTTCTGAGAACAAACCTGGAGTGATTTCACTGCTGAATCCCAAATGTCTGTTGCACATATAATTCAGTAGGCAGGATGCAGTAACCATTATTTCATGCCCTGCTTCATGCTCTCATACAGAGAGGTAGGGGCTATTTGTAAATCAGGTACAAAGTATTGCTAAGGGAATTATATATATTTATTCCATTTTATTCAATGTGATAATTCGGCAATTATTGCTGCTCAAAAAGTCTGGGTCAAACTGGGATTATAGGTGTTAAATTAACACTAGGCTTTTAGCCTGACCACAGCAGGCTATCCATTATCTGTGCTTTCACTTATGTATCATATCAATGTGACAAAAAATCAGTACATATTTTTACCCATCCTTAAAAAGCTTATTATTATTATTATTATTATTATTATTATTATTATTATTATTATTATTATTATTATTATTATTATGCATAACAACAAAACAAACATCTCCATATATTTTCTATTCCTATATTTTTAGTATTCAATCTGCATTAGATGAATGTAGGCATTTTCATATGTTAAAATCAGCACATTGGTATCCACACAGACAGGAATATATCTGTAGAAGTATCAAATAAAAGTTCAATCTTATCCAATGTGATAAAATTGACTAACGACACGTCTTTTGTTAGTCAGTGTCTGTTTTAATGGTAACCCATAATTCCTGTATGCTGCCTTTATACATAACGCAACAGAACCATCTGCTGAAAATGTGTGCTTTGAGATGGGTAAATTGCACTGCATTACATAATGTTCATTGTCTGTATGTAGACACTGCTTTTGTTCCAATCTGCAACAAGTCCCATATCTCCAGCAAGAGAGCAGAAAGCAGCAGTTTATGCTGCGGCTGTATTCAGGACTCTCAGCTGCAGTTCAATTTGCAGGCTGTCTTTGAGGATTGTAGGCAACATTAGAAGACGAGAAAAACAAACGTACCTAGTTTAAGACATGAGAAGTCTGAATATAGTTTTTACCAGGAATACCTGATAAGTCAGAAAAGAGCCTGTGATATTGTTGGTTTGAAATCTGGAAATCCTACAAGATTTTGCATACATTTGCAGTTCAGTGTAGTTCCACATGATAAAAATGGATCTTGAGTGTATTCTAATATGATATCTAGCTGTACCAGTCGCAAAGAAACAACTGCTATTTCTCTTTATTAGGGTTTATCCTATAGTATCTTACAAAGAAACAGGATATTTTGGTCAGTCAGCAATACCATGTAGCATAATTAAATTTTAGGTTTTTTTGCTTTGTCCTTCTTTCCAGTCTTGTAAAGGAAATAGCTTCCCAAATGGCTCCTGTTTGGACATATTGTCAACTACATATGGAATTGAAGCTATTATTTCATTCCTGAGGTAATGCACTTAAATAAGGTGCTCTGAGCCATTTGGGAACCATTTTTTAGGTATAGCCATAGTGCTTGGCTACGGTCAAAACACAGGGTGACAGGAAGCCATAATCACTGTCACAGCAGGTAGGAAAAGGTCAAATATAATTTGATGAGCTACAAACAGGTGGACTAGTAAATTCAGGAAGTAAATCTAAGTGGAAAATAAAGGAACTTGGTGAAGACTATTTTTTAACACATAACACAGTACTGTATTTGTACATCCAGTAAAGATAAAAACATTGATTTGTCATAATCATACACAGTGCAATATGTAAGCCTTGTAATGTTCACAATGCAATATATCTAAATGAACATTCATAGTAACATAAAATACACTTACCATTTATATGATTTAACAACCATATATAATTTTGTGATTGGATTATTGTAGCATTAAGGATGAAAACAGTTGTCCAACTGTTCACAAAGGCATTAATATATAATTTAATTTGAGACAAACACGGCAGACTATATACATTTTATCAAGTAATATCTAAATTGGAAGACACCAGTTGTATAAGACTTCTACAGTTTGTACAGGACAGGACCTCTCGTGTTAATGGGTAACTGGATTGAAAGAGGTCATGTGTAGAAAAGCGTAATTTTCCAATCCAACATGGTTTAGTCAAGATATAATTCTCACCAGACCAGCTTTGATTGTGATTACACATTAAGTGAATTTGGGTTGAAAATTGAGCTCTAACTATGCTGTCCAGGCTTATAAACATAATGTTAGTATAAACATGATGTTAGTGTTGTTGCTTGTTAGCCATATAATTAATCTGGGAGCTCCAGTTCTATCCACTAGAATGCCTGATTCTTTATTGTAAATTATTATTTTATTAAGTAACTAATCTATTTATTATCAAAGCCACTTCAATGTGTTTCCGACTGAGAGAGTGTCATTGGAGTTTGCTGATCATTTGGATGGCAAAATAACCTTTCAGTACAGACAATGTTTAGTGAGTTTTAAACAAACCACAGCTAAAACTTAAACCAGTGCTGTTGTCCTATGTGGGTGTCGTTCCCTGAGTGGTTTGATGAATGTCATGACAAATCACTAAAATGGCTCCTGAGTAATTTAGGCCTTTTAATATGAACATGTCAAAGGAACTTTGAAAATCTGCCTGTAATTAATCATCCTTTAATAAATGGCCACACACTTTTGGGTTAGAATTAGAGCTTGCCTGTACTTTCAACACCATGGACAGCTCCCCCATACAGAGACTATCTATCTATCTATCTATCTATCTATCTATCTATCTATCTATCTATCTATCTATCTATCTATCTATCTATCTATCTATCTATCTCTGTACAGTGCCTTACTTTACAGTACTTCATGATGAAAGTTATGTACTTGTGAACACACTTTGTTTGGACTACCGTGCTGTATTTGAGAATAAAGAGCGATGTGTTAGAATTATAGAGTCTGGCGTGTTGGCATGGCTGAGTGCAATCGTACGCAACAGCCTGCGAGTTATAAAACAATTTGTAAAACTGCAAGTATGCCACCATCCCCAGATGTCTACTTTTGCCTATTCATGTGTTAATTCATGATGCGCTTGTCTGGACATTTAAATGTGTGAAGAAATACAACTTTAAGAATTCTTCTGTTGGAAAATACATCCTTTATGATCATCTTTCAGTTCAAAATTATATCTCGTTGTTGCAGTATCATTCATTTCTGTGCTTAACACTGATTTTGGTTCTAGACACCAGCCCAAATATGGCCGCTGTCATGATCCAGATTCAAGAAGACACTTCAGTGAGAAAAGTTTTACTTTATACATTGGAAATAACAAGTGTATTTTCCTTAAATCTATTTCCCTGGACAACTTAGTAAATCCAAACGTATGGTCCACAAGCTACATACCTTTTTATTAGTTTCACTTCATATTCAACTGTAGTAATTAATGAATAATATTTGTAACTAGAATGGTTAAATTATTTTATGAAGTCTTATTTATTTATTTATTTATCACTTTAAACAATGCACATTATCACAAAGCAGCATTAGAGAAACCCATGTCAATTAAGTATTTTCAGCTCAGACCTTAAGTGTTTAATCACGTATTCAATTTAGGAGACAAGCCCAGTCAAACTCAAAAAGAAAGTCAGACCCAAGTTCAGTAATTACTTCTCCTGCTACTGTCTGTAGAAGTAAAAGTTTGTTCAAGTCGATCCTTGTGTTAGCTTGCTAACTAGGTCAGGGCTGCCATCTGAGAATTAGGAGGAGCATTGGGCTCAACTCCCCAGTAAGCCAAGCTGCAGCAAAACTGCCTGTACATGTGACCCCGCTTATCCCCTGCACTATCTCTCTCTCTCTCTCTCTCTCTCTCTCTCTCTCTCTCTCTATCTCTCTCTCTCTCTCACACACACACACACACACACACACAAACACACACACATCTGCAGAGTGCTGGTAGAAGTTGCCTTCATGAACCCAGCCTTGAAGCATTTTCAGTTATAATGGCCGAAGTAACAGCGTGGCTGGTGGAAGCTGCTCCTACGTCAGTATGAAAGACCTTCTATGAGCCATCTGCAGAGGCTCCACTTTTACTCAGGAATATAAATGAAGAACCTTCTTAGGCAACAATCAAAAGACACATTGATAACCTGTGTGGAGGGGAAGCAACCACAATCTGAGAGGGAAGGGATTATGGTCAGAGAATGAGGCCGGAGGTTTTGAAGTAATAAAACTGTGTGTCAAATGACTGTCATTATATACATGCAGTGGATATACACACCACTGTATTTGTGAACTAAAAAAATGAAATCAAGCCAAATCTTGTCAGATTATTTTGTTTCTACCAGATGAAAAACACATAGAAACATTTCAGTGTGGGAAAAATGAAAAGTAAAATATATTACAATAATATGGTTGCATAGCTGTGCACACTCCACATAATGGAGCATGTGGGTATGTTTAGAAATAAATACACATTCACATTCATTTTCATTATCTGCAAAGATCTTACAAATCATGTACGGGATGTACAAAAGTCATCAATTAGGAGAAGGGAATTTCCCAAACATTATATGTACTAAAAACACACTGACTGCCATCATAAAGAAGTGAAGACAGTGGGGCACCACTGTGACAAAATTGACAAAAAGAATACAGTATATAGAAACCTATATCTGGGACCTCTTGCATGTGACTGTAATATCTAATAATCTTCAGATATTTGGGCTAAGGTGTAGGATCACTAAACAGAAGCTAAGTCTCATAGAAAAAAATTCCAAGAACCAAAACCATCTGGTTGAACTTCTCACTCACTCATTCATCTTCTACCACTTATCCAAACTACCTCGGGTCACGGGGAGCCTGTGCCTATCTCAGGCGTCATCGGGTATCAAGGCAGGATACACCCTGGACGGAGTGCCAACCCATCGCAGGGCACACACACACTCTCATTCACTCATCACACACTACGGACAATTTTCCAGAGATGCCAATCAACCTACCATGCATGTCTTTGGACCGGGGAGGAAACCGGAGTACCCGGAGGAAACCCCCGGGGCACGGGGAGAACATGCAAACTCCACACACACCAGGCAGAGGCGGGAATCAAACCCCCAACTCTGGAGGTGTGAGGCAAACGTGCTAACCACTAAGCCACCGTGCCCCCTCTGGTAGAACTTTTTGGTCATAATTCTAAAAGTTTGTTGCTGAAGCTTCTTATTTTCAGCTGGGCTTAGTCAAGAAGAAGGAATCTTGAAAAGCTCCAAATACCAGACTATTTTGCCATAAAACGTCTCTGCAGGTCTCTATTAGACAGCTAAGATTAGAAATTTCACCTAATGACCCCAAGCACAAATCCAAGTCTACAAAGGAATGACTTCAGAAGAAGAGGATCATTGTTTTGGAATGGCCTAGTCTAAATTCTATTGAAAACCTGTGGAATGACTTGAAAGAAGGCTGGGGTATCAGGAGATCCCTTTGCAATTTGATTGGTCTGGATCAAGGAAGAGTGAAATAAAATTACTGAAGCAGTATATGCTGTTGGTAGACTCTTAACGAAAAAAAAAAAAAACGGAATGCTGTATTACAAGTAAAAGGTGCTTTAACAAAGAACTGGTGAGGAGAGATTCACACAAATACAATCTGCTTGTTGTAATTTGTTATTTTCATTTTTATTTTGGTTTATATCACTATTAAGGGTATCCACTGTACTGTTCAGTACAAGAGAATGCTTTCATTGCATATCTCTTCGAATAATGGATAAGAAAATGAGCTTGAATCAGGGCACAAGGCAGTGGACACCCTGGACAGGGTGCCAAACCATCGCTGGATACAATCACACATAATCCACTCACACACTATAGACAACTTAGATATGACAATAAACTGAAAATGTATTCCTTTGGACTGAGGGAGAAAACCAGAGTAACTAGAGGAAACCCTCTGTCATGACTCCACCTGCACTTCCCCCTCCTTTCCACCAGAGAGAACCCTCACCGTAATATTGATCTATTTCTCGCAGGAAACTTCCGATTTAGTGGCCATTTTAACCACATTCATGCCACATGTTGGTGCAAAGTATTGTAATGATCTGCTTACCAAGTCTTTCATTTCCATTGTTGATTTTTCTGTGTATTGATTATTGCTATTTTATTTCCTGTTTCTTATCTGTATGGATTTGCAATTTGGATTTGTTTACCATGTGGACTGTCTTTAGTGTTTTGGACATTTCTGCCCGTTTCTCGATTTTGCCTCAGCCTGTTGTTTGGATTTGTTTGTTTGCCTTTTGTAATGAAGTCCACATATGGATTCCACTTCTGTTGCCTCTGGCCAATCCTTCTAAGCTCGCAGCACAGGGCAGATTCAGGATTCAAACTCCAATCCATGCCCCCCAAATTTTAAAACATTGCCCAAAATACTATTAATTCATCATGTTGTTTCGTTCTAGTCAGGTTTCATTTGATTCTTCTTATAGCAACATTTAAGAATAAACTATAGATGGTCTAGTGTGTTATGTAACGGTATTATGTGCGGTATTTACCCTGAGCATACTTTATCTCAGAAGAACTGTTGCCACCAAAAAATGCTGCCTATCTAAGCAACCCTTACCCAATATTATAACGTGTTGATGTTAGCAATATCTTCAGGAAGTAAATCTCTACAGGTAGCATAAGTGATATATTGTGGACTACAAATAGGTGTGATGGGACACTTTTTAATTATGAAAATTTGTTTGGTTTGCCTTGACATTTCTAAGCTCCAAAGTAATAATCACTTGGTGAGGGTTATTGTAAGACTAGGTGGGTGTACAAAAAAATCACAAGCTGTCAGTGTACAGGAAAACACATTAATTTGTTCCAAATGAATTTGAAAAATGTTACATAAGCCGAGCAGCTTTTATTTTTAACCACAGAGTGTTAAGTCCCTGCAATATACATGGCAATATACAATGTCCTCTAATAACTACATTTTCAGTATTTATTTGGCATAAACATATAGTTATAATGGTTAACATAGATTTTCTCTTAGTCATAACAAAAAAAGGTGAGATGATGGACCCATTTGGAAAAATGATCATATTGTCATGTTACATGCAGTCTTTTACACGAACAGATATGAAATGGGAGATGCATTCCCTATTCTTGCTTACCGTCTAGACAGTTTGGTCAGCAAGGTCAACACATATGCCCCCCCACCAGATGTTTGCAGTGTCATACCTGCTTCACTAATTGCTCACCGAGTAAAAGAACAGTATATTGACTTTGCAGGGTAAGGGTCATCACATGAGATCAGTGGTGTAGAGGTACCATATGTTGCATAGCACAAGTAGGCAAGATAGATTAAAGGGGTCATTTTTTACCTTGTCTGAGAATGTTTTCAGCCCCTGAAACTGAACTCTTCCTTAAAAAAGCACTTTAAAACACTTGTGGTTTATGTAGTTTGAACAGAGTTAAGGGGACAATCAGTTAGGGTGCAACTGGAATTCACTGAATTAGCAGCTAAATATTATAGATGCCTCTTTAAATATAGGCCCTGTTTCAAATATACTGGAAGTTCTTATGGCTTGTTGTGTGCTAATGATTTGTAGGTTGTACTGAAATACTAAGACTGTTCATGAGCCATTGAGATGTCTTTCCCAGAAACCATTGAACATGAAGCAGGATCATGATTTAACAAATGGTACTTAAATATAACTACATTTTTTTATAGAGATCGGACAGCTTGATATGTTCTTCCTTTGTCCATGTCTGTTTTCTTTGGACAACAGACATGGACAAAGGAAGAACATATCAAGCTGTCCGATCTCTATAAAAAAATGTAGTTATATTTAAGTACCATTTGTTAGTAATTCAAAGCTCAGGTTTTGCTTACTATATGAGGTTAAAAAAGAGGTGTCAATAGTAGTGTCTATGTCTTTTTTAAGGAGATCAGTGTATATACTTTGTGGCTGCTGAATTCATGGTTGATTTCAAAAAGCTCTTTGGCGCTGTCTTCCAGATTACAGGCGCATAATGATGTCCTGGCCATGTTGCACTACCTCTATAGTCACATACTGGGTTTCTAAAGAACAGAGTGTTGCAACATTGGCACTGATAGCATGTAACAGCATGCACAACGCAGCATGCACTCGCAATTAGCAGTAACAGCGTGTTGCATGAGCAGCACCCTTTAGTATCGATTTTTTTGTCGTCTTGCTGTTCTGAGTAATTCTGCTAATGCAAGAAGAGTAGGCAGTGAAGGGGAATAGCTATTTGCTGGCTTTTGACAATTAAAATGGAAATAAGTGTGCAAAACATCTGATAAAAAGGTCACATCATGAAATAATCATCACTTAATTGTTTATGCATGTAGTGAAAGAGGAGCCTGGAAAGAGAGATAGAGCAAGAACATCCATTTCACACTAAAGCTTTTCTCTCTGGGCTTTTTTTTTTCGGTTGAAATGATCAGAAACTATTTGTATATGATTATCTCACATCTAATCAACAATATGCTGTAAATGAGAACCATGAGGGTTTTTTTTTTACTTTATAGTGTGTGTGTGAGTTGTTTTTTTTTAAATCACAATGGGAAAATAAAGCTTTTTATTTATTTTTGCTTTGCCTAGACCACAACTAAAAAGGCAAGATTTTTTTTTTTTTTTTATAAAAATAGAAATTCTGAACAAAAAATATTAAATGCTGACTATAGGTTATAAAGCTATAGAATTCTGTTTCATGATTTAAAAAAAAATCTATTTTGTTTGATTTTGCTTGTTTTATCAACCAAAATGTAGCATCTGGAAAATCCAGCTGATATTTCCAGCTGCTATGTCATCCTAATTTAGCGTCACTCTCATGCTGTTTTTAAAAAGCATGTAATTTTAATCTAGCTACACAGTAATTGCTTGAAAACCAATTAGGATCGGTGAAGACTGTTCATTAGTTTTGGCCCCAAAATGAATCAGAAATGAACAACAAGCAGAAATATGAGATTTTTCAAAATAATATGTATTGTTTTAAAGCCAAATGGCATAGTTATGTATAATAGAATTAAATAAAGCATTTCTATTACAGATGTGTGGTCCTGCATCATTTTTGTGAGCCAATGCAGCCCCCTTTCAAGTGAAAATTTTTCCCCACCATAAAATATTGAACTCCTCCAATCCATGAACAAAATTCCTTTGATCTTCTTTTTCTAGGTCATGTAAAAGACAAGTGTGACGTACATTCCTTATGCCAAAACATTTCTAATTAGGTTCAATTTAATTAATATTTTCTCTAATTTGTGCTAACACTGCTGGCAACACATAATTTAAAAAAAAACCAAACAAAAAAACCAAACAAAATCACTAATCACTCAAGGGCTGTAATTTAAAAAATGCAGTCGATAGTCTATTATGAAACGCTCCCTGAGAGGGCTGAGCACCTTCCTCCTCTTCCTCCTCCTACTCCTCCTCCTTCTGGGGAAGTGTGTTCTTGCATGAATCGACTAAAGTAGCGGCCCACACTGTGCATGTGTGTAGGCGCTGAGACCATGAAATGAAATGTCAGACCATTTGGAGTAGAATAGCTTTAGTAGAGCTTGACAGTGATAATAGCATTAAAAATAAATAATAAAAAGTTTTGATTTATATTAGACATGCTTAAACAGATTTCCCTTCTTAACATGATAGATGGAAAGTAATGTTTTGCTTCTTTTCATGTACAAAGATGAATGTACAGTATTATTTTCAAGTGTAGTATACAGGACTAAGGGATAACTGAATAATAGTTAGATTTTGCAGATTTAATGCTCGCCTTTAATTTCAATTTTAGGAAAGTGAATGTTCAACCTCTTAGACCGATTCTTAAAGTCGTCACATACATCATTTTTATAATCACAATGGTAAACTGATGAGTGTGAAACAGCTGCACTACTTGATCAAAATACCATCTTAATATTTCTCACAGATGATATAAATATGCTAATCCATTATTGCCTTTACTCCAATCCTAGGTACTCAGGTGCTCCTGCAGTGTACAGAGAACTCTCTTCAACCTTTCATTTATTTCCCCCAGGCAAGCTTTTTGCTAGCTAGATAAGCCAGGCTGTTTTTTCCAC
This sequence comes from Tachysurus vachellii, assembly GCF_030014155.1. Classification (NCBI taxonomy): domain Eukaryota; kingdom Metazoa; phylum Chordata; class Actinopteri; order Siluriformes; family Bagridae; genus Tachysurus; species Tachysurus vachellii. The sequence goes on from NC_083460.1 coordinate 35,189,741, forward strand.
ACATATTTGAATGTCACTGCATATGTGAATACAATTTTTTTAGTGTTTGTTTATAGACCTTGAGCTTCAACATTCAAACAGAGGCCATGTTAAAATGAATAAAATTGATGTGGGGCACTTTTTCACCTATTAGTCCCTGTTCTATATCAAAATGCAGTTGGTATTGGACTGGAAACATACACATAAAGATAACTTTTAGTCATTGCTCAATTCCTTCCTTGCAGTCAGGGTTAAATCAGTGTTCACTCTGCAAATGATCTGCACAATACTACATAAATCTACTAGTACGATATAGTGCTGTTATTGATAAATGCAATGCCACTGTACACATGTGCTGTAGATGGATATAGAATACTTTTAAGTATTTAAGAAGCTTAGTAACTAACAATAAAAAAACTACCACTCCAAAGATCCCCTTTTTTCTGGAAAATTGTACTCATCTCAGGATGGTTGTTGTTGGATTTGACTTGAGTGTGATAGATGTCTACCAAGAAGATAAATGCCTCAGGGTTCAGGGTTTTCTTTGAAGGCTGAGAAGGTTAGGCTTCTATGTTAGTCTTCTTCATCTCCTGCTATAGATTCCAGATTTCTCTAACATCCCCAAGCCAACCATAAGATATAATCTCTCCAGCAGGGCATTGGTCTTCCCCTGGGGTCTCCACCTAGTCCATCTGTACAGCTGATGCAATGCCAACAGGAGAAATCCAGGAGGCAAAGTGCCCGAACCATCTGAACTTGCTCTTCTCAATTCAGAGGAGCATCAGTTCTACTCTACATTGAGTGAACTTTACAGTCTCTAATAATAAAGACAGCCCTGGATAATACTTTAGTACACAGGCTACAATTATAAGGTTGCATGACCTATATCAGGGTTTCTCTAAAACTGATATAAAGCCTACACAGGCATTTTAATATAAGCTTTTCCCAAGCTGTCATAAACGCTGCTTTTATGTTATCACTTAACAACATTCTGATGTGCTTTGGATTGTCATGACAGCTGACTTGGTACTATGATGTATTTGAAGAAATAGACATAACTCTGTCATTATGGTGTCATGGTTTTGTCATCTGTTAAAACAATAATATTAACTGTTAAAGAACACTGAGGGATAAAGTCAGTTGTCATGATGTCCTTAATTAGGGGAGAAAATATCACAATGGCTCATGAGCAGTCATAGTATTTCAATGGCAACCTTCTAATCATTAGCACACAGAAAGCCATAACAGAACCGTATGTCAGGTTATTTCAACTTGACCTAAAAATGAACAAAATGTATCTTTATGATAGTGGATTTCTGTTGGAATAAGATTTTATACTTGTTTCTATGTTGTCAGGAAAGAAATATGTAGGTGTCATGTAGCCCTATGTGCACTATATAAACACCTCTAAGGATCATTTAGCAAGGTCACATTTGTGTAATGCCAACTGCTTCCTGTTGGCTTCCCTTTGTTGTTAACAACATTTTCAGGTGGGCCTTTAATGGACCTTGTTTAAAGTCAGAAGGTGTATATAATGAATGCTGTCCTCCCACCATTAGTACCAGAGGCTACAAGATTTCTCTCAGCCACATGTGTTTAAGCATTTCCTCCATCACATTGCATATCAGCTTGCGAAGTAGTCACTGGTGCACAAATGATGAGCCACTGCATGTTTGCATAAGGCTTCCAGATGGGAAGCGCTTTAACCACACTCTACTCTCTAACCCTTCACAGATTTGCATGCTATATAGATTTTTTGGACTTGCGCCAGTGCAATGTGACCATTTATTTAATCAAAAACTTCCAACGCAGCACATGAAAATGCACAGCACAACAGAAGGACGGGTTACAGGGCTGAATATGATTGTTTGTCATGTACAAAAACACTGTACACAGCTTGTCTTCTTTATTTGCTGTGAGGAGACAAAATAGGTTTTATGCTCCATAGATTTAATCACAGGCATGGATTCTGTTGAAAAATTTGAGAGATTGAAGTTTTACTGTTACTAATACTTGTACACAACAGTGATGTGTGGTTCTGATATTGAATACCAGAAACTATTACAAATCCATTATGTGCTTTAAGTCCCTAATAATGTAATGTCTCTGCTGAACAAGCACAAAGGTTCTTATTGACACGATACTTCTAGTATTGTTGTTTGTCCCTTTGTGCAATTTCATATTTTGACTCTGACAGTGTTTGCTTTTCTGTATTTTAGTTAGCATAATTACCTAGCATAAAGACTGCTTCTTATAGGATGTGCAAATCTATAATCTCATTTTTACTTTTGACCATTGGTGGCGCTGTTTTGCTCCTTAAAATGTCAAATAATCTACTGTGCACCATCTGTAAATAGCTAATAAACCAAATTAGGTTTGTTTTTATCTATTGTTTTACCTTTCAACAAAAAGATGGCTTTGTCTTGCTGGCTCATTTATTTTGGATTGTCCACGGATACACACTGCTTTAGCAACCCATGATAAAGATTCTTTTATAAGCCGGTCTTATACATTCATGGACCCACTTGACCATAATAGCAATTATAATTTGTCATAGATAAGCAGGCCTAATAGAGTGTAATTTATTCCTTTGAAAACTGATGTGCCTTGCAGACATCTCTTGTTTACACTGCAAAAATCTGGAATCTGCTGATCTGCACTCTAAAGTCAAGGCCAGGCGAGCCCAGCATTATAGAGAGAGCACTATACGACATGAGATCAAAAGGGATTTTTGCCATGAACGCTGTTTGTAAATGTTGACAGGACTCCACTAGCTAACAAGTGCTTGGGAAGTCAAACAAATTTCTCGCTGACTCTTGCAACTGGAATTATTTAACCTTTAAGCAGTTGCTGATGTCATTTCCAAGCTGGATATAACTCTCTAATAATAATTCTTTGGACCAATTAATTGGCATTACACTGATAAAGGTTGGATGACTTTCAAAGGTAGGATATAACAAAGTACAATTACTTTGTTACTGAATTTAAGTTTGGTTTAGTCTGTACATTAATTAAGTAATACTGTACCTATCACTGTAATCTGCTGCTATGTGCACTTTTTACTTATTAAGACAGTTTTCATTGTGGCAGATAGCTCTTGGGATTCAGTGTTATTATCATACTAGCTAACGTTTGAGAGATCAGGAATAAAGCCTTTGCTAATGTTTTCCTATGCTCTTTGCTTCCTTAAAACAATGCACTAATTTGCCATCAGTAACTAAAATCAGTGCAGACTTTTTTATTTTGTCAATTTGTCATACTTTTAGTTTCATGCTTTAATTTAATTTAAGTTATACTTCAACTTTTACCAGTGGAGTAATTACCCTTTTATTTCAGTCAGGAATTTTGGTATTTCACCACTTCAGGTGCCTCCATAGATGATTTGAAACCTGATATTTAATTTACCTGCAAGAGCAGGTTTCGAAACAGATGCTCATCTCTCCTTCTGGCATGGGATGTCATATAAACTCATTTTTTAGTTTGGACATAAGGTGGGCGCAGGAAGAGGAGAAAAGTACAATGCAGAATGCAGATACAGTTCAGGATGGTTTTCTGTGTGCCGATGTTTAAAGTGCCAATCCAAGTCTTGCTCACAAGAACAGCAGGGATGCTTAAGTATATTCTTCACACTGCTGATTACTGATACATGAGGGGAAAAAAAGAGAGAATCTGCCCCTCCAAGAGCTTGAATGTGCAAGGTAAAATGCCTGCATATGTTGGCTTTGATGACCACTCCAGCAGCAGTTTGGATCACGAATACGTCATGCAGGGAAAAGCTCTTTCCAAAGAGCACAGTGAGGCCCAGTGGTCATCCGTTATGCTCTTTGTGCTCTGGAAGGCTTTCCTGTTTACATGAATAAGTCATTGTCTCTAGGCATAATCACATCTTGGTCATTACTCTCTCTGGGAGTCTTGGGGGTTTAGTCTGTGGGTGCTGGGCCACATCATACTCAACATGAATTTACACAGTAATAGCCTTTCTTTATTTTAAAAATAATAAGGGGAATAAAGTTGTGAATGCATTTGTTCTTGCATGTAATGCATGTTGCTCTTAGAGTGAGAAGACCATAGATTAGCAGCATACAGCTAATAAATGAAGTAAAAGTTTTAATTTTAGCTCAGATTTCCACGGATGTGATTCTGTGATATGGTACGTCCTGAATTGGGATGACACCATACATGATAGAACTGTCAGCAAAGATATATTACCCATTACTCAAAACACAGGCATAGAAAATTTCAAAGCAAGTTTTCATTATCGGGTTGCAATTTGGTGTGACATCACATAGTTTGAATAAATTTAAAGTTAAATGGCAGTAACATCCTGCCGATGAAGTTATGCAGGCTTGTCTTAAAAACATTTGTATATATAACGGACGTGATAAGCTCAAAATAATGTAAACGTTCAGACTGAGGCTGGTACACCCACAGACTGAGGCAGTAATGGCGAGATATCGTTATTGCTGGAGTTGTTGACTTATTCATGTAAACATGAAAGCTTTCCAGAGTACAAAGAGCATAACAGGTGACCTCTGGGTCTCACTATGGTCTCTGGAAAGAGCTTTTTTTGGCATGAAGTATTCACAAACCAACATCCATTTTCTTGAACAGTCAGGAAATCAAAGTGTAGGTGTTCCAGATGGGACAACAGATTTGGACAGACAATCAGCATAGGTGTCAGACTTCAGTCCAGGAGGGTCACAACACTGCAAGCTTGAAGTAGAACTTGTGGCCATCTTTGGAAATGATTCTTACTTGAGAACTGAGTTCTCAAATGTAGTAAGTACACTTACACTTAGGTTTTCTATGCTAGCCTGGTAATTGAGCTTAGACTAGCCATCTAACTGTCATCAGTGTTAAAGATTATAAAGATTCTTGACTAACTTGCTGGCTTACAAAAGCTGTGAAAATACCTGCACACACAGTACTGTGAAAGAGAAAGGAAAATGACAGATAGAGTTTTTCTACAGATCTTTTCTTTCTGCAGGTAAAATCCCTGACTATCAGAAATGTGGTCCATTACCCAATAAATTATAAAACGTTCTCTCTAACTGTGAATGTTTTGGAGGATAAAAATTGTTTGGAAATATATTTTTTCTTTTCTACTGACTGGCTAAAGAAATTAAATAGTTCCAAAGTTTTGACTGAGAAAAGGGTAAAAATCAAGTGTCCAGGCTGACAATAATTTTTTTTTGATTATGTTATAAATAATTAAAATAATTAAATTATAAAAATATGACAAATTGACAAATGTTCTAAAGCTCAAAGTATAATGGAAATGTATGGCCTTTGGTTGATGGTTGACCAAATGGTTGACAGGCCATTCACTATTGTTGAGGATGTTAATTTTCGCAGTCTAATAGAGCATATTGTGCTCTGTAGCTGTTTCAGCCAAGGTAAGTTGTTTAGGTGATTATTTTATGGCATTGCCTACAGTATGATGAAAATGCATTTTTGTGAGCCAGTTAAGCAAATTAGTAGCACACAACACAATAATTTTAGAAAAAAATATTTATGTTAAATTTATTAGCTCAATTTGTCTGAACGTTTTGGCAATCATTTCTGTAAATAAAATAAAAATAAAATCAGATTTTATTCAGAGCATGCAAAAGTAAAAAAAAAAAAAAAAAAAAAAGCCCAGAGTATCCTGTGATTCATTTTCAACAAGAAATCACTTCTTTAGAGCTCTTACATACTGAAAGCTATACTCAAGAGCATTTCTGAATAGACAGCAACTTCCAATATATGAACTTTTGCCAAAGCATCCCTTCATGACCCGGCCTTCTCTGATTTCCCTATAAAGTCTCAGTGACAGGGCCACAATTCCAAATATAATTCAGTTCATCAGCTAATTACTGAGAGCTGAATTTACTCTGTCTAAAAGAGGCAGATCACAAATCTCTGTAGAGCTGTGGCACTGTTGGATCTGAGATTAACACTCCTGGGCTACAGTTAGCTATTTCTGGCAGAAGTGTCATCACAACTCATATCTCTGCATATCATATATTTACCATGTGTTTACTTAGGCTCATAGGACAAATGACTAAAATAAGCATTTCATAGCAAATTCGGTGCAGAGGCAGGCAGTGAAGGTGTTGTGTTCGCTTTGTTTTATTCTGGCTGCAGGTGCTAATTTGACAAATAAAATACATTACCTTGATCCCGTTTGCAACCACAGTGCATAAGAAACTGCATTACTATGCTGGAGGAATTCGATTCGTTTCTTCTGAGCTTTAGTTTCAAATAAAAAAAATTTGAATTCCTGTAGATAGAGCCTTTAATCCATTAGCTTTTTGCTCAGTAGCTCACTACTCAATTGACTCACTCCTACTACTTCAACCTCATCACCACCATTTTGAATGATGCATTTAATCTCCAAGTACATGCTCTCCTGTGTGGTGTCCATTACTATGTATGGTAGAAATGGATTGCCGTTCTTAATACGTAGGATACACAATACACCGCCACAATACACACAACATGAAGTGTGATTGCACCAGTTTACCACCCACAGCAAACCTAGTTATTCATACCTAGTGCTATTATTGTAATGAAACAGTAAATAGGAGTCAGAGTACAGAGTACAGAGTAAAGGAAACTGTGCTTTACGAAACAAGGAGTTACATTTCAGAGCCACAATCATAGCAGGGATATGGACCCAAGTTGGACAAAGGTAATTGATAATTGATTTGGATGACGTATCTTTGATTTAATTGAAATATTGAATTACAATGCCATCAACATGTGTAGATGAGTTCACATATGAAAGTCTTTCTGAACAGACATCAAAGTCTGCTTTAGATTTGATGGAACTGAACTAACTTTGTTACACTATTTCTTTCTCTATAGCCAACTAGAGGAAATTGTGAATGACTACAATGCTTTTAGATGACAGTCTCACCTTCACGGATTACACAGAAAGCATTTGTATGAAGGCCAGCCAGAGGTTGATTTAATTAGAAAGCTTAAAGTTTCGATGTGAAAAAATATTTGTGGAAAGTGTTTTCTTTATTATTATACCCAGGTTTTAGAATTTAAATATAAAAAAAAAGACTCACTTATCTAGAAAGGATTATAGGCCACGAACAAAAGCAGTATGGTTTGATGTTCAAGGCTTGTACATAGTGCAAGACCCAAGACACCGTTGTCACTCTGAATTTGATCTCACCCTGAATTGTAGCCCTCACCTAGGTGATGTTTTGGCTGCTGATATTTGATACAGAAAAAAACCCCAAAACATTTCCTTTGATCATAATGCTATTAAACTCTGTTCTTTTCATGTTTTGTCTGACTGCATGTTGTGTGGTTTTCCACAGTCAGACCAAACATAAATTTCCAACACACTGTAACTGAACAATGGTTGTCTCTGAAATAGCTGGCTTGATGCTTGCTGCCTTTACTATCTCATCAGTCACTGGCCTAGAAGGAAGCCTTTGTGAATTGTAAAGGTACTTGTTTGTAAAGGAAATGTTTAAAACATGCTTTGAAGGCAGTGGTGCATCACAACATTGCTAGGATACTGATTTAGGCTAATACATTACCATCACAGGGATAATCAAACAGTAATTAATATCTAACATTAATTCATAACCAATTACATCTTAATTGGTTCACAAACATAATGCTCACATGGTAATGCCTTGAATGCGTTCTGTGGGCAGCTTTTTGGACATACCCTGTAAAGTTGCTCTTCTATTCTCATTCATTTATTATTCATCTTCAGTAAACCATTTATCTTGGTCAGGGTCATGGTGAATCCTGAGATCACATGGCGCAAGGTGGGCATTCACTTTGAAGTTTATGCCGGTCCAGTGCAGCGCAGATTCACCCACTAATTTACTGCATAAATTTGTTAGGTTGAAGGAACCTGAAGAACCTGGAGGAAAATGGCAAAACATGAGAAACACAACACAAACATTAAACCAAGCACAGGCTCAAACAGGAACTCTGGAGCCATGATGCTGCCATTAATTCTATTCTGTATGCTGATACAATGCCTATCTTTGGAAAGATGTTAGTGGAGAAAGCACTTAGCTATGATTGATTTGTCTGCCAAAAGCATTGTAATACAGCAGCCATGCTGCAAGACTTTATTTAATAATTATTTCTTGTCTAATTTGATTCTACCAACATAGCTGAAAGAGAAGACTTTCTGTAAAAAGGTTACAATGAAATTCCTAAGGTAGTTTAAGCCATGTGTCTTTAGTATTCATGAATTTCCAGTAATGTATATATCGAGTTGATAACCCAAGTTAGATTTAACATAGCATTTTTAATTAAAGATATTAGCAAAAAGATGATATTTGATTTGCTGTTCTAAAGCAGCAAATTACATGAACGCTTATCACAGATTAAATCTCTTCAAACCACCACAATGTGACAAAGCAGTGAGCAGGAACCAAGAATTGAATTTCTGGTGTTATTTCTGCTGGAAACGCAAACAGTAGGATCTCTTCTTATAACCATGAGCCAAAATTTAAAATAATACCAAAAAACAGCATGCAGAGCTTACAGGATACACAAGAAAACACTAAATTGGTATGGTTCAGTGGTTCGCTGTTTCTTAACATACAGATACTCGTATGTGGATGTGATCAGAAATGTGAAAAATCATGAGAAATTCTACCATGCTAACACTAAAACTAGATAAAATCTAATGTTTTGATAGTTAGATCAGTCACTGTTGTTGGAACAGAAGGTTTGTCTGGCAATGCTCAACAGGGAGAGCTGAAATTAATGTGAAGCTGATCAGATTTGTTTAATGGGATACTTTCCCAAATTCATGTATGATTATGAGATTTCTTTATAAGGTGTTATAAGGATTTATTATCAAAATATCTAAACCATAATGCACTGTTTAAATGTCATATCCATAAATATAAGAAACGTAGATGTATAAGTATAGCACATCAAAGTGCTACCATCTTGTCATGGCTGATTTTACAGATTGTCCACGTTGAGTTACACTGAAACTTTTAATAACATTAAGCAGCAGCTGAAAGTACGAATCGTTAACACTTCAAAGCAAGGGAACAAAAGATTACCTTTCACCAGCTTATTAGCGTTTAATACTGGTTCTTTTAAATTGAAACTCAGATCTTCACTACCATTATTTGGTGGATCATGTGATAACCTTTAGTTATTAGGTTTCATAATCTTGTAATTACTAAGAACTGTCCTAAGCTCTATTAGGCTATTATTATATGTAGTAGAATTAGTGTCACTGTGTGATAAAAAAAAAAAACTGTCTCAGGACAGGTGTTAGTTTGTCATAACCTACATCTCACTACAACTCAAAGTTTTCAATAATCAATTATTGTCATTGCATGTTTATTTTCCATTTACGTCCCCTGCAATATGCAAAATGTATGACGTCCAAACAGAAGCACACAAAAAATACACATAAAGTGAATTACAGCACATCACGGTGTTGCTGCATGTCTCAGTGGACTTGCACTGGCTTATGGGTAATTCTCACCCCTGTTAATGAACAAAGCAAAAACAGCTATTCCTATCTTCATGGCTTTAAGACTAGGAAATGGCTGTAAGCAGAGGCAACTAACAACGTTTAAAATTGTTAAATTCTTTATCATTAAAAAAAGTGCAAACTACCTTCTACCTTCTTCCTTATCCTATAGCTCTCAGATGATTGGCTGGAGTTGCTCTGATTGTTTGGAGAATGAGTACTGATATCACTTCCACCAAGAGAGCATTGCTATCTTGGATTTCTTCTTCTTCTCCTTAACATCTTATCAAGTGTTTGTACATTGTCCCAAGCGACTTGGTTTTTTAAGTTCTCTTTTATAGTAATATCTTTTGTATTAAAGACCCTGAGATATACCCTGTGTAAATCACTGGTTGATCCTATTATAGTGCTGCTGAGCTTTTGCTGTTCTCATTTGTAGTAGTGACTAAGATAATATGGTAATGTGGGCTGTAAAACTGTATCTCCTTACTCTTGTGGGATAAACAGGTACAAGTGAGATGTCACGTTGTGTTTTGTAGTTGTCTCCAGCTTCCAATCCTTGTTATTCTGTAACGGTAATTCTCGTCTGACAGTACCATCAGGGTATGAGGGTGAAGACTAAATACACAATGAGGCCCATGAGGCCTCAGATCTACGATCTAGATCTCAGATCGACTATCAAGACAGCTGATTAAATCATTTCCCCTTACAAAGAGTGAGGCTGGGAACATCGCCAACATCAGGCCCCCTTGTATTGCTGGCCAGAGTCTATACATTGCACAACCTCGGACTGTTATTGAAGAGATATTGAAGACCTGCTTTGTTTTCTTGGCAGCTTTTATCCTTTTTTAACTTATTATGCCATGTTACAGAGACGTTGAGCCTTATGATTTTCCTCAGCAGAAAGCTGACCATGACAAAAAATATTTTCCCATCTGCCTTTCTGCGTCCAAGGCCCTTTAGGTATTTGTAATAAAAGGGTACTGTGGGGGATATAGAATGTGGAAGATGTACTTGCAGTCATTAATTAGATATGTGACCTATTAATCACTTAAGTCACAATGAGTTTCTTGTGTGAAGTTTCAAGCAAGCAAAAGGCTTTCACATTTTTTGGCCTCTGAATTTAATTGAGCAAGTTTGCAAAATGCAGCATCCACAATAATATATTTACATTAATACAGATGCTTAGATTTTATTTTCTGTTGATTTCAAATAACTGACTCTGAACACCACTGAAAATGCTGATCTAAGGAGGGTCTAAGTAGGCTTACTTGCAGGAGACTTGAGTAAATTGAACAGTCATTGCTACTGTACAGTAACTGCAATTCATTAGCTTTTTTCTATAGAGGGAAAAACCACCAGTGGTAGCACTTTGAAATTGGGTGTAGACAATAGGGCTGTAACAAACAATGTATATAACAAACAATTAAATAATCTGTCAGTGTTAATAAAGATTATTCCCTGTTCCAATTACTACAACAACAACAATACTAATACAAGATCCAATGGATCTCCTTATCTAAACTATACTAAACCATGTCTTATACTGTATGTACACAGCTATACCTATTATACCATACCAAATTAAGCATTAATTGAATTATGAAATTGTCACATTAGTACATACAAGCTTGTATATCTTACTACAATCTCAGAAATCTCTTCCATGAAGCATATTTCAAGTAGTATGAGGCTAATGTCACACAATTGGTTTATGATGTAGGACCTTTTAGGGGCTTTCATTTTAAACGTTGAACGGCCAACTTTGCTTTGTCTACATGACACTGTATCAAATATATTGAATAAAAACTCCCCTTTTCACCTTTTCTTTTCTCTGAAAGAGCAGTCAAAGAGGGGAAAGCCAAATTTACCATATTCCAAGCTTGTTGCTTTGCTTATTTATTATTTGGATAGTTAATGTAGTTATTGCATTGTCTAGTAGACGAGAGAGAAGGAAGAAAAATAGTCTGAGAGAGTGACTGAGATACTCATGTAATGAAAAATGTCATGCTGTCCTTTTATCATCACATGCTCCTACAGGAGATAATGGAAACTCTTTCATTCTGTTACTTTTTTTAAGAAACAGATTTTAAAAGGTGGTAAAATATAAAATACAATGGAAAACCGCACAAATTATGAGATAAGAAATAGAGATCAGGCAGTATGGAAGAATTCACGGTATCATAAATGTATAATCCAATATAACATTTTAGTATTTATCAGGATTGGTTAATTTTCACAGAGATTTTAATGGTCATACAAGAAAACCACATTCAGGTCCCATAATCTTTTTTAACTGTTTGAAAGTTGGAAAATCTGACAAAATGCTTCACTATACTGAGATAGTAATAATGCAGTTCCACCCACAGAAGTATAAACATTAAGCTCTTCACCTTGCAGGATTTTAAACATTGAGCTGCTAATAAAGTGGGCGATGAGTGTAGATGTGTAAACATGTGTAGGTGTTCACGGGTAAAACTTATAAATATATATATATATATATATATATATATATATATATATATATATATATATATATAAAGCCAATTAGACAAACAAATTCAAGGCAAGATTCATTAACTGTACAATGTTATACTACTGTATCATGGATAACAGCAACAAAAGAAGTCTTAATAACAGACTCTAATCAACTGAAGGAGGAGGAGACAGAATATATTTAGGGAACCTGATCAAGGAGCACATAAGACACATGAAAGGAGCACATAAGACACAGGAAATGAACAAGAAGCCTTTATTTGTCACATATACATTACAGCACAGTAAAATTTTCCTCTTCAATAAACCAGATTAGGAAATTGGGGTCACAGCACAGGGTCAGCCATCATACAGCACACTAGAGTAGAGAGAGAGTTCAAGAGAGGCTTGGCAGTGCTGGGGCTAAATCATTTGAGCCACCATTACCATAATAAAAAGGAGAGAAACAGAAACGGATATTTAAAATATGTAGGAGGAGGCCCTCTTGCAGCTGGCAATAAAAAGTCCACAGTGAAAGTGGCATTGTATTGTGCTCCGTATAATGTCACAGTCTGCATCTGTATCGGTTTAGTGATCCACATACCAATACCCATTGTATATCTATTCAGATAAGTATATGGAAATATATATTAACCACTCTACCCTCAGAAACACTGGAAAACACCGGGGCAGTACAAACCACAGCAGTATAAATAGCAGTACCCTCAGCATGGACTGTGAATTCTGTCTTTGGCAGTTTGACCTCATCTGCATTATTTGTACCTCCCTACAATATTTACAATATTTTAAACAAATTTCATTTATTGAATTTATTTGAATTATTTTCCAAAATTTAAATTAATACTAATGGCTTAAGCTATGTCCATTTTAATCTGAATAGCTTTGTATTAAAATGTTTCTTGTCTTGACGAGCATTATCAAATGTTTTCTTAAAATTGTCCGTCTACATTGAAGCTTTGGTTTACGTTGTTATTTACTTTCTAGCTCTCTGAATTGATGCAGGAAAGTTGGGGAAAATTACAGCGCTTTTTAAACGGAAATACAAAGATGTGGAGTTGTTGCTGTGGGTAACTCAATACTATAAAGTTATTTGTATTTAGCTGAATGTCACATGACTACACCAAATGACTAAAATTATGCCATTGTTTTTAATAATCTCTCAGTTTTCTTACTGTTATCATAAGTATCTACTTGGGAGAGCATTTTTGAAATGATCTGTTCTCTCTGCACAAAAACAGCCTCTCAGTGTGGACAGAAGGCCAAAACATAGAGAAAAGGATATATTTTTACATTTATCCAGAATAATGTAGATGTAGCCTTAAGTTAAACTATTCCAATCATAACCAGGCAGTTACTAAGGATGAACGAGGCAACAATGCAAGTACGATGAATGGTGTCTTACATTCATGGTTTCTGTCGCATGAGCTTTATAACTGACTGCTTACTTGCACCTGCAATTAAATGAAAACCTCCTGCTTTTATGTCCCATGGGATCTCAGTATCCGTGCACACCTCTAGTCTTAACCAGATGACCAAAAAACAAAACTGTATGACTCATATTTGCATCTGTTAAGAACATGAAGTCTACTTATTGCGAATAAGTAGGATTTACATGTATCATATACTGTACTTGCAAAAAAACTGTAAAAAAAATAAATAAATAAAAAGTTGGTGACCATACTAATCAAAACGTATAGTGTACCATGTGGTGTCCCTTGCTTTTTGACTCTAACACACTGACATGCATAAACACAGAAAATCAGAAAGTCAAGATTCAAACGCTTGTGGCCAAAAAGGTGTAGAAAAGACATTAGACACTCTGTGTATATCGAGAAGATTCCAGATAAAAAAGCAATCACACTACAAGAAAAAAAGAACTGCAATAGACAGAAGTATTGATTTTCGTTTGTGATGTGAGGACATAAGAAATAAACCCAAAAAGCAAAACCGTTTTTTTTGCATTGCTTGTACTTCACTTTCTTCAGCAGTCAGAAAGTTGTTGCTTTTTGAAATAAATGCTGACTTCACATAAGGAGTGAAAGTAATTCTGCATTGCATTGTACTGTAGTTCACTTTCAACAGTGCACTGCAGTCATCCCACACTGAAATGCAATCACTGTCCAATCAGAGCTATGGGTTATAGATGTGGATTCATTTTCCATGACACATTACTGTCTTGATCAGCAACTTTTTTCATAATTACTACTACAACATGCTAAGTGTAAATGTTACTGGGGTTATTTTACCAAATGTTATGTTAGACTTACTTAAAGAGAGGAATAGTTATCTCTACAGTATCCTTTATCCATTCTATAGATTACAGCAGCATGTCATACATGTCAGAAATCACGATCTGAAACCTGTTTGACTGCAAAAATGCTAACTTTAAAAATCAACACATATTTTTGCTGATTTGCTGCATTAGGATAATAATGTCATTGTTTGCTCACACTCTTGCTTTAGTGGTAAAAGTCATGTAGGTATGCTGCTTTAGATGGTTTTTCAGGACTGAGCAATGGAAAATTTTAAAAACCTGCCATAGAAACAGGTACAGAGTTCTTCTGTGTGTCACAAAGCAGTGTTTCTATTTTAAAACCTTGGCTGTTATACAGTAGTAGGAAAAAAGTAAAAAGAAATATGCCAAACACCTCACAATACTTGTCCGCTAAGTGACTCTGAAGTTTCCAGACTAAATTCATCCAGTCCCCAAAGCATCCGGGAATTTCTCTCCCTGGATGACTGCTGCACAATGCTAGGCTTCGGATTGAAAAGAACATAGATCAATGCCAGCAGTGCGCTTCTCAGACAGTTTGTTTTTATTAAATGTTCTTTCATCAAGTTACATGTACCTGGGCCATAGATCATTAAAACAAAGTCATTAATCATGTTCAGTCTTGATTATTGGAAAAGATAACAGGGTACGAACCATTGTGAAGTTAAGTGTAAACTAGAAGACGTACTTCACCACAATCATAGATGAGATAAGGCTTTAAATTGGATTGGAGTGATTTGATTATTTAGATTCATTCTTGAGTGAATTTCGTGTGGTCTTTTTTATTTGTATTGTGCGTAAGCTAACATGGAGGTTAGCACAGTTAGCAGCTTGTGACCCTAGATTTTGATGGGACAGGATAACATTTCATTCATGAGGCTATCACACTTATGTGACAAGCTACTATTTACTACATATTTAGAGTAACCTCATAATAGACAGTTGAGAGAAGATAACATGCATTTATTTGGATACAGTTTAATACATCTCAAGAACCACACAAATCTCCACAAAATAAGTTCACTAAATTTTTCCCTTGTTTATTGACATGGTGTAAATAACTGTGACCCTAGCAATGTTTCTGTCTACTAATGCTTTTCAGCTACAGATGTTTATAGAGTGTGCATGGGGCAGAGTGACTACTGCCCCAATGGACCACTATTAGCACTTGTTGCAGTCTTATAGATATACTGTAGTTACCTGCTGAGCTAAGCTCATGCTAAACTCATTTTAAGGTTCAGAGAACAGTTGAATATTTCATGTTATTCCTTTTTTGTGACAGACTGACCTTTTCTTCCAACTCAGATCTCCAGAGCGTCTCGGATGAGCTGCATGCACCACTGTGTATTGTTAAAAAGGGCCAGGCAATCAACTGCAATTTGGTTTTAAGGCAGGCGGCTTAGTGTACTGCTGAGCTCATATTAGAGTGAGCCCGCCATCAAGGCTCTTTGGGGAAATTACAGGCCTAAGGAGGCTGTCTGAAACCGAGGGCCAGTAAGGCACGGTGGCCTCTCCTGTATTACATTAACCGCAGTGCAACTCATTTGTAAAGTGTCACCCTCTTCCCTGCTGTAAACAGAAACATTAAATCTGCCAGATCCACTGCGCTGGAGTCTGCTTTCAGGGGCTCGTAGGCTTGCCAGGGAGTGGATGAGCACAGCAGTGTGCACATGCGTGCAACTGAGAAGGTTTTTATTCGGTATGTGGAGTCCGTCTGTCAGCAGAATATGCAATATCTCTGTAGGAATGATTTTTTTCTTTTGCCTAGACTGCGTTTGTTTTAGCTGGAACGTCAAGACATTTTATGTCCTCTGACATTCACTGGATCTCACAGCACTTTTTTTCAGATGTTGTTTATGCAGAAATAAAAAGCAATACAATTTAAAAAAAGCATTTTACTGCAGCTGATAACATATAACATTTGTTGTTGCTTTGATTGTGACCTTAGTGTTCACAGTGGGTCTGAGAAATTGATTGATTTGCTCTAATTACTTGTGTGGTTGTGGGGTTTGCCAGCAATCACTCCCTTAGGCTGTCTACTTCACCCACGAAGAATTGCAGCTGTTGTTCTCTGTGCTGTATATATATTTCACAGGTGTAACAGAGGCTTTTATTTTTGCATTATTCAAAACCACAGGGACCATCCACTGGAGAAATGCACCCAGCATTGATGGCACATGGAGACACAAATATTTCCATCCCCTGCTGAATAAATTGGTGTCAATTGCATTCACTTCTTTTTCTTCTCTGTTGCCTTTGCAGACACATAGAGAACTGGACAGGACTGCAGATCCTAAAGGACGTTGATATGGAGCTGTACACAGGACTCCAGCGGCTGTGAGTAGCACATTAGCTAAATTCAAATGCATTAATACAACAAGCTCAAGTCCTTGTATACTTTCTATTAATTAGCTACGTATCTAATTACATATACCATCTAATTTTGTTTTCGCAACTGATTACCATGTGATTACAGCTATGTAGTCATGTATACAGTATATCCAAGACTGATTGGTACACTTTTGTCCTTTTGTGTAATTTTTATTTTAATTGGACAATGTTTGACTACTTTTAATTAATTCGCTCCTTCTTGGGAAAAAAGGAATGATAGTACGTAAATAATCCACCTTTTTCAGAATTATTACACCTTTGGCTGTATTTACTATGACATATTATTCTTTGTCACTAATGATAACGTGTTACAGATGTAAAAGCTAAAACTTTCAGCCCAAAAACACAAAATCTAGGTGATGTTTTACTCTTTGTAATCATCTGAATCATCATTGAATCTACAGTCTCTGCTAGAACGAAATTAGCCTCGCTTCTTTCACACTTTTCATGTTGAAAAAAAATCCACTTTATGATATTTGTTAAAAGCAAATAAGCTGAAATGGATACCCAAGAAAAACATTAGAATTATGTTTATTTATCTTTGAAACAAGTGTTTCTGTGCAGGTCTGTTGAAGATGCTGGCTTGGGAACAACATTGATCAATGTTCCTTGTTGTTCTTAAATGGCATTCTTCACACCATATATCTAGAAGCCATTCAATTTCCTCTCAAGATACCCGCCACTGTGAAACAGGAAATAATATGACAGGGTGAACCAATCACATTATTCGACTTCCAGTCCTTCCTTTTGAAGCAGACCCCAGGCTGCTGTCGAGAGATTGCTATTCTGGACAGCATCCGGGTTTGAAAACAGCTTTAACACTCAGCGAAGCATACCGAACCCACAGTGCAAATGGCATAGCATCCAGAAATGGCTTTTAAAAACTGATTGGTCTCATTTGATCTACCCTCAGTTACAGAAGCTAAGGGCTGATTAAGGCTGAGTGGGTTATGTACTGAATTAAGAAATAGCAAGGTCTTATTAATCAGGCCATTTAGAACAACGGTTCTTAAAGTGGGGTCTGAGAACCCTCAGGGGTCTGTTATTTTATTTTGTTACAATGAAAATCACAGGCAATTATCATCAAAGTATTATATCTGTTAGATGGATTTTGTGGGTTATATTCAAATTACTCACTGAACAAGCCTTTAAATAATAACATGGATGTAGTGTTAATTGAAAGCTCTGTTTAAGTAATGAGCTTTGTTATTGACTAGTAGGATTGTGTTTATAAAATAAATATTAGGAATTCATTTTCTTTGCTAAAAAACATTTGAGAACCCCTGATTTTGAAAATACCAGTATATATAAACCTAAATCCAAATATTATGACAGCTTTACTGGACAATATAGCAACGATATTTACTATAGATCGTTTGCAGAGCTTCACTATTCCTCCTCTTAATCCCACAACCATCCTCATGCTGACCATCAACTCCTCCTACTTTTTTTCTCCTTGTTTTGTCCTTGTCCAGAAAACGGTGAAGTCCTCTCTTTCTTGTTAATCCCTCACAAGAAAGAACAAGTGATGGATCCTGACATCGATTTGCATTTTTCTCATTAGCGTTGCACTCTTCTCCTGCCCCTGTTGGGCTCACCTAGTGCATCCTACGCCTTGGGGGTGACTCACCCTTCCACATCTGAATCAACTGCCAAACCCACTTGAGGTTAAAGCATCATCATCTTTTGTTCAAATCCCTTCCTAACATTCTAAAAGCTCTCATTATATAACACCAAGAGAGACAGAGATTGTTTCTGTATTTGTTTCTGTATTTGGACAGGCTGTGACAGCTTAGGTTTCTGGTACTGATCACCTTTGGTACAGACCCCTAAAACATGAAATAAACTAAGCTGATCTGACAAATGCGATCTTCACAACATGTTATATGTTGTGGCACATCTTTAATGAGGACATTGTAATGAGGCTTTATTAAAGTAAACTAAAATCAAATTGAAGACAAATTTTCTTTCAATAAATTGCTCGATATTGTTGATTCATTGGAAAAAGGCATTAGAGCATTAGGCATTAGAACAG
The DNA here is from genome assembly GCF_030014155.1 of Tachysurus vachellii. Taxonomy (NCBI): domain Eukaryota; kingdom Metazoa; phylum Chordata; class Actinopteri; order Siluriformes; family Bagridae; genus Tachysurus; species Tachysurus vachellii. Next base: position 35,208,380 of record NC_083460.1, read on the forward strand.
CAAAGGTACATACTCAAGAACAAGAGACAAAGGGTACTGAAAATTCAGTTTCAGAAATGAAAATACCAACAAATCTTCATGTCCCTGGTAAAAACAGGAAGAGGAAGAGGAAGCTTTTATAGTTTGACATTAGAACACATGCTTGTCATGCAGTTTCGGATGCGATTCCTGCATCTTAACCATGATAAACATTGTTGTTTGTGCTTCACCTTCATTTTATCAACCATGTGCTACACAAGTGGACAAATGTTATAACACATTACATCCATGGCAAAAAGGGAAATCCTGTAACGACTACTGATCACTTGTTAAGTATAGTCAATTTCTCCATGATCTTTCTGTAATGAAAGCCCCGGCATGACTGCCAATTTATTGCTCTCCAGGAGCCACTATTCATTGCAGCTGCTCTAGGAAATCATCAAGGTGAAATTGTGGCCCCTGATGATACCATTATTCTAATGATTCCCTGAAAATCAGCCTGGCAGCTCCTAATGAACTGGTGGCATTCTCATTTCTGAAAATTTAACGTGCAGTACCCTCTGCAAATGATCAATAACAGAGGACTTCAGATGAAAAGATGGAATGGACACCTGTGTTGACGGAAGATATGGGCCTGAAAAACATAAATAATCTATCTGTGTTGTTTTATCTTTGGTAATCTAATTGAAAACAGTTTGCACATCTTATTTAACATGACTATAAAGTTCTTTCTTTGATGCCAGTTGTGTTTATATTCCCCAGGACTATCACAAACTGCAATCTACGAACCATTCAAGGACGTGCGTTTGCACAAAACCCTCATCTCCGTTACATGTGAGTATCATCTCAATTTCCTGTTTCTGATTATAGATTATTGTAAGCGTGACAGAATTGTGGTTATTAATTTAGGAAAATGGTAGCTCAGTGGTTAGGAGTTTGACTACCGCTTGGACTGCTGTAAGTTTTAATCCAAAGACCATGATACCAAGCTGCTACTGATTGGGGCCCTTGAGCAAGGCCCTTAACCATCATCTGCTTGGTCGTATAAATTAGATTCATGTAAGTTTCTCTGGATAAGTGTGTCTGCCAAATGTTGTAAATGTAAACCAAGCAGAGTTGGATTGGACATTGTGGTGATATATTTGGTCAGTCATTTTCTAACTGGTTCTCTGGTGTCAAGTGGGCGGTAACAGCCGCTATTATAAACAATCGGACAGGCTGAGTTGAAGTAGCTCATCAGCATTTAATGAATGGTATAAAAGTCATTTAGAGGATGTCTTCACTCGAGTCACAAATGGAGCAGATGGACATGCTAATTGTGAAGTCGTTAAGGACGAAGATGGGAGCTTCATCAATGCAGATTTAAAGGGACTCTGAAATGCCATGAACTGAAGTTGCACACTTGATGTGCACAAAAGTGTCACAGTTAATGGGCACCACTGCAGACAATATAGATCAATGAATATTAGACTTTGAACTACATTAAGTTTTTAGCTACACTAAGAATATTATAGCCACAGTCACATTTAATCAACTATATACTACAAGACACAATGCTTTTTCTGCTTGTGACTGGGATGACGTATTTTATTTTAATATGTTTGACTACAATAGACATTTTATTCAACTGATATGTGTTTGGTGCTCAGATTACTGTTAATTTCGCTGTAAACTGTAATGACTGAGCCCATCGGCAGTGGACTTTCAATCAGTCCAACAATGAACAGTTTAATTGTGCTGGTGCAGACCTTCATGTGTATTAGTCGATTGTGTTTCAGAATTTCCGTTCAGGATTCCTTGTACATTATTCCTTTGTTATACAAAGTTTCTGCACAGTTGTGGATGTTTTAATTCACTTGCTTTTTCCAAAACATGAAATTCAGTTATTTATTTGTTTCTGGGTAATAGCTATTTATGTACAATTCTTTATGCTAAAAATGCAGATTTGAAAATAATGAATGAATGAATGAATGAATGAATGAACAATTTCAAATCAGTTTCTAAATTTGATTCTCTGATCCTGGAAGCAACAACTAACATCAACAATATATATTTTTTTTTTTTTTTTTTTTTTACAAAAAAAAAAAATATAATAATAATTTATTTTCATTTCTTTTTTTTTTTTTTTTTTTTTTTTTTTTTTTATAATTTTACCCCGAGCAAGTTCAAAACAAAGAAAATAAACCCTGTCAAAAATGTTACTTTAATAAATTTATCACAGAAAAAAGCCCTTATTTAATGTGATGTATGTTTAAAAATTTATCATTTAAAAATATGCAATTTGTATTTAAATAATTCTGCCAAAGCTTCATGCTAGCACCCCATACTAAGACAGTGAAAATCTGAAGGGCCTGCTGTCATAGGGGAAGAGGAAAGGTCAGGTCCTGCTGGGGAGGACTAAAAAGTCTGTCCCTCATTAACTCTGTATCAGCCTACGTAATGCATTGTCTGAAAATGTCACTTTAACAAAACTACTTTCAATGTCACCTCTTTCAGTCAGGGCCAATTATAAAGTGTTTACCCCAACCTGACTCAACCGCCTAACTCCCACATGACAGCATATCTCATGATTTCCAAGCAATTTTACTGAATTTAGATTTGGTTTTAATGTATGATGATATCTACACCATGAAATCGAAAAAAAAAAAACAACCTACTTGATATTGTTGCTAATGCACTGGCAGTGACATGTAGCAATGAATTTAATAATCTGTGACGTTTACCATAACACAATCAGAGGCTCAGGGCACAAAACTGCAAAGCTTCACCAGCGCCCTGAGTTACTAAAGGTTTGCCTGTCTAAAAACGTGTGCTGTCTTTATAACATCTAGAAAAATATATTTGCTGAATTACTAACAGGGTCTATGGCGTAGTCTAGATAATTTTTCACAAAGTAACACATTCACACATACTCAGTGTAGGGATTCTCATGAAACCCAACTAAAGTTCAGCTGTTTCTAAAGGATTTTCTTGACATCTTTTTGGTTACACCAAGGCAGTGATCCACAAAAAAAAACCTCACATAGCATGTATGAGATTTTGTTGTTGAAAGGTACAAATCAAAGAGGGGGAACCAAAGAATTTTCAAATCATTATGTGTGTCATGGAACACTGTAAAGGCCACCGTTAACAGGTGGAGAAAATGGGACACCACAGTGACATTAGCAAGAACAGGGCGTCTCTCCAAAATTGATGAAAGCACAAGAAGAAAATGTATCAGGGAGGCTGCCAAGAGACTTCTGGGAATTTTCAAGGGAGTGCAGGAATATCTGGCAAGTGCTGGTCACTCCGTGCATGTGACAAGAGTCTCTCATATTTTTTTATGTGTGGACTATGAGGTAGGCTGGCTAGATGCTAGAGAGCCCTTTTTCACAAAAAAAACAAAAAAAAACAAACAAACAAAAAAAAAAAAATCAACTCCACATTAATAACCTTGAACTATGTGGAAAATTGTTATGGTCTGATGATACAGTACCTAGGTAGAATGTCTTGGACATAATTCTGAATTCTGAAATGTCGGCATGAAATCAAGACAGCTAATCACCCATAGAACGCCATAACCACAGTAAAGCATGGTGGTGGCAGCATCATTTTATCAGGCTGCTTCTCTTCAGCTTGGACAGCACTATTGAAGATAGAGGAAATCATGGCTCACTCCAAATACCAACCTATTTTGGTACAAAGGTTTCAGGTCTCTGTTAGACAGCTGAAGATGAAGAAAATGTTTAACTACCAGCATGATAATATCTCAAAGAACAAAAAGTCAACAAATAAATGTCTTCAGAGAAAGGAGGTCAACATTTTGGAATGGCCCAGATAGAGCACAGAGCGAAATCAACAAACCTGTGAAATGACTTGAAGAGGGCTGTGCATAGGAGATCCCGTTGCAGTTTGATAGGAAGAATGGAATAAAATGACTAAATCCAGATGTGCCGAGTTATTCGACTATTCTAGCCAGGTGAAAGTTTTTTTGATATATAAAGTACAAATCTGATAACCAAAATATAGTTCTGAAAATAATGATATTAGCATCTCTAATGTTTTATGTGGAAATGTAGAAACTAACAGCCATAGCTCTGATACCATAGCTCTGATACCTCTGAGCTAATATCTTCTTTAACAAGAGTGAAGTGGACCATATGATATTATAAATCATAATCACAATCCATAATATCTGGATAATGTCATATAAAATGTGTTCATTTTAGGCCAGTGATGAGAGAGGCTGAGAACCTAACACACAGCGACTGATATTGTCATTTTTATGGCAATGTCCTTATCATTTTACACATCAATAGAAGAAATATTAAGGATGTGAAAGAATATTAATTTGATACTTTTCAGTGGCTGGCCACTGTTGGGCCCTTGAGCAAGGCTCTTAACCCTCACTGCTCCAGAGGTGCTGTATCATGGCTGACCCTGCACTCTGACCATAATTTAACATAGTTGGGGTATGCAAAGAAAGAATTTCACCATGCTCTAATGTAGATATGATAAATAAAAGGCTTTTAAATCTTCAGGTGGAAATGATCAATGTTTCAATGACCTTATTTTCTGCTCCTAAGTGTTTTTGACAGATTCCAGACACCATCTGGGAGGCTCTGTGTATCGTCCAATGACAACGGAAGTAAAACAGCTTGGGTTTTCTGTGTGTCCAATTTATAACTGATTCAAGGGACCTATTTAAGCAGATTTGACAAATGATTTTATATCTGAAATTCTAGGACTGACATTTGTGAAAATATTGAAGGTCTGGTAGTAAATGGCTAGAATATTTTACTTTATTTATATCTTCTTCAAATGCCACTGATGGTTTGTTTTTTACTTAAGACCTTCTTACTACCAACTCCCTGTCCATTCCAATTGCTGTTTTCTGAACTGGTTTCATGTCAGGCCTCCGGCCGACAGTTAACATGGAAGAAAGCAAGTGTGTTTCTAGGCCGTCATCAAAAGACTCCAGTGTGTAAACACGCAGTCTGTGTTCTGCTGCTGCAGGGTGATGGGCTAATAGCTGCAACTGCAGGAGCAGGATACAGTGACCGCTTTCCCACAGGAGAAAGCCTCTTCCCGCTGTGACACTGTGCTTGGATCAATAGCAGCTTTAACACATGTTACACCCAATCGCTGAACCATGCATGAGCCTCTGGGGACATGCTTATTCCCTGTACCTGATAAACTTGGAGATGTCTACGCACAGGGAATCCCCTGTGAATTTGCCTCTCCCTCTTTGTCATGTCGAGGTGACGCATTCCTGCTTTTTTTTTGGTTTGAAAGCTTTTAGCACGCTTAGCTGCAGACTGAACAGCGACAGTCGAGCTGTAATTGACAGATGAGTCAATCCCTCCAGATCTCATTCTGCCGGTGGCAGCGTCGGCTGAAATAACAATGCACCGTTTGAAGGTCTAGATGAGACGAAGGCGGGTTGTCTGACAGACGGCCGCTGGAGCTCTGTGTACACAGCTTGGAGAAGGCGATGGCAAGAATACAGCAGCTCAACTCTTAGGCTGGGAGAAAGATTTTCTTAGACCTTTGGGACTTGCTAGCAAAGATGTCTTCCATTCACACCTTGTCTGATCACCAGTGAGGTGGGCCTTGTTCCAGCCTGCTCATCAGACTCTGGCTGGGAGTCGATTTTTCGCGGCATGGGGAGCAAAGCACCTCCTGTTTTCATCCTGTGTGCTTTTTCTTCTTCCTGTCGATATTGGACATTTCTTTTTCCTTTTTGGTCTAAGTGCAAAAACTTTGTCAGCACCCTAAGGGGGAACTTGACCTTCCAGTAATTAGCTTGATTGACTACATGAGTCTAACACAGACACTTGATTAGTGCAGTTATTTTTAATTGTTTATACCTATGTTACAACACAGAGGCTTCTAATTTTAAACAACATTTCAAATCATAATAAAGTCTGCACTTTAAAGACACACAACCACATTTTCTAGGAGATGTGACTTCCAAGTATAGCAAGTTCAGCATAATGAAATGGTTTTCTCCGAATATCCTAGCTGGTTTGGGAGTTGGAACCAGGACTCAGGGTCAGCCATTATGCAGTGTCCCTGAAGAAAAGCCTTGCTCAAGGGCCCAACAGTAATAGCTTGGTGGTAAACTCTGTGCAGTTAAACAGAACCATAACTATAACCTTATAGAATGATCATCCATAATCTCCCACAATGCCATGATTGTTTGTCCCATAATGATATTTATTGCATCAACATGAGGAACCAGAATCAACATCTTCCTTTAATGTTCTGTTTGTTGTACGTGTGGGAAATTAAATCTTCTGATGAACCAGCATTCCTGGTTGTTCCATAAAACTATCACAGAATGCTCATTAGCTTGTAAAAATGTTGTCTTAGATAATATTGCAGCTGCTACGTCCTGGGCAAGACCTCATCTATGGTGGCACTGTCATGGTTAAAATATGCTTAATTGCAAGAAACAATAAAAACTGAAGTGCATCTGTTGCGTGAACAAAAGATTGACACTCTCTATATTCCTGCAATGCCCCAAATATCTGTATATTTGCATACTGGATTTAAACCAACATTGGAAATAGCTTGAACCTTTTGTCAAATTAAATCTAAATCCTACCACTATGTCCTTGGAAACACCAGAAAAATACGAGAGTTAGAAATACCAAATCTCTCTGCAGTTGCTCAACCTCACCTACATTGCTCCAGTTTTCTAAAATAATTGGTGTGCTAGAGACATGCGTAGGACTGTATATTTATATTTTTTGTAATCTAGGCAATTATATTTTGTTTACTTGGCCATCTAATTAATTTAGCAGGTAAAATTTTACAAAATATAAACAAACTAGTAGCCTGTTGTAAACCACCATGATCCTGAAAATGCAGGTATAAGGATGCTGTAAATGCATCTGTCATGAACGTGGGGTAAAAATCGGACCCAAATGCAGGACAGCTAAACGAAAACAGGATTTATTAACTAAAAAAATACCACGAAACAGGACAAAGACAAAATCAGAGGAAAAAAAAGAGGAAAAACAGAGGATTCCGCGCTGCACAAGGCAACGCGGCTCAACTAAATACTAATGATAATCATGACTCATGAGGGACAGGTGTGCAGAGGTGGGGAGGAAAAGACAAGGGTGGGGCAGACACGTAAACAAAGAACATAAACAAAAAGGGACATGGCCAAAGTCCAGGCAGAGTCCTGACAGTACTCCCCCTCGAGGCATGGCTCCCGAAGCGCCAATCCGTCCTGACAGTCCCGACGGGTCCGGGAGGGGGTAGCAAGGCACACGGCCGAGGCAGGTGGGGGAAGCAAGGCACATGGCGAGGCAGTTGGGGGGAGCAAGGCACACGGCAAGGCAGGTGGGGGGAGCAAGTCACACGGCGACGCAGCCAGAGGGGGGAGCAAGGCACAGCCGAACAGGGGGTCCGAGCGACGTCCACAGCCAAACAGGGGGTCCGAGCGACGTCCACAGCCGAACAGGGGGGCCGAGCGACGTCCACAGCCGAACAGGGGGGCCGAGCGACGTCCACAGCCGAATAGGAGGGCCGAGCGACATCCACAGCCGAACAGGAGGGCTGAGCGACGTCCACAACCGAACAGGAGGGCTGAGCGCAACCCCCGACACACCACGACCAGACCCACCTCTTGGGAACCAGGAAAAGGGGAGGGAGGGTGGGGAAAAAAAAAATCCTCCACAAAACAGAAAAATCAACAGAAAAAATCCATAGGGGCAAAACACGGGCCTGCAACACCCCCCACGGACAGGAAGTGGGGCGGTGTCCTCCACGGAAATCAAATGTGAAGCGACGCCCCCCACCGGATAAGTGCGGGGCGATGTCGCAGGACACCAAAAAAAAAAAAAAAAAAACGGGCTGGTGACATGGCCCGCACATAGGAAGTGAGGCGACGCCCCCGTGGAGAAACCGTAAGCGGAGCGGCGTCCCTCACCGGAAAAATGTGGACCGATGTCACCAAAACCGCGAAGTCCAAGGGAAAAGAAAAATCCAATGAGAAAAAAAAAATTACTCCCAATATCGGCCGGTCCAGGCTGCAGCTGTCCTGCTGGGTCCTGGTCTGGCGGAATCCTTCTGTCACGAACGTGGGGTAAAAACGGACCCAAATGCAGGACAGCTAAACGAAAACAGGATTTATTAACTATAAAAAAAACCACGAAACAGGACAAAGACAATATCAGACGAAGACAACAGAGTATTCCGCGCTGCACAAGGCAACGCGGCTCAACTAAATACTAATGATAATCATGACACATGAGGGACAGGTGTGCAGAGGTGGGGAGGAAAAGACAAGGGCGGGGCAGACACGTGAACAAAGAACATAAACAAAAAGGCACATGGCCAAAGTCCGGGCAGAGTCCTGACAGCATCACACGGCATCACGATCGTTTTTCGTCCCATGAGCTAATTCTCACTAGATCAATTAAAATTTTGCACTGACAACATCAACAAAATCTCGAAGATGCATGGAAACTAGGATTCAGAACCCTCAGTGGACAAGTATGTTTATTTGTCATAGACTGCCCTTTGTCATTTTCTGTCTGAAAATAAATTGAACAAAGAACCATAATATTTCCTTCCCACAAAAACCCTTTCCCTCAGTAAGCTAGCTTCATCAATGAGTGCATTCTGTGAGTGTTTACCCAGTAATCAGGTTTCCTATTAAAGCAACAATCAAGGATTTCATTTGAATGCAGTCTTTGCCCTGGTGGTTCATTTCACATTTTATTGATGTCCAAAAATAATTCAGGGGAAAACCTCTACTGTTTAAGCTTAAATTAGCAAAGAACTGGTACAATTTGTAGTTGAGGCATATTAAGGTGCCTGTTCATTAGGCATCAGGCAGAATTTAAACAAAGTAAACTAAAACTGCTTTTGACAGTTCTGCTGGTGTCGATTAGGGATTGCATTGATATATGCTTATTACATCTTTAAGCATATGCCTGGGTCATTCTGCAAAATCTTAAGTAAGTCTTCCCTCAGTGGAGCCGGTCACGCATGCTGAATAAATTAGAATTAAGTTTAATGTAAATGATACCGTAGTACTGTTGAATTCTTGAATCTGACTGGTTAGAAGGTGATTAATTGATTATTTCTATAACAGCATCTGGAGCAAAAAATATTATATGGCATCTATTAAAAAAAATGCAAATTGCTGAGGTCTAACAGGAATAAAACTCTTTGAGGTGTGTTAAAATTTCACACCGTGGTGATGTTGAATATTTGGATCTGTTTTGCTTAATCTGTGCATCTTATAATTAAATCTCATTTTAAAAGAGTTCTAGACATTTTAAAAGAGACCCCTAATATTTAAATAATCAGAGTGACATCTGCTCGGGTCTGCTGAGACTCTGATGAGCTCTTGAGACATTTCAGCCAATACTACGGAGGCAGTGCCAGAGACATGGAGGAGGCAAATCTTTATCCTGTGCAATATAACAAGCACATGCAGCACATTTACGGTCCGCTTCCCATACCCTATTCCTGTGAGAGCTTTTTCCTTAAACCAAGCTAACATAAAAACATAAAAGACTTGTGCTAAGTAATGGCATTTTTGCCCATCAACAAATGAAAATAATATCTAAGACAACATTCTCTTCTTCAGAGAGCTAAACTATTTTTAGACGCATATTAGAGCCTGGTTCCACAGGAGGAAATTGGAGGTTCCATTGGATGCTTGGCCGGTGTCTTCCATTGGGTGAAAGAATTAAGAGCAGCTCTGTAAGGTCAAGATAGCCTGCTGGTTTGAATTTCGCATGGGCGTGCTGCTTTTCTCTCTGAGGAGAGAACTCTGCCAGTTCCTGCTGCCATCTGCCCTCCTCTTCCAGTTCATCAGAACAGCTCAAGATGCCAGGCCCAGGTGCCAGGCCATCGCAGCTCGGCAGATGACAGTTTTGAACTGCTGCTGTGAGGTGCTGGCACTCTGCCAGATTGAGCTCACGGTAACAGCTCTTCGTTCATTATTGCCCTCTCACACCTTCGTTGTGCATGGCGTCAATCTCTTTGAGGTTTGGTCTTGCAATCAACGCCTTTGATAGTGCAGACTAAAAAAGCAATGGGAAATGACAATTCAGCTGCAGATTCTTGCCCCTAGGACCATATGCGAACAAGAGCTATGATCTTCTGTTATTGGTGTGGCAATATTAACAGATGAGAGGTTGAATTGATCCGTGAGTTTAATACGGAGGCACCAGTGGAGAGACGACCTGCTGGGAGAGACCAGCTGGAAGAACAGGACCTTAGATGATCCTTTATTTTACCCAGACTCTGAAAGCTACAGATCATTTATGTTGAAAATGTTTTTATTCTTTGTTCCCTCCAGGTTCCATTACCCCACTACCACCATCCACCACCACCAGCAATGCCACTTTCTATCTTTTTAAACATCTCTTGCCAGAAATATATCTCAAAGCGTGATGTCCGACATCCTAAATTCATCTCTTTCAGCCATTTTGCAATCATTGAAAGCCAGTTCCATCAAAGCCAGGCAATCAGAGGAACGAGCATTTGAATAGAGAGTTGCTTGTCGGTGTGCCCTTTGGAAAATGCTTCCCATTTCTTGCCATTTTCCAGCAGAAAGAGCAGAATTATATCTACCATATGTGACTTCATTTATCATGGATTACTCAGGCTGCGATAAAGCAAAACTTTCCCAACAGACAGCTTATGTGCATTCTGTAAAATAATAATTTTGTGTAATAAAGGGCATGGTTAATCAGTTAAAGAAACCAATCACCTAAAAGTGAACTGAAGAAATCATCAGAAAACATTCCTAGATAATAAATCGCTATCTTGCTTAGTTCAAAGTCAACCTAAACTTAAAAGCATAAACCATGCTCTTCATCATTACTTCCGTTTAGGGACGTTTACAGACTCTTTGTGAAATTTTCGATGTGAAAATTGTCACTACAGCAGTAAGCACATGGCAAGCGATGTGTTTTAAGCAACACTGATTTACCAGAGGCAGGATGTGGGTGTGACAGGTTAGTGGTGTACATGTTACATTTACAGCATTTAGCAGACACCCTAATCCAGAGTGACTTACATTTTTATTTCACATTATAAAACTGAGCAATTAAGGGTTATGCTTAACCAGCATTGGCACCTTGGTGGACTTGGGATTCAAACTTATTCCTTCTAATCAGAAGCCCAACACCTTAACCATTAGACTACTAAATCCCTGGAGGCTTGGCGGATATCACATTTTCCTCACACCTTCTGGGGTTGCATGTGGGTACTTTGGACTCCTCCCTAGTTTAAAGATATGTGTAGGGTGATTTTCAACACTAAATTGTCTGTAGTGTGTGATTGTGTTTGTGTGTTGATCATTTTTTTAATCAATTTTGTTTGTTAATAGTTTTGTTAATAATTTATTTAAGCTACAGTTCAAATGCAGTTACTCAAGTTGTAATAATCAGCACCAAATAGTTAGTTTTTTTAATTCTTTTCATGAGATACAAACAGTACTTTTAACTAGCAATGTTAACTAGTATGTTTAACTAGCTATGGAAGATTTGCAAGAACTACAATGGAAGAGAAGGAGAAAGACCAAATATGAGAGAACTGTGTCCAACCTTACGATAACTCATCAGTTGTAATGTTTTCCTCCTCATTTCAGCCCTGATGGCAAACCTTTTAGGATTTTCTGTGTTATTTTTTAAAGCAGGTATCTGCAGTTATGAATAATAGACAGCTGTATGACTCAGCCCGGGTGCATTGAGAGGCAAAAGAGCATCAGTGGGATGGGAGGAGCCGCACCTGCACCAAAGCGCCTTTTGAAACTTAGCTGCAGCCATTCTGAAGAAATGTTTTCAGCCCTTGAACCACGGATAGGCAATTAATCTGCAGCTTTGTGTTTACCTTTTTTCCAAGGTTATCTGGTGGGATTTTTTTTTTTTTTTTTTGTGCTGTTATGTTATGACAGAAAAGCGACATTTAGTCAGTCGTTCAGTGTGGGCAGTTTCACTCTGGCTGAATCACGGCACAGTCACATCCTTTCGGGGGATTGTTTGGTTTGGTTTTATGCATAATTCTTTGCCTGATCAAGTATGAATAGGCAAAAGGATGCATTTGCGTCTCAGGTTGTCGGAAAGGGGTGAAGCAATCTGAATCGCAATTTGAAATGGTTCATTCAAAGGTTAAGTTCAAAGGGATCTTTTCAGACGAATTTCTCATTCATGACGAAAATGATTTCAAGTGCCTGAGTACATCCTAACTTGAACCTGTGCCAAGCTGTTGAACTGTAGTAGCAACTCTAAATCACTTGCCAGTACTATTTTCTATCCACAAACAGATTCACTAATGAGTTCTGCTACACCTGTGCAACTACAGAGTGAACAAGTTTATTTTTATTTTTTATAGTAGTTAATATGTAAGAAAGTTGATGGTGGAAAGTGCTCTTGTATATAATAATCAATAGGGCAGTTTGATGTCTCCCAGTGTGAAGTGGGATTACTGCTACCATCCCAACATTGATTATTTTGCTCTAACGGTATGTCATGAAAAGTTTTGTCCATTGTATACCATAACAGTTTGTCAATTTATCAATAAAAACACATCATGATTTTTACCATTTACAGTTACATTGGCAGAAATCTCCCTTTCTGAGGGCACGGCATGACCACGTCTGTCATGTCAATTTACTTTAGTTGTACTTTACAATGCCATGCACTCTTTTTTCTCTTCTAGTCTTGTCTCTGCCCCTGCCCTGTCATTGGTGTGTTTCCCAACTGTGTTCATCTTTTCAGTGTTAAGCACTTAATTAGTTAGTCTATATAGACCCTGCTGTTTCATTTTCTCATTGTAAGTACTTTGAATTATCCATATCTAGCATTATGCCTCTGCTTTACATTTACATTTACATCATTTGGCAGACGCCCTTATCAAGCGCAACTTACATTTTTTTTTATACAGCTGAGCAATTGAGGGTTAAGGGCCTTGCTCAGGGGCCCAACAGAGTCAGTTTGGTGGACCTGGGATCGAACTCACAACCTTCCGATTGTTAGCTCAACACCTTAATCACTAGGCTACCACACGCCCTTGTTTTCCAATACCTCGTATCTTAGGTTTCTTGTGTTTTGATTTACAAGTATGTTGCTTACCTGTGCTCTGATACACACTGATGCTATCACTTAAATTAAACAAATAAAACACACTTTGAAATTTCACAACGTATATACAGTATGTTTAATACTGTGGCAAATCTACAAGACAAAGTTATTTCCTATAATCTGTTACATTATAACGGCTATAAATATTTATCCCCTCACCAGCAATCTTTTTTCTCTTGAAGTTATTAAGACAGAAAAAAACATCTTGTCCTTCAGGTGAAACTGAAATGTGCACACTCCTAAAGCAGAAACTTACTGACAATTATAATGCATTGACACTCTAAAGTATTAAATATTATTAAGCACTGTGCAAAAACACACTAATTGTTTTCTGACATTTGTGTTACAAAATGGCATTTCAGAACCAAATGAAATTTTAAAGACAAATATTTGTATTTGAGTAAAGAAACAAAAATGAATGCTGGCTGTTAGAATAGAACAAATCCAATTTGCTCAGAAGCTCCAGAAGAACAATTGTAGATTCTCTCAAGATGCTGAGAAATCTTATTTTTCAATTTCCTTATGAAGACACACAAAAAAAAGTGCAGTTAGTCATATTCGGTCTCTAAAGCAAACGATTTTATCCAGGGCTTTAAAAAAATATGTGATCAAATCCTTGGATGTACAAAGACAAATTGTGATAATTTTACCGAATTGTTAAATTTTACTCACATGGAACCAATGTACACAATTAATGTAAGTAAAGTCATTAAGCTTTTTTTTTATTCAAAGCATTGTCACATTAGATATTAATTTTGTTTAGTTTAGTATTATTTACTGGTCTATATTTTTTCTATGTAGAAAATCAATTTTATTATATTTAAGCACAGCATGCCTTAGACTTATGAACAGTACTCTATATATGATGTCTTTAACACATGCACTACATACTCTGTGTAAATATGCGCAGAAAAAAAAGAATAATATAGTAGTCAGTTATTTAAAATAGGAAAGCACAGATGGCGCAAGGAGTGGTATTGCATCAGGTTATTGAAATACGCAGTGTATTCGCCACGGCTCTCACTGTGGCACCGAGCAGGGTCTCAGTTCTTTTTTCCCTTCCTACTTGGCATGCAAATGCAGGGCTAGTCATTGTCCTTAGCACTGGATCAAAAGGACTCTTCTCTAATACTTCTAAGACCTTATTACTATGCATGACAGAATAAACAACTATTAAACACTAATAAATTGCAGCATATCTAATATCTATTTGTCTGAATAATAACTGTTAGATAATGTAGCTCATAATGAAGATGTGGATCTCACTTATCAAGTCTAAGTGCAATCTGACATGATTAGCTTTCCTGTAGAATTTTCCTTTAAATTGGCGGTTTAATTTCTCCAAGGTGCCATGAGATCTCTAATAGATCTTGGTTGCAATTTAGAGCAGTCTTTACACATGCATTTTGTAGTAAATGGCCATTTTCGGCTGGTGAAGTACTGTTTCCTTCATGAAGCATGCGTTCGTTTTAGCTGGTTTACTGTTGCATGGCTAAAGTACATTATCAATCTACAGTACAATGCAGTGAGGAGAAATAAGCATTCAGACACTTTTGTTTGTGCTGTTTAATATACTTCCAGTCCGTACATCCACTTCAATTTAACACACAGTGATCTTTTGATGTTTAAAAATTATATAAATATATATTCACAAGCTTATTTAAATGCATTTTAAAAAACAGTGTTCACAGGGGACAAGTATTTAACACTATGTTAAACACAGCATGTCAGAAAAAAAAGTCAAACAACAATGAGAGTATTATGAGCAAAAGCTGAAAAAAACATGATATAGCAGCTCAGAATAGAATGTAAGGGTAAAAATGTAGAGCATATGTTGTAAATAATAAATACAAAACTAAGTCTAAGTAGCTTTACTCTTATTGGTTCCTTTTTTTGACACTTATATAGATATACAGTGCATCAAGAAAGTATTCATAGCGCCTCTATTTTTCTACATTTGTTACAGTCTTATTCCATTAAATTCATGATTGTCCTCAAAATTCCACAAACAATACCCCAATATATATATATATATATATATATATATATATATATATATATATATATATATATATATATATATATATATATTCACAGATTCTGCTACTGTTTGGAAAGATTTCATTCTCTGTTCAACAAAAGACAAATCACTTAGACAAACCAGAACTCTATTGGAACAATATATTTCAGATTAAACAAAAAAAGAACTCTTTGGCAATAACTCTCATTTGGAGAAAGTTTGTGTGAATGATAAAACGTACACCATCTCCATACATCATGATATGGGGCAGTGTCTCTGCAGATGGTACTGAGGTATTACATGCCATTTTAAGGCATGACATAAGGCATTTTACCTCACACCTCCAGGGTTGTGGGTTCAATTCCTGCCTCCGCCTTGTGTGTGTGGAGTGTGCATGTTCTCCCCGTGCCTCGGGGGTTTCCTCCGGGTACTCCGTTTTCCTCCCCCGATCCAAAGACATGCATGGTAGGTTGATTGGCATCTCTGGAAAATAGTGTGTGATTGCGTAGGTGAATGAGTGTGTGTGTGCCCTGCGATGGGTTGGCACTCCGTCCAGGGTGTATCCTGCCTTGATGCCCGATGACGCCTGAGATAGGCACAGGCTCCCCGTGACCCGAGGTAGTTCGGATAAGCGGTAGAAAATGAGTGAGTGAGTGAGTGAATGGAGATATATAGCAGGAGATTTGAATCTGATTGGTCAAGATTTTGAGCAGATTTGGGAGAGGATTGACGTTTTAACAAGACAGCTAAAATAAATCGAGACCGTCCATGGCCTAATCAATCTCCTGACTTGAATCCCATTGAAAGTTTACTGAGGATTCGAAAGTTGCAAATCCATCAGAGAAACCCTAGTAATCTTGGGGTATTGAAAAGGATTTGCCAAGAAGAAAAGCCAAAATTGAACCACAATGCTGCAAAAAGTTAATTACTTCTTTCAGTAGATGTCTGGAAGCTGTAATTGCCAATAACTACTTTGGAATAAAGTTAATGTTGTTAATTTGTCATTTCTTTTTCTCTATTAAATAATTAACAATGTTTCAGTACATATTTATCCTCATTGTCATTTTTTTAACTTAAGCATTGCTAATAGTATTATCACACTAAATAAACGTTTCCCAGTCAGAAAAATGTATGAATTTTTTTTTCTCATAATATATAAACATTTATTAGCAAGTATCATTTTCTTGGCGCACCAGTCACCCTAGGATTTTAGCCCTGTAAATTTGCTGGAGTGAAATAATTGTCTGCCACTTAATCCAATGATTTTGGAACAGATAGTTAAACAAATGGCATCTTAGCTAGCTAGATTTTGTCTTCATTTTTGTTTTTACATGCTGATGTCTACATAGTCCACAACCCATTCTCCTGTTTTCCATATTAACTGCCACGTCATGTAAGAAAACGCATCTTTTACATTTCGTATCCTTTCATTTTCAAGTAAACTGGATTTCTACCTGGTCTGACCCTTGTTTAATTTTGCCATCCTGTGTACATTCTGTTTAAAGTCAAATATATTTATATTTTCTTAGATCCCCAATGAGACAAATCTGTGGAATAATCATGATTTAAGCTTGCACTTGACTTTATGGTGCCAGAAGTGCCGATGTTCCGGTCTGCCGGGGTAGTGCAATAAAAATGACAGAGGCTAACAGGTTAGATAAGGAAAGTTTCGCAAGTGGTGGTGGAGTTGAGAATAGCGTCCAGATTGATAACCATTACAGATAATATCTGCACCTCCTCCAGGGCATACTTGTCAGTTTGTGGAGTACCTTTTAGTAAAGATGATAGGAAGGAGTGTGAGAAGAAGTCATTCCTGCTGACAGCTATCAAACTGTACAACTGTACTGAAACCAGACTTGGACAATATCAGGATCAGTGGGTTTGTAGACTGTTCATGGTTGATAGCCAGTAAGGTGGCGCAGCAAGGAAAACTCCCTGAGAGGAAATTAGGAAGAAACTTTACATCAAAACAGACACTCAAGCCAAGGGTTTATTCGGAGCCCTATGAGAGCCATAATGTTATACTATTAATTTTTGTCATATTTTCTATTCAGTCAATTAAAAGCGATTGGCACTGAAAGTAGAATAATGCATTTTTATGAAAGAAGAAATGCTAACAGAACTATTTATTCAAATTGATGCACTATTAACTTGATGATACTACTAAAAGGTCCAGGCCATATTTAGTATAGTGTTTAAATTTGAAACTGTTTTAAATGAAAATATCTAATAGTAAGAAAGACATTTAAGCACTCACTCAGGCTCATCTTTGTTAAGAACATAAAATACATGTCCTTTGACTCAAATCTCTCTTTTCCTCACACTTACTTTTCAAAATATACGTAGGTTTTTCCTCTTTTCAACCATTTTAAGCAGAGTTTTAGCTCTGAGAGATACAGGTCAGGTGTGAATTATAGAAAATGTTGAGTAGTTTCTTGTGCAAGCTGACAATAATAGTAGAATTATAAATTATAAAACAGCACAAATTACAGAATAGAGATGTGAAATGTAAGGTAAATGGTATTATGTGTATTGAAATGAGATCTTTATGATTAGAGCAGCAGCTCATACAAGTGAGACTTGTTTTGAAACCCAAAAAGGTAGCCATATGAGATTTTCTAAAACAGCAGAGGGTGAGTTGCTGAATATTCAGAGCAAAAATAAACATTTGAAATAAAGCAATACTTCAGGATTTATTTTATGTTTTGCCAATTCATTCATCCATCGTTCCATCCATCATTTCATCCATCCATCCATCCATCCATCTGTCCATCCGTCCATCCATCCATCATTTCATCCATCCACCCATCCATCAGTTCATCCATCCGTCCGTCCGTCCATCCATCCATCCATCCATCCGTCCATCCATCCATCCATACATCCACCCACCAAAAAGCATCCAATAATGCACTTTTGCCATGCTATCTGATTCGTATAATTAGCACTGAATCAACAGATGTCCCTAGTTCCCTAGTTGACACATTTAGCTGTAAGTAAAGAGTAATACCAAAGCGCTGCCTCCTCTGATTCAGGTGTATTGAGTCAGTAAAGCAAACATCTGCCGTACAGAAACATTCACTCTGACTTCTTATAGTTCTCTTATAGCACATGGGGATTAATGACTCCCTCTGTTCTGCTCCACACCAATGGTCCATAATGAGGCAATGATTACAAGAATGAAGCATATTTTTGTGCCTACTCAAGCTCCATATTAAAGCTGTTGTCTTGAGTGTTCCAGTAGCTGCTGCAAATTACCATGTGCTGAAGCTGTTATACAAAATATGACTAAAATGGCCTCTATTATTACTAATATATTTTTTAAAAATTAGTTCAATATGTTGAATGGTGAATTTTCTGCTAATCATAATGTGAGCTCTGTAATAAGGCCCATTCTTCTGAAACCTTCAGCACTTAAATAGGCTTTAATGAGAAATCCAAGAGCAAGAGAAACAGGTTGGTAGCATTTAGACTCAGAGACCTCTGACCTGATTATCCTATTATCTCTCAGCCATGCTGTCAGTTTTTCAACTCCAATATTCCCTGGAACTGGAAATGTTAAATTCACCGTGGATCTTCATGTCACATGGCAAATTAATTTATTTTCTAATTTATTAACTTACATCCAGTAAATAATTCTTTTTTCTCTTTTTTTTGCTGACATTTTTCTTCACAGTGGTGAGAGATGACCTTTTTAAAGAGCATCTCCTTAAATATGTAGGTGGTTTGGACAAATAAACCAGAAACGAGACAAGACTGAAGATTTTGCACAATGTTAATGCTCGGCAGGACACTCGATCCTCCACCCGAGAGGAAATTTTGTAAATACCATAGACTTCACATCTGTCGCAACCATGTTTCTTCTCTCAGCCGTGTAATAAAATATACATCTCACCAGGCAATTGTCTGATTACAGTGCTGATGTTTCCTTCACTTGGCTGAGCTGCTAGCTTGAGGCTCAGGAATACACTCAATGATTCTCAGTGTTTAGTCACCTGCTTTGCTCTGACGGACTGGCCTTGATCTCTGAAAGGCGCTGATTCAGTGAACCTACAAGGCTACCTGTTCAGTGTGGGTGTGATGAGTTTACAGAAAAGAAAGGAAAACTGACTTCTTTATCGTTCTTTATAGAAACAGCTTGGCTCTATATTGTGTAATAGCCATATGTTTATAAGATGCACATATGACTTTGAGGCCGAAGATGTCACCCTAACCGCCACAATAATCCTACCATCATGATCGACCACTTGTTACTACTCTGCTGATAAATACAGTTCCATTTCCCTTCAGAAGGTTTTATGTAACATGGTTTGATAACGTCCATCAGAAAGTCTTGAGTCAATAGCTAGCGTCAGAATACAAATAAGGTAAAACCCAGACTTCCTGAGGAGTCAGAAAGTGTGTATGTGAGTGTGTGTATGTGTGTGTGTGTGTGTGTGTGTGTGTAGGGGGTGATGACACCAGAGACCAGCACAGAGCCAAGCAAACTCCTCCCACTAAATCAGCTTGCATCGGCTGAGCTTGTTGCTATGGTGACGGGTCTCAGCAATGAGCTGTGCTTGTTATAAAACTCATAAGAGTTCCCAACGACCCTGAAAATGAGTCGGTCATGTAGTCAAAATAGGCCCACTAAAGGCAGCCTCGCCGCCTCTTCCTTCCTCAACCTCCGTGCTTCTATACAGAATCAGATCCGATAGGATGAACTAACATTTACACATGCGTAACCCAACCCACTGCCTCTGGATCGACTGTCTGCATTAAAGAGCCATTTCAGTGGTACAAGACTAAGTTTGGATTTAAGTGCAGGTCAGCATGACAAAGAACAATTAGCTTCATGTGCTGGATTTAATAGGATTAATTGCATAATTGCATGTTGCAGGCAGACCTGTCTGTTAGGTAGGAACACGTACATGGTTGTATTCACAGGAGGAAAAAGCATGTTTTATTCAATGAATTAGTCCAAGGATGCTAATTGCTTGTTTTGTGGTGGTGAGTTTTTGCCATTTAAAACTGTACTGAAGTATTCCCTCTTGGGATACTCACTGGGATTTAATTTAATACAGTGACAGGAGACCCAGTGAATTGAATTGATTTACTTCAACCCAAAAGTTCCAATGAAAATATTTCAGATATAAGCAATTTTATCTACTGTCTCATTATGGTATTAATAATTGCTTTTAAAGTCAAGCATGAAATTGTCTTATTCCATTGACACATCATTTTGCTTATTTTAATCATTTATTTCTAAAAAGATCTGCAATACATTTTACTTAGCAAATGCAAGTGTATATGTATTTAATAATATCATAAAGATTTTCCTTGCTAAGCAACTAAGCAGTTTTTTTTTTTATCATCATTTCCGGTTGAAGTACAGAATACCTGGTTAATTCTTACAAATCTTTTCTATAGCTTATAGCTATTTGGACAGTTGACTGCAGACTAAAGGATAAAAGGATCTGTGAAAAGCAGAAACTGGAAATGTTATTTGTAGCCTTATAGCTAATATCCCATGGTCCACCAGGCATAGATAACTAGGTAAATAACCTTCCATTTTTTGAAAGGAGAAGCTTTTACTCTGTATCATGGACATCCATTTGCTAATGCCCTGTTACACAATGCATGACCCCAATGTCATTGGTTAGAAGCCATTTATGAGTCCCCGACCAGCTTTTTGGCTTTTATAACCTCTAGCCTTTGATTGCCTCTTGAATTTGCCGACTGCGAAGCGCTCAACTTCTCCTCATTGAGTTGGCGGAGCAGCTTCGTCCCTCGCAGCTGTGTTCCTTTTCTCTCAGCTCTTCTTGGCAGTGATGGAGACTCTCCCTGACTTCCTGTTGCATAAAGCCTGCCTGGCTTTTGTTAACTCCTTTAGTAACACTTGGACTAAGGCTGTTGCAAATACAATTTTTAAACTTTCATAAGCGTTAAAATTTATATAAGAGCTAGATATCAAAGATATCGATATACACTCACTTACCGTCCACTTTATTAGGAACACTTGTACAACCGCTAATCATATCATTTAATCATACAACATCATCAGCCAATCATATTAAAGCAGCAAAAAGCATACAAATCATGCCGAATTGCAGTCCAAGAATTTCAGCTAATGTTCAAACCAAACATCAGAATGGAGAAAAAAATGTGATCTCAGTGACTTTAACCACTGCATAGTTGTTGGTGCCAGATGAACAGGTTTGAGTTTTTCTGCTTATCTCCTGGAGTTTTCATATATAGCAGTCTCTAGAGTCTATGTATAATTAAAAAGCATACTAGTGGGGCTCCAGAATGGAACAGCACATATGCATTCTTTTGCCCCACTCATTCGTTTGTCACAAGTTTAGAACTCAATGATGCCATAGCCATCTGTGGCCAGAAGCCAAGGGAGCAAATTTGGCCGCCTTCTCCTGGATGGGAGGGCACATTGTCACTCCCCTGTCAATCTCAGTGATCCTAGCCAATCGTGGAAATGTATGAGCTCATGTAGACAAAATATACCTTTCCTCTACTCTTCCTGTGATGCAGCATTAGACACAGTTAAAAAAGATTTGTATCAGTCCATGTTAGTCTTGCCGATCCCTGATTGGTTGATGCCGATAGTGCATAATATTAGGCCAAATTTGTAAAGGTTACTGAGGAATGCAACGCTACAGCAGTAACTCCACCTAATTGTGGTCCACATCCTATCACTCTGTTGTCATGAGCATTTAAATAATTCTAAATAAGCATACTCTAATTAATATTGTTTGTCTTGTCTTACAGAAATCTGTCCAAGAACCCACTTACCACTCTCTCCTGGCAGCTCTTCAAGAACCTTCAGCTGGTTGAACTGTAAGTTTTTTAAGGCACTGACTTAAATGATTAATTTATCAGGCTTCCATCATACAGACTCAAACATCCTTCTCAAGTCAAGAAGACTTCACTTGTCATTTCAACTATATATAACGCTGTACGTACTGAAACGAAAGTGTTGACGCTACATAAAGACATATACCTACATAAAACTACAAGGAACTAGGGACTAGAACAATCACACAGTTCCACAGGTTTTTTTTCCTTTTGGTTTACCTTCTCATGCACTATTGTAAGAACTGTAGACAATTCTAATGATTAGTAAAACAGTTGGCAAGATTTGCAGCGATTAGCACGTTCACAGTCACCATGACGTTCTTGGAAGATCCTGTGATTTGGTCAGTATGTGTGAACCTGCAATGTGTCATATCTTTTGCGGAACATTCGAGACATATATCAGAGGTCAGGATGCTCTGCAGCACATCTCCCACAAATCACTGTGATTGTTTAGCGTTTGACGAATGGCTCCTTCTCCAATTAGAGATGCTTGATTGGACGGCAGTGTCCATATGTCTCAATAAATGTCTTCCATTAACTAATGACATAGAGCAAAATTGCACTTTTCGAATGCTATTTATTCTGCAGCCTTTCTGCCGAAGAGCAGACATCGCTTTAGTCTGTCTTTAATTTTATATTCTTTTACTTTGTCATATTGCAGTGGTCATCCTCACTTTTCTAGCCCGACCACTTGCTGATTAAGGATAATCTACTATGAATCACTGCAACACAGGTAATTTGCTGGTTGTACAAGCACCAGGAGTACTATGGCTCACCCATATACGTGTGTATCTGCGTCAGATCTTGGAGCTTCACCACACATCCGTAAGCAAGCGAAGCATTTGAGCTACTTAATTAAGACGTGGCAGTGAAATGTATTGGTTTTGTCTGCTGGGAGCCTGACCTCATTTTCTTGTTTGTCATGAATATTTGTGCACTCTGTGGTTAAATAAGGCGTGCAGTTTGTTAGTAGATCATTGAGGGAGGCGCTGTCATTGTGCCATGCCGGAATTAGTAAAACAATACAGCGCTTGTTGAATTAACATTCTCATGCCAGCCACTCACAACACGATGATTACCAAAGATCTTATTTGCATTCAGGGCCGGAACAAGGATCAAAATTTTTGCGAGGTCGACATTGCAGGAACTTGACCCACTTCGTATTTATTATTCCGCAATGCCCAATGTGTACTACACCAATTACTAGTTTCTAATTAGCTATTATGTTATACTTCCATTTAGGCCTGTGAGGGTAGCAGAGTCTTATGAGGGGTAACAGTGAGTAAAATAACCATGCTACATTTTTAAACTAGTCTCGCAGGAGGAGGTTAATGCAGAATTCAACAATGGTGAAGGTCATGTTTTTTATTTCTGTTTACATACACAGCAATTTAAAAAATAAAATAAAATAATAAAAGAATAAAATAACAAATAATAATAATAATAATAATAATAATAATAAATTCATTCATCTTCTACTGCTTATCCGAACTACCTCGGGTCACGGTAGTCTCAGGCGTCATCGGGCATCAAGGCAGGATACACCCTGGACGGAGTGCCAACCCATCACAGGGCACACACACCCTCTCATTCACTCACACACTCACACACTACGGACAATTTTTCCAGAGATGCCAATCAACCTACCATGCATGTCTTTGGACCGGGGGAGGAAACCGGAGTACCCGGAGGAAACCCCCGAGGCACGGGGAGAACATGCAAACTCCACACACACAAGGCGGAGGCGGGAATTGAACCCCCAACCCTGGAGGTGTGAGGCGAACGTGCTAACCACTAAGCCACCGTGCCCCCTAATAATAATAACAATAATAATAATAATAATAATAATAATTAATAGTTGGTGGTGAAAATCAATACAAATCAATCATTTTTTATTAGCAGTTTTATGTTAATTTGTTTTACTTTTTATTTAAACAGACAAAAAAGAGATTGATACTGTACCATTATAGCATCTTTTGTTCATTTTTAATGATCACACTTAGTGTTGTGTGCTCAGTGTAGTTTAGTGTATTTTGAGAGCTAAACATAATGTGTGATACAAGAGGTTAGAACTAATCATCACTACTGATTTGGCTTTAAAATGCAACATACAGTAAGTCTATATAGATCTTAAATTCTGCCATGACATTATCAGGATTTTGTGGTTTCAATATTAAACTTGACAAATGGACAAAAAAATACCTCATTGTTCTCATTGCTCATTACAGCCTTGTACTGATTGCCGGTGAGTTACAGTATAGTGAAATGCTCTCATCAATTTTTATGGTCAGTTCTTTGAACGAATGCATGCTTGTTTTAAAAATGAGGAGTATTATTTCTGTAGGTTTGAAAAATATGTCATTTGTGTTGAAAATATGTGCCATACTAGGTTTTGCATTCTCAGTAAAATGTTAAAAGTAGGTTTTTTCCCCAAACCTGAAGCCACCATCAGTCACAGTGAATTAGGCTTATATACCAGGTGGGTGTTGCAGTTTGTTTATAATTATTTCAGTGAAGCTCAGCATGAGAATCGCTGATAAAGTGCCCACCTGCACTCTTAGCCCCGCCTGAATCCGGCACAGTCCACTTTATCTTTTCTGACAGAAGAAGCCCTGTCAGTGCTCTAAGCTCTTAGGAACTATATGCGTGTTCACATCTGCAGGATTTGATGATGAGCCCCAATGACTAAAACTGCCGTTAGAATACTCGAGCTCACTCTAGGCAGTTCAGTAGCCAAGTCCAAATGCTACACAAAAGAGCAGCCGGTGGGTTTAGTGTTTGTGAATTTACATCCAGATATATTTTTCAAGAAATATATCTGAGATATAGCTGAATATGTCTGATATACAGCCCTAAATAGGACAAAGATCAAACAACATTTTTCCAGTCTTCAACTGTCCAGTCTTGCAGCCTGTGTCCACTGTATCTTCATGGCTGATATGAGTGGAACCCAAGGTGGTCTTCAGTGAAGTGGTAGCACACTGGTTAAGATGAGGTTTTGAGTTCAAATCCCAGGATAACCAACCTGCTATTGTTGGGCCCTTGGGCAAGGCCCTTAACCCTCAACTGCTTAGTTGTATAAATGATTAAAATATAAGTTGCTTTGGATACGGGTGTCTGCCTAATGCTGTAAATATAATTGTGTTCTGCAATCTGATGCTTTTAAACATGCTACAGTTGTAAAGACTGGTTAACTGAGTCACCACACAGTAGCCTTGATGTTAACTTGAGCTAGTCTGCCTTTCTGCTCTGACCTCACTCATGTCTCTTATCAAAAGGAGTTAAACCTTTGCTTACTAGATGTTTTTCTTATTACATCATTCTGTGTAAAAACTGCTGTATGTAAAAATCCAGCATGTTAAGAATCTTCTGGAAAACTCAAACCAGCTAATTTGACTTTAGAAATCATCCCACCTTTAAAGTGGCTTCCTAATGATCCTATTTTTGCCTCGTTTCAATGTTGGAACATGAACCGCCCTGTATCTGCATGATTTTATGCATGATCGGCTGCTTGGATAATTGCATGACTGTGCATATGCACAGGTGTGGTCAGAGAGTGCACGTTATGTGCACAATGTACTGAATATATATCACCATATTGCCATTGTCCTGGTCTGTGCCTTCAGCCTGATGCATGGAGCACTGCCAGAAAAATCATTTCTCAGTATTACTCCTGTTATACTTGGGCATGTCGCCAAAAAGTGGTCACGGGAAAAATACGACTTACCCAGCACAACATGTCATTCAGTGCAGTTATCTATTCCTGGGTCCTTGGGCTGAGAAGCAGTTATCCTTAGAGGACCCTTGTTTTTTTATTGAACACTATGCGTGTAGACCAATTGTACGTAGATTCTTCATATGCCTTTAAATGTAGATGAATTTTATTGGCGTTTGATTTAAAAAATATATATATTTGAATGCCTGTTCTGTGTTTTTTCATGCCTAAGCAAGAATTGCTAGCACACAAAGGATTACCTTTCTATATGTCAATAAAACAGATTTAGATGATTGATTGTTGTAATTTTACTATTTTTCTGCTCTAGTCCAGTCATCTCTTTTCATCCTTTACCTCTGTTTTATTCAAATGATCCCTCATTCTCTCATTACCAGCTCAAAACTGAGCTAAAAAAATGTTAATCTGTTCCTGCGAATACAGTGCTGTTTCTGACGTGTCGCTCCAGTGGGTGCAAAAGACGACAAAAGAAAATGCATAGAAACCTTGAGGTCACTTCAAAGCCTGGGTTTTCTAGACTGTGGCTGGAGGCTAAATCAAGCAAATAGCACACTACAGATTCATTCAGATTGCATGAAAGGGTTTGTGAAATGACGGAGTGTTTGAAAACATACATTGAAGTGCTGGATTCAGTCTCAGACATAGAGATTATTGGAAGGGCATCATGCTGAGATGAAAGACCATGTATAATGAGATACAGTGCAGTTTGTAGAATCTTTTCATTCAAGTTGAATTGTTGAATTCTGCTATTGTGATGATAATAATAATTTCTAGGTCAGTAATTACTGATGTATAAGGACTGTCCACATATTTGTTTATTTGTTCAACATGTTCCCTGAAAATTACTCTTATTTATCATACAATAGAGTATTGAAGGCAGCAGGATTAATGATAATAGAATATTCATCAATAATCATCAAGTGACCGGCTCCTTGTTGGATAATATGGCCAAGAAAATATTTATGTTTACATATCTGTTATCAATATAATATCTATCATAATATGGAACGGAATTAGTGTCTAGACCCTATTTTATTACCAAATTATCATTTTCACACTTGTTTTGTTGACCTCTAAGCCAAATATGTAGAAATGGTTTTGTCCTCTGTTAGGGCTGCTGCATAAAATCAAAGTACTTCAGCTTTCAGTCTCTAAACGTTTGGGTAGTTTTAGAATAACTCACTGTTGGGTAGTTTGATGTGACCTTTTTTCCTTTTTTAAATATAATTCAAATTTATGTGTCAGTTGGATAATTTCATGTCAGAAGTCATTGATTTTTTTTATTTATTTTTTTTTCTCCACAGCTCTGACAATCATTCTGGCTGCAAAGTAAATGACAGTCTTATATTAATGCGCTTATTCTATGATACAATTAAAATGTTAATGGTTCATTCACAGGTACTTGTATGTTGAGCACTAAGTTTGAATAAATGTTTTTTTTATTTAATAAAGAAAACTGTTAATTATAGGTAAGCTGGAGTTTTCTATGAGGAGAGGTTTATTTATGATGTGGGAACACTAACGCACGTACGGGTCTGCGTCACGTCACCATATTTCCTGTTACAGCACACTGCAAAGCACTCTGTATTCCTTACTAATGTAACATGTTGCGCTCTTATCACCGTAATGTAACAATTAATCATGTCTCCTATCTGTGCTCTGCTTGACCTGACTGTGTGCAGGCGACTGGAGGGGATTGTGTTCAGCTGTGGCTGTGAGATTCGCTGGATCCAGCTGTGGCAGCAGAGAGGGGAGGCAGGTTTACACACCCAGCAGCTCTACTGCAAAACCGGCGCCAACAAGATCCGCCTGCGTTCAATGAACATCTCTCACTGTGGTATAAACCCTTCCTTAGCACTTTTAATATTCAGAGAGCTGTTACAGTGGTTGCTTTGATATCAAGGCAAACGTATGTTGTATTTCAGAAACAAGTCACTTTGTACACAGTGTGCCAAGGAACGGATTTTAAAAATGTATTCTGGCGAGGTTTAATCTCACGCTTGAGGTATGGCTAAAAGTCAGTCACCAGTCTGTACCAAATAGGTACCAGTGAAATTTCATGCTCATGGGATTTTAAGTGCAGGTCTTAACCAAGAAAGCCTTAACTCCTAAATAGGAGGCCTTTGGGGTAAACAACATGACAATACCCTACGACAGAGATGGGGGACTCGAGTCATATGACTTAACTCGAGTTAGACTTAAGTCACAAATTAGAGACTTGAGACTTGCTTGACAAATATTAAAAAAAGACTCGACTTGACTTTGACTTGAAATTCATGACTTGAGACTTACTTGTGACTTGAACATGTGTGACTTACTCCCACCTCTGCCCTACGATACGACAACTGAGAGCATTTTACTAAACATGATGTTAACCCTTTTTACAAGTACACTGGTGTTCTGTTCTGTTCTCTTCTGTTCTGGCAGAATAGAAATTGACATATCGGAGTCTTCTAATCTGTATATATACAAATGAATTATTATTATCGTATGGCCGAAAGTCTGATATAAAATGAATCAGGACACTGCTGGCTTTCAGAGTGAAATATTTTTTTATCTCTGTTGAGATAAGCTTACAATTTCAGAATTCCAGTGATTCCATATAGCACATTAAAAATTTAGATCCTTAAAATAAAGCACTGGGGTGTCTCAGAGAGCAGAAGCTATAAACATTTGTACAAAAAAGGCGTTTTAATCATTTCTATTAATATATTGCCCCAAGCAAGCTAAGACAATAC
Organism: Tachysurus vachellii; assembly: GCF_030014155.1. Lineage (NCBI taxonomy): Eukaryota > Metazoa > Chordata > Actinopteri > Siluriformes > Bagridae > Tachysurus > Tachysurus vachellii. Next base: position 35,236,796 of record NC_083460.1, read on the forward strand.
AGAAAATACATTCACTCATTTTCTACCGCTTATCCGAACTACCTCGGGTCACGGGGAGCCTGTGACTATCTCAGGCGTCATTGGGCATCAAGGCAGGATACACCCTGGACGGAGTGCCAACCCATCGCAGGGCACACACACACTCTCATTCACTACGGACAATTTTTCCAGAGATGCAAATCAACCAACCATACAGAAAATATAAAAAAACTAAAACTTCTTAAAGCCCTGAGTATCTACTTTCATAAGCGCCATTAACCAAAACTATGACCCCTGGATAAATATAACTGCTAATAATGTGATACGCTCAAAAGATATATATATACTACCAGATTGGCCAAATTTATTTCTAGAAAGAACTAAACACTCAAAGACAAACAGTTTACCTCTTTAACCCACAATAACCATGTAAAATCTTTATAAATATGAGATCCATTGCAGTGCACAGACAATTTCAGAGCATTTTCATATCTGTTAATCTATGTGCCAAATCTAAATCAGTGTGAAATGAGTACCTTTGCTTTGTTTGCTAGTTTGGATTGGTTTCACATAAAACGCAAAGACAAAAAGCAAAACGCAAAACTGGCTTAGAGGCGTACGAGGCTCAACAGCATGGTCACTGATGCTTTGCCAAGTGTGCATAGAAATCACAAAATCACCCATCCATGGAAAAGATGGAATAATGAAATAATTACATGCATAGCTAAATCATTTTGTGTATTTGATCCAGGTTTTATATTCTCTCTCTTTTTTTTTTTGGCAACCCAAATATCTAGAACACGTGATGTGTCTGCAGTGTTACAGTTCTCTTCTTTGGTTGGGTTTGGTTTAGTTAATCAACTTGTATGTACAAAAAATGTCACTCACAGCCCAAAATACACAAGTTCGGTTCCATTTTGTTCCATTTCTTTGGTCGATTCGATTCAGAGTCGGGTCTGTTTCTTGCTGCAATTGACTTATATTAGAAATCTCTTGATAGCAGAAAGAGATCATGTTTCGGGGCTGCGTGTGATTGCTGTGGTCTCACACAGAGGAGGAAATTACAGCAGGGTTTTCAAACCAGGGATTAAAATAGACTATATTTGAAAGTACCTTAAAGCATTTACCTTTGAAACAGTCTAACGTTTGATTTTTCCATTTCAGTAAAAAATTTTGGCCAGGTGGTGCAACAATCTTAAATTAAAAATCTACTACAACCAGCTGAGAATTCACTGTATCTCTCATCTCCCCATCAACCCCCTTGAGTGGCTATAGATTATTCTTACAAGAATCCTAACACAGAGCTCGATCTTGTCTTCTTTCTAATGCAGACCTCCCTGATATCAGCGTAACTCACAGTAACCTGACAGTGATGGAGGGAGACAACATCACAGTGAGCTGTAACGGTTCAGGTTCCCCATTACCTGATGTGGACTGGACCGTGAAAGGACTCCACTCTATCAACACACACCAGGTGATGGCCACTCGCCTGCTACATGTTCATAGAGCTCATAGATTCTCACATACACATATATTGATACCCCTATTATGCTATCTGGTATTTGTTTCTCTGCCCTCTAGTCAAACTTCAATTGGCCAAAGATTCACTCCGTCAACCTCACTCTTGTCAACGTAAGCCGGGACGACAACGGCTTCGTCCTCACCTGCATCTCTGCGAACGTGGTTGGCATGACCAACATGTCTCTTCAGCTGGCTGTGCAATGTAAGTGGCCCTTACTCTTTTAGTGGAATCGTAATGAATTGAGCATTTTTGTGCTAGATGCCTTTAGGGAAATCATTTTATCGGCAGTATAATATTTAATTGAAGATGTCAAAATGTTAAAAGCTTTCGAAGTATTATTATATTCAAACAGTCTCGAGAGGTTGTAATTATTATATGAAATCAACTCAGACTTAGCATTGTCTGCTTCTGCTTTTCCTTATAATGCTGCAAGGGTTTATTCTTTTGCCACATTTTCTTTTGGTGCATTCTTAAAAAAATATATTTTGCATTTACATAATCTCAATTTAGCTGCAAAAGACTTGAATTACAGTCTACAATATTTACCATAACAAGAATAGACAGTGTACAATTACAGTGGATAATATCTGGCATATAATAACAACACAAACTCTTAAAATTCAAGGATGCTGCCTGCACATCTGCTCAAAGCAAACATTGTGTAACAGCCGTAACTGCCGAAACATTAGCTTGGTAAATGCCTGAATGTGTTTGTATACTACCTTCAATTACTTTCCAATTCGTTGTTGTAGATAGTTTTCTTTGACTTTTTAATCCGGTGGATTTACAGTAACTAACGTTCTCACCCTGCAGTGCAGCGATTTTGATTCACAGTGGTTTAATTCCATAGATGAGTTTTTTCACAAATATGCACACATCACACAAGGAGTCAGTTGTTGTGACAGGCAGCCGTGTAATTACATGCATTAAGAGACTATTGGGTTGTCTGAGCTTAACTGGGGTGAAATCTTTAGCGAACGTCTGTAACTGAGGAATGGTAGGTATAAATGATGATATTCATTCATTCATTCATTCATCTTCTACCGCTTATCCGAACTACCTCGGGTCACGGGGAGCCTGTGCCTATCTCAGGTGTCATCGGGCATCAAGGCAGGATACACCCTGGACGGAGTGCCAACCCATCGTAGGGCACACACACACTCTCATTCACTCACGCAATCACACACTAGGGACAATTTTCCAGAGATGCCAATCAACCTACCATGCATGTCTTTGGACTGAGGGAGGAAACCGGAGTACCCGGAGGAAACCCCCGAGGCACGGGGAGAACATGCAAACTCCACACACACAAGGTGGAGGCGGGAATCGAACCCCGACCCTGGAGGTGTGAGGCGAACGTGCCAACCCCTAAGCCACCGTGCCCCCCTAAATGATGATATTATGATGAGCTAAAATGAACTTGATTTAAAAAAGAACATACTATAATACTGACTGAAAACAGTAGTAGTAGATGTTCTGAGTGATTTTTTGCCTTACTGGCTAATCCCAAAAAAATACGCCCATAATAATACAAATGAATTTTTGTTTTTTTCTGAAATTTATCACGGTCCATTGAAAATATCAATTTTAACTTCCTGCACCGCTGCTTTGAGACATTTGTTAAAAGCTCTACACAAAAAAAAAAACTGAATTGAATTGAAATTGTTGCTGTTCAGAGAGCATCATTCTTTACATTATCATTGTTAGGCACTTTAATAGTCAATTTAACAACTGTTTTAGGGATTTAAACGAGTCAGTAGCTGTAAAACATTTAAGTTGGTTCAGGAATATTTCTGTTGAACTGTATTTTTGACCCTTACATATAATTTGCTGGAACTTTATAGGAATTAGTCTCAGTAATAATACTGGCAGCACATATAGACAAACATTTATGAAGACTAACTACAACATGAAGAAATTTTTCGACTACACTACAGTGCACTACATGGCATGGATTGTGAAAATCTTTCACCAAATTCTTGTTTTGTCTTTTAGTTGAATCTCAGCCTGCTAGCAACAGTGAAGCACCGAATATATTACAATATCTGTTGCAGACATGGATCTCTAGGATCATGTTGCAATCTAGGATCCCTAGTTTGATCCTGAGCTCACGTTGTCTTCTGGGATCTCTGATTTTCATTTACCTTAAAAGAAACATTCCAGCAGGTGGATTGGATCTGAATGTTTGTATGCATGTTGTCCTGCCATGGACTGGTGTCCCACCCAGAGTGTATTCTGCAGACTCGTTTGTTAGCTAACGTTTGCTTTTTATTCCAAACCTGTGTGCTGATTACGTCATTTCCCTTTAATGGCACTCTTGAAAATTGCTTAAACTGACGTAATGGCAAATAAATTACCATTCCCTAAATCTCCATCATCAGCAGTTACCAAATCAGGTATCTGGTGTTAGATTATAACTAAATATGCAAATAAAAAGCACAGAAGAGTTCCAGATTATTCTCCAACACCACCCAATAGTGTGAAAATCAGGATTAGATGAACTGTGCTGCACTCCAAAACTGCTGACGACATCATCCTTACAATAACTACTTAGTGTCTGATCGCTGTTTCATTGTCTTAATGACTTTTATTTAACATTAGTGAGGAATCGATTGGTTTAAGTGCCTTTAATTGAAACATAATGATTAATTATTTGCCATTCCAGTGCAAGTTAGATAAGGCATATTACTGTAGATGAGAAGAAAAAAAAAATCTTTTAATATGTTCATTACTATGTATCGCCAGTAATTGGTGAACAAAGAACAATCATCCTTCTGTTCAGTTCTTTTAAGCAGAATATATGATAATGTTTCATTGCTTCATTTTAAACTGAACCCACTCATTCATCTTTAATAACTACTTTATGTTCGTCATGGTGCATCCAGGGTCATTCTGTGAATAGTTTAAATACACCCTGCATGCAACAACAGTCCATTACAGGTCACCATGCACTCACAGCTATGGACCACCTTTATTTTGGGACCTTGGGAGGTTTGAGGAAATCAGATGATCTTTGATAATCCTTATACAATCCAAGCTGTTTATATATATTCTCTTCCTCTCTTTTAAACTTCTTGAGGAAGAACAGTGAGATTCTTTCTCTCTCTCTCTCTCTCTCTCTCTCTCTCTCTCTCTCTCTCTCTCTCTCTCCCTCTCACTGTTCTTCCTCAAGAAGTTTAAAATGGTGACAAGATGGCAAACGAACAGATAAGCCAATTAACAATAAAGCACCCTGAAGCTTTTATGTAAGTGTAATCAGAAACACTTAGTAGGCAGGGAAGGTGAAAAGAAAGACACCAGTTGGAATTTAATTACCGAAATAGATGTTCCATTTTGGGAAAATGTGTGTGTGTGTGTGTGTGTGTGTGTGTGTTGCGGCGGGGTTGGGGGCTTTTTGTGTTAAAGAGCTGAATCCAGGATGTAACCCTACTGAGTGTCCAGTCTGGCAGAAGTTTCCATAAGAGCCAGTATATCTCAGCAGATATTTCAGGCACTAAAGGAAGAGTGTGTCGCTCAGAAGACATTATGTTTAATAAATAGCACATGAATTTAAGCTGCTGCATACAGGAAGCCATTTAGTTTAATCGCTGAGTCAATGAACGACGTTGACAGTAAAATGAGATGACAGCTCCGACCCAAGGAGTCGCGCTCAGGATGTTTAGCTGTGACAAGACAATGAAGAGTGCTATTGCATTCCTTGTTAAGGAATGACTGTGGAATGACAGTGCTAGATATGAGTGACTGAGGTGTGTGGTTACATGACATGCAGCAGCATCAACCCTCAAAGGTATTGGTGTGTCTGTAATTAGGAATGACCTTAAACACTTATGTCTACACATCAATAGAGTTACAATGAAACTATTAGGGCTGAGCAATAGATTATATCTCGAGGTCTCACTGATGGCATAATAAGAATGATGTAGGGCAAACTATTACACACATTTAAAGACAGATAGACAGTCAGATTTCTCTCTCTCTCTCTCTCTCTCTCTCTCTCTCTCTCTTTTTCTCTCTCTCTTTTGAGTCCGCAATGATCTACTAGGTTCACACTGTGCTTCCTCTGAATACTGTACAATCTGTAACTCTTTCATTGAAGCAAAAATTACTAAATTGACAGTATTGTAATCAGTCAGTTCTTCTTTCTCACAAGCGTTTCCATTAACTGATGATGTATTATGAATGTATCAGCAATGCATGCTGAAAAAGAAACCTCAGGAACATTTCACTCTGTATCACCTGACCAACCACTGCATCTTTTCACTCTTGGCACAATCTTGTCTGATCCAACAGGGAGAAAGAATGATCTTTCCTGGCCAGAGTTCGGGGGTCTTGGGGCATCACTGGGAATTCACATCAAAGTTTCATCTTCTCACTGATAGGGCAAACAAATAGGCGCTGAAATTCTGTGATTCCAAATATTCATTTATTTATCTTTAGGCTGCAATGGAGCCAGAAACTATCCCAGGAACAATGGATGCAATATAGAAGTACAACCAGGATAGGTCCACTGAACACTGTTAATCCATCCATCCAATTTTACCACTTATCCTATATAGTCAGGATGGAACCCAGAGATTATCCCAGGGGACTGGGGCTCAAGGTGGGGGACAGACTGGATCACAGAGCATCACATCACATCACAGGGCACAATCATACACACACAAACACTCACAAAACCATTCATATACAGTACTACAACACATGTCTTTGGACTGGGGAGAAAGACTGGTGTACCTGGAAGAACACACAAGTAGGAGAACTTGCAAATTCAGTACACACATTGTGGAGGTGGCTATTGAAATCAGCCTTAAATAATGCTAATTCACCAATATCTGTAATTTGTGTGTGTAATCTGATACATTTCTGTCACCATGTGTGGGCATGTTATGGCTGCTTTGCAGTGAATAACTGTAAACAACACCATATGGACTTTAAGTTTTCGCCTGTGCTAATGGATGTTAATAGCAACGCTTTATCTGCTCTCAAAGATATTGAAATCTGCCACAAGTGCTGTCAAGTATAACGTAGATTAGAAGTGACACAATGTCTGGAAACTGTTAAAAATAGGACAGGAACACAATCAAAGAGTGCTGACAAGGAGGGGTGAGGGGACTAAGGAGGGGTGCGTTAATCCAGAATAGATTATGCAGATTAAGACTGACTAAAATGCACCTATTTGATCAAACTGTGATGGTCTAAGTCTATGCATCTTTCAGATAATTAAAAAAACTCCCTTTTTGTAAAATGCTTGGGTCTGCTGACTTTCCACGGTAATATGAATATTTATGGCCAATTACAGACGATTTCTCATATTTGGAGTATCTCTAGATATTAGGTACTTTAATTCGTGCAAGCTTGCTAAAATGTCAGATAAATCAGGTAGACAAAAAAGAAAAGGTAAAAAAAGGCTGACTGTATGTGTAAGCAATATTGAATATTGCATTAGAATGAGTTATAGTTCTATTATGGGTTACAGCTGTTTACAATTCGCATGGTGTGTGTGTGTTTGTGTGTGTGTGTCCTGGGGTATATTCTTAAATGGTTTGTGCCAGGTTTTGGCAGTATGCATGGCGTGTAAGGCTGTTGGAATTGTAGATGCAAACATGTGGCAAATATCTAATATGAAATATAAAACCTGGTGATAAAACTCATAATTTTGAGATACTAAGACTTCATTTGGATAATGTTATATTTTGTCATCACAAAGTGACTTTCAGGCTGCAGTAAATCATCTAAATAATCTATTTGTCTAGACCATGTGTTATTTTGCACTTATTGGGTAGAAACACCACAAATTGTCTGGGTGTTTGCACAGTTTAGACCTTTTGTAAATCAATGCCTTTGTTTGTACTGTACAGTGTACTGTGCTGTCTAATTGTCAACGCTGATCGACTGCACTGTTGTTATGCTACTACTGTTATATATAATCTGATTCTGGCTCTACTGCTTTATTGGCACCTTAACAAACATTAATAACAAAATTTATATTACGTATCATGAACTTTATTAAGATTTCCAGATTATTCTTTTTCTTATCAAATATCCGAGATTTTTCTGATAATAGGTCTATGGTATAATCTCGGTAATTTTTTTTCTCTCCTCTAAAGAGCCACTTTAGTTCACCTTGAACATTGCACCACAAGTCTGCCTTCACTTACTTCTACTCAACAACCAGAGATTTTCTTTTTAGCTGAGATGAGCTGTGCTATAAAAAATCTATAAAAGGATACTGCAGCTATTGTAGATTTGGAGAAGGTAAATGGATCTCTCTCTGTGTGTTTGGGAGCTTCAGCAGGACTCTGTAGATAACACCCTATATAGTGGAGAGTGAGTGTAAAGTGAGTGAGGGATGCTGCAGCATGCTGATTTTAAATCCCTAAGCTGAGCATAATTTGGTTGGTTTTGGGCAGCTCCAAGCACAAAGGGAGGCATATATCAGTCATCAGACCATCAGTTTAAGCCTCTGAAAAAGAAAACATCAAATCAATTCAGTTGCGGATGAGAGAGATCGATTGGGCAGTTGTGATGTTCTCTCATTTTGATGCCAGATCACAAACTGCCTTAATCTAAAAAATGAGCACTAATGTATATTTTGTGACAGCAAGATTACATTCTTAAATTTAACAACCACTTTCCATTTGGAGACCTAATTTGGCATTGTTCGGTGGCGCATATTCAGTCGAAAAAGCTTTTCTTTGCTAGACCGATAAAATGCTGAAAGGTTTAATACAAGGTGGATTTTATTACTCTTTCAAGGCTTGATAGCTCCTTTTTTTACTATCCAGTAATGGCTATGATCTGTGTGTCATCTGGGACTTCTCTCATCTCTTCTGTTGCAGTTAGGAACCTGCATACTCGAATACACTATATTTAAGAACTAATGATACACAGTTCACAGAAACACTTGTACAAATACGTAGAATTCTGGCACCGTTAATTTTAAGTTGCAGTAAAATTGAAGGAGATCAATCATGAAATTTGTTCTGGTAATGATGCTTTCTCTTATTTCAGGAAACTGAGATTAGCAGACAGTTTTTTCCTAGCATCAGTTGAGGATTATAATAAATAACGAACATTATAAAAGATAGATTGCAAAAAAAGAAATCATGTAATATATTGTAATTCTGTATGATTAGGATGTTGAGTAGATACCAATGGGAAACAAAAGCAGAGATAATGTCTGATAAGTGTAGGATAGTATTAACAGAAAGAAGTGGTTGGGGTTTTGATTCCTGCCTCCACTCTTTATGCGTGAAGTTTACATGTTCTCTCCATGCTTTAGTGATTGTGATTTTACAGAAAATGGACGGGAGATCGGGAAAGGGTTTTTCCTTGATAAAGTAATACAGCAACAAAAATAAAATTATGCAAGAATGTGGTTGGTTCTTCTAGTTGATGATGTCATAACAGTTGCCTTTCATATGTTTAATACAAAGATTTTCAATGAGATATTTAGTGCTTCCTGTTTCTGAAAAGGAAATAAATCCAACGACAGGCTGTGCACTTTGATCAGTATTAACACTCAAATTCTCCAATAGTTTATATAGTAAAAGTCCATATAATAATAGTTTATGTAATACGATTAGTAGCTTAGAACTGGTGCCAACTTGTGGACTGTGTTCCAGATGCGGACCTTGTAAATTTTAAAACCAGGTACCTGAAAAATGACTGTAACAGAGTATAAAAACTTCTAATAAGCTAATAGAATACAATACAATTAAATTAAATGATAATAAGAGAAAACAATAAAAATGAGATAATATAAAACAAAAAAAAAGTTGAAATAGCTATGCAAAGTTAAGTAACAAATGATTTAAAGTGGTATTAGCTGTAGAGTGGAAAAATATTCAGACAAAATATAGAAAAATACAAGCATATGATACAATGCAGTTACTGATGAAATACAGTGGTATGGCTATAGACTCTTGTGAATAAAGTGCACTTGTGTAATTTTGTGCAGTTTTTGTGAATAAGGAAAAGAGACAGTTGAGGTTGTGGGTGTTAAAGAGTCTGTTCTGTGTGAAGAGTTAGTTGAGGTTGTGGGTGCTGTAAAACAAGTCCAGAAAAAGTCCAGGCTCTAGTTTATTCTAGTTATGAACCTATCACTAATTATTAATGGTTATAAGGAATTTAATATTGTATTCAGTCATTTAGTAATATTTAGTTAGTTGTTTATCTGGAAACTTTGTGTAACTTGATCTTCCTAATTTTCTGTTGAATACCTTTTGATCTAAAAGAACATCTGTATTTACTCAGTAATTGCTCTCCTCTCTCTATCAGTTCCCCCAGTGATAATAAAGTTGGAGGAACCTGAACGCAGACACCACACCTGCATTGAGTTCACAGTGAGAGGTTTCCCTCATCCCACGCTAAAGTGGTTCTACAAAGGCCGTGAGATACAGTCCACGTACATCCACACTGAGATGGAGCATTATCAGGACTACCTGGAAGGCTGCCTGACTTTTGAAAACCCTACACACCATGATAATGGGAACTACACACTGGTTGCCACCAACTCGCTCGGCTCGGTCACCAAAACTGTCCTCGGACATTTCCTGGAGGCACCGCCATTTCCCGACATGGACGGTAGGCTTTTGATTTTTGAGTCTTACATGTAGATGTGGTGCATTTAACAATGATGGTGGTTAGCTCTTCAGATACAGTGTGAATAAACTGTGTGAAATCCATAAATATAGATTGTAATCATTCTCTCATTTAACATGTATTTTTTTGTGTCTCTTTCTCTTTGTCTATTGTGAAAGGAATTATCGAGTATGGTGAGTGTTTCTTTGGCACAGAACATCTTCAGAAATGTGTGTCTAAGCAAGCTAAGAAGTGAACTTTGCTTGACCCTCTTGATGCTCTTTAAAATCTATTTAATCATCAGTATTATTATGTTTCAAACACTAAATGACAGTCATTAACCAGCTATTCAGTGTTCCCTCATGTGTTACTGTAGACTTTCTCTTCTTTAATCAGAATCTTTTTTAATGGAGTTCCTGGCCACTAACTGCCTAAACGTGATCCTTTATTGTCCTGCTACAAACATTGCAAATGAACAATAAGAAAAGTAATAGAATATAGTAAAATAGCCATAGCCTCTGTCCTGTTATCTGTGCACCTACAGTATACTGAAGAAGCTGATACGTCTTTAATCTCTCTGTCTTAAATCCTTAAATTCGTCTTAAATCTCTGCTTAATAATGCTGCTTGAAACTTGGTGCAGTACAAAATCTAGAAATGGAGACTGAAATGAACAAATAATTTAAGCTCAAGGCAGGAAGGCTTGTGCTTTCTGTTAAAGCTGCTTTGATATCACTTTAACCCATGGTGCCTATTTCATAATTAGACAATTAATTAGATTGGAATTACCCTTTGATCTCGAGTGCCGAACTCGCCAGACTACTGTACAAAATGCATTTCTGTCCAGCCAAAATGAACCTGGTTCCAGCTTGCGACTGCATTGTACTTCCTTTCCTTGTCTTTAATAAATCAGGGACTCATATTAATTTCCACTGCTTCCTGTGAGTGCACTTAGAGTCACATGTGCAGAAAATGATTCAAGTTAATACCATGACATTTTCCTTGTTATATAATGAGGGTTTTAACAAAAGGACAAAGCCAAATATCACTTGCATATTGTTTCTTGACACCATTTAAGAGCCTTTTTTTTTTTTTTTACTAGGGGACCCTACGCCGGTAAACGATGTGAACAGGCCGGACGAAGACTCGTTCGGGGTGAGCCGTGTGTTACATTTGTTTGTTGCATTTATTTACAGTTCACCGCTGTTAAGTGATCTTTCCTACTTACACCCCGAGCATTTTCTATATTCTGCTCTGTGTTAACACCATGCTGTTCTTAATTACCCGCTCCGCTGCTCCCTCTGTTCCTGTAGATGTCTATAGCCGTCGGATTGGCTGCTTTTGGCTGCGTGTTTCTCATTGTGATGTTTGTGCTGATCAACAAGTATGGCAGACGCAACAAGTACGGAATGAAAGGTAAGAGAAATTCAGTTGGGATTTTTTTTCGCATTTAACCAAATCAGCTCCTTGTATTGAAGTAAATGTCATTATGTCATTTTCTAGTTAAATATGTCATATGTCATTTTCTTATGAGCCATTTAACAATCTAGCTTGTTAAATGGCTCATAAGAAAGCCTTTGAGAGCTGGAAAATGTTTGACATATCAGAGGACAAAGGTTGTCTTTCATTTAAAATAAAGCCCAGAAATCAACCCTACCAGAGATTTCTCCTCCGGTCTTTACTGGCATTTGGCAGATGCTGAATGTTTTCACATTTTGTTTGTTGTGTGAAATTTAGATTGGTTTCAAGCTTAGTTATGGCAGGTTATTGAGTGGGGTGACCTGGTTTGGTGATTCACCCAATTTCCATAAGTTTACCTTAGACCTTATAGCAATACTACATTTTGCACCAAAGTGCTTCCAGGTGGCTGCTGGATTAAGAGGCTTGATGAAAAATGGCAATGGCCTTATTCAGGCTTCAAAATTTATGTATGGATTTGTGGTGCTTTATTAAGTCTAGTACCATGGTTTGAAAGATGGTTGTGACAATAGTTCATCTTAAATTAATGTCTCGGGCTACAGCTTACATCCCTGTTCCTGGATTACTCACTGTCCTGCAAATTCAAGTGTGTTCAGTCTACTTAAACTTCAGTTGTTGTGTTTCTTCGGTTGATCCACCACAGCAGACATCCAATCCAAATATTCTTATTTGTCACAGTATTATATGCCAGATGCCCTTTCTGATGCAACCTTCCCATTTTGTCCCATTTTATCTGAGACCGGCACTGAGATTTAACCGCTCAGTGGCTGGGTTAGTCTACTTATACTTCAGTAAGGTCTGTTTATTAGCTGATTAGGTAAATGAGTTGTTAAATACTGAAATATGTACAAGACAGGGAATACTTTAAGACAAGAGCCATTTAATATCAACCTTGATTTGATCAAGAACAAATATAAAACTAGATTTGTAGTCACGACAACATCTTTGATGTTGGTTTGACGAAGCAAGTAGTCGTCATGTCCTACACTTTTTGGAGGTGAGTGGACAGATCATGTGCCAATACTTTTTGAGGTGAGTGGATAGATAGGGTGCCAATACTTATGGCGGCGAGCAGATATGAGCGTGTGACGTTGACAGAACACCCGTAATCCACTTCTCCTCGATATGTTAAGCTCTTTGATACATCACACATCTATGTACATTTTAATACGTCACACATCACAGCTCATTTTGGGGATCGTGAGTTCACGTGACGTCATGTGAAAACCGAAAGGCCAGTAGGTACCCCAATTAAAACCTTTATCCAGAGTAACAGCTTAAAGGACCTGGCCGAGTTTGGTGTAGATAACTCGAATGTTTGCCGAGTTATAAACCTCCAAAAAAAATTTTGAATGAGATTCTATGTAAAAAAAGGCCACTTTGAGATCTGGTACCGGGAGTAGCAGAATTCGGATAGCTTAGAAAAGTAATAGCAACAAACCTCAGACCATATCGGATTTTGGGGCATATGGCTCGAAAGCTCTAGGAGGAGTAGCAATTAATGAAAAAAATAGATAATAATAATAATAATAATAATAATAATAATAATAATAATAATAATAATAATAAGCTTATACAACAAAACAGTATGTTAACTGCGAACATAATGAGTATGTATGTATGTATATATATATATATATATATATATATATATATATATATATATATATATATATATATATATATATATATATCATCGCTGGCGGGCGGAATCCTCATATCTCCAAAACCATTATTTTTCAGGAAATTAAAAAAAACGCCGTATTTTTTGAGTTATTAAACATTGTATCGTTAAAGTTGTTATTATACCTTATATTGCTATCATGTACTGTTGTGTACCAACATTAACACAACATTTTCCCAAAGTCACGTTTTATCGGAGATACAAGCTTTACGACTTGGGAGCAGGGAGATACGAGATTATGCTGTCATTGATAAGAACGGTACGGACACAGACGTCGCTGCTGTCAGCAGTGTTCAATAAAGTGTGCGGTCACGTTGAGCCTTTTGACAAGAGACAAGGCTTCAATAGTTAACCAAAGCTAATGACTGTAGTTACATACAGTACATCTTCCTAAACTCTATTTTATAGGTTTAAGAGCTATAAGTGATGCAATACAAAACGCGATAAGCTGATTAGGCTGTCTAATAGGTGGAAATTAGTCTAATCTGCTCGCAAACTTACCTTCGTGGCTCACGGGTTTCTTTCTGCACAGAAGCATTACAACTATCGATTTTTAACAAAACAGGCCTACTCAAATGTATCTTACCTAACTATTTTCACTTGTTAGTGTCCAAAAAACAGTGTTTTACATGCACAGTGCCAAGAGAGGCATTGTCTATAAGTAGGCTGACTTAAAGTCAGTAAAATAATAATAAAAACAATAATTTAAAAGTGGTATCCAAAACATTCAATTTAATTCAAATATTATATTATAAAAAACAAACATCAATGAACATGTAATAAATAAGCAGTAATAAATAGTAATAAATAGATATTTAAAATACATCAATAACACAGATAAACATAGATAAAATCATAGTTAAAGGAAAAGTTCACCCAAAAAATAAAATTAATAAAGGTCAAATTATCGTTTAACTACGTTATACGGCATGTTTACCTATAATAACGAGGCAAAAAGCCAGCCAGCTTGCTGCCAGCTCAAGTGATGAGCATGATGGCGAAGGCAGCTACTTATTGAACATGATGGTTTGCCTTGACACTGTAAGATACAATCCTATCTTATCTGCAATGCACAGGGTTTAGTCCGCGTTGCAGTGATTGTCTTGCGCTAAATTCCTGTCCTCAGACGAGCACCAGAACTAGCGGGGGGTCAAGATTTTTTTTCTTTGAGCACCACGGAAATCACTTTAGATATCACTTTAAGACGTGTTGAGTCATTGCGACTCTTAATCTTGAGGAGAAATATGCCGCACAGCTCTCCCGCGTAGTGAAGAAGAGGTGGAGCTACGAGGTTTCTCAGACAGCTGAAGTGTCCAATGGAGTTAAGAGATTTGCGCTCAAGCTATTTTCAAGGCTTTAGATTGGTTAATAACTTGTAAAAATAACAGACCAACAGCATCGATATGTGAAAAAATATGAAATTGACAAAATTTGGACATACGAGGTTTCCGTCCGACAGCGACGATATGTAAATATATATATATTTTTAATGCTTCATTTCCTGCTAAATATTAAAAATCACTGGACTCAATCATTTTAGCAAGTACTGGTGGTAGAATCGTGTAAGTAATCACTATAAAAGTAAAATATACATATACATTATAAGGTTTAGTGTCATTTGTAAATATTCAGTTGAATACAAAAATGTGATGTTTATTAGCTTGTTAGGACTTCAGTTAAACTATAGGTAAATTTGTGTAAAAGAGGAAGCATAAACCACTGACCTGGATACAAACTTTTTTGACAGATGAATCACATGACTTAAGGTTATTCATGGTAGATATATACTAAACATAACAGATTATTTATTTGTTTGTTTATTCTGGTAGTCTGCTAATCTTTTAGCATTTGTTTGTACAATAATATTTGCCTATTTGATCAGGATGGCTTACTAATTTTTATAAATAAAATAGGTTTTTATAGGTTTTTCAAAATTTTGGGGTCTTATAAGAATAAAAACATAACCATAAATAAAGTTCTCATAATTGCCTGCAAGTGAGACTGGAAAACAGTTTTATTTGCTAGCTGATTAGCACTTAGGACTATTAAGGCACGTCCTTAACTGTCTTTTATTTGAGGCTTTAGTGAAATGTATGTCCATTTTCTGATATTTTTCCCTTGGATCTTGGATTACTCTTATGCTACATTCACAATTTCAAACGCTGTACTATAAACTCACCTATATGCGTTCCTACTACTGGTTGGTTTCTCAGTGGGTGATACAACTACCATTCCATCTCAGATTTCTTGCTGGAGGAAGATTTGGTGTTTGTATATAAAATTCACTAGTGTATATGCGCATCATATCATATGAATTGAAAGTGAAGCAGTGTGTGCTCCTTGCCGCAAATCACGTGTGCTCTACTGTCTTCACTCCCACTGGCAGCTGCTGCACCATGTTGCTCCAAATTTGCATAAAGTCAAACTTTTCTCATGGCTGGACACGTCCACATTTATAAACCAGCGGTTGCTGTCAGTCATTTTGCCGGAAGTCACCGGCTCTCTCTGAAAATGAATAGTCTCTGGTCGCTTTGTTGCTGTGAGTCGCTGAATGTGTGAACGTAGCATTCCTCTAACTCAACACCTGCATAAATTAGTCTATTTATCATGTACATGAAAGTGATAGGAAGGTAAATTGAGACACGTCATATGCATATGACATATAAATGAATGGACTAGTGGGTGGAAGTGTGCTTCTAATTTGCATTCAAATCACCAGGCTTAAAAGATAGTCTATTGTTTTTAAATGGGAAGGACTATATGCAAATAATCTATTCAGCCAGACTGTGGCTAGGGAGTCTGTTCATTTCTGTCACTAAATATGGCCTAAAACCACCTATATTTACAGAAATGAGGCCATTTGGCACACACTGCAAAAGACCAACCGCTGAACTTCTCCCTGAGCACACTGGCAAACACATCTTGTTCACTCACAAGTGAACAACACATCTTCAAGTGAAACTTTGGAATGGCTTTTAAAGACAAGATACGGTCTGACTGCATCTTGTTCTGAAAAGCTCACAGGGCTGCAAGTGTTCAAAACTTATTTTCCCATCACAAACAAGTACACACAAGTGCATATAAACAGAAGTGTGTGCAGTCAGCCAATCAGATTTAAACTTTAAAGATTCTGAAGCTTACAGCCTGATAAGTGCATAGTGGGTTTACGCTGGCTGAGGCTGAGCTTGAGACTAAAATGAAATTTAAAAAAAAGGATGTCCCAGGAGTGCTACCCAATAAAAGGAGCAACATCAGCGGTGTGAATTGTATAGAGATAATCTAAAAAAATATCAAGTGAAGAACCTGCTCTGAAGACAGAGAACAGCCTATCTATCAACATGACTTTAAATTGAGTAGCCAAATCTCTATATGAGCTGTGGAGCTTGAGGTCATTTACTACAATCTTTGTCTGAGTCATTTGTCTGGAGACATTTCAGTGTCACCTGTATATCTGCTCCCCACTGATAATATTAAATGCTTATTAAATCATGGAAAAAAAACACACAGGACAATATGAAAGTGAACAAAGTTGTAGCTTGGCTTTTCCTGGCAAAGCCTTCATCCATCATCTTTTTCTCTCTCTTTACAAAAGACTGTATGAAATATGCCTCAATGCTATTTCTCTTATGTTTGTTTTTGCACCATTAGATACCATTGTTTTATATGTTGTGATGCACTCCTGTTCATCTGCAGAATATTAGCTCCTTCTTTGTGTTTTAAGCGGAACACCTCATTATACCGCACTTCATCATGATCACAAGGTTGAAGAGCCATAAAGGAGGCGGCGTTCAGACTGTGACGTTAATATGGAGCCTTTTTCAGCATCCCCTCACTCCAATAATAGACCTACTTGTCCTGTTTTTCTCTTCGCATCAGCTGGAGGTCTTAGGCAGTCATTACCCAAGGCTGTATGAAGCCGATTTGTGCCTGTCGCAGGCGCTCTGGGGCCCTGTTTTTGGTGACTAGAGTTTGATCACAGTCTATTCCTAGGTGCCAAAGCTAATCACAGTATGTACACAGGGTGTGTGGCAGTGTTTTTGTTCCTGGTGAGACCCCCAGATTGCAATTAAATCGCTGCAGGGTTGTATGAAGCTTTACATGCGATTGATTTACCTGCCATTCAAACATGGCTGCTGTCTAACGTCTGCCATTTTAATGATTGTGCTGCTGCTTTAATTCTCTTGTGCTGAGTGCCTGGGGGTTTGATTATAATAGCAGCTTGTATGAGAGTCATGAGCCTAGAGAAAAGGTGTCCATGCTTGTCAATAACAACATGAGCTCTAAGATTATCCTTAGTAGGCTAAGTACAGAAAAATGTTACACTTTTTTTTTGTCATAGTAGCATTTATTTCTTACTACATGTTCCTACTATTCTTCTACTATAAAAATAAATAAAATATTTAGCTAAGGATATCTTAAACTAAAATGTCTTGGTGATGGAATAATCCCTAAGTTTAAACACTTCTAATATAATAAAATACCATTGTCAGTGTCAATTTATTTGCTCGTACGTCAACGTTGGCTGTAATTCATTCATTCATTCATTTTCTACCGCTTATCCGAACTATTGGCTGTAATTCAGCTTTATTATTTCATAATAACAGCCCATTCAAAAGGACTTGTGTGGCACCCACTATATAATGTAAAGCTAAAAATAAACAGATATAAAAAAAAAATCAGAGGCGAACTGCTGTAATGAAAGAGTAGTAAAAGAGTACTTCCTTTTGTGAGTGCTGTATTTGAAATATAAACTTAGCATGTTTGCTTCACACAACAGGTTTGAGGGATCGATTTCTGCCTCCGCCAAGTATGAACATGTTCTCCTTTGCCTTAGGGGTTTCCTCCGGATACTCCGGTTTCCTTTAACAGTCCAAAGACATGTTTTGTGGGCATCTCTACATTGTCTGTAGTGTATCATTGGTTGGTGAATTTGTGTGTGCGATTGTGCCCTATGATACACTGGCATCCTATTCAGGGTGTAGCCTGTCTTGTGCCCCATCTTCTGGACCAGACTCCAGGTTCCCTGTGACCCAGTATTATAAGCTGCGTAGAGAATGGATGAATAGATGGACAACATCAGGTTGTTAATACTAACTCAGCTTTGTGTCAAATTCACCTGACACCGTCCCACCACAAGCTGCTTTCTCATAACAGCCTGCCAAAACTGGTAAAATAGCCTTTAGCAATAGAAATGTCACAGACCTATAAGACTTATAATCCTTTAAGAGTATTATACACAATAAACTGTTTCTTTATGGGATTTTCTGTAGAATTGAGACATGAGACATTTCAGTATCAGAATAAAGAGAATATTGAAGACAATGGTTAGCTAGCTTTAAATTAATATATATTAAATTTTAGCTTTGGATATTTTTGTCACAGGTACTTGACTTGACTCAAGGATTTGAGTTAAATTTACAATACAAACAAATATTGATCAAACGTGATTATGGCAAACTATTTGCTTCTTTCAAACATACAGTACTACAAACCTCTAAAAGCATACACCTATCATTTTTATACTTGTTTGGTGTAAGATTGTTGTTTATTTTCCTATGAGGTTTATTTCTCATTAGTATAATGAGTACATTCTGCAATATAGTACATTCTGCATTCTCGTGTATCTCCTTCATGTAGAAATTGTCTCCTTTAATCTGGACTTTGTCCATCATGTTGACATCCTGTTCGCTTGAACACCCTATTCATTCAGAATCCAGAGAGAGCATAAAGCAATAAGTTAAAAAAAATAAAATAATAAATAAAAAACAGAACACAGGCTAATTAGCTTAATGCACAATCCCTTCAGTATATTACACTGATTTCCTCCCATATGGGATTTTTTGCTGGAGTGCTTTCCATATAATTCATTCTACCATTACCAGGGTCGGATATTATTATTTTTTCTTCAAGGAGCTTCAGGCTAAGTCTTCTTATAGGCCTGGTGTGGGCCACCGTTTTGATTGAATTAGAATCCAATCCTTTGGCCCTGTTTCTTCGTTTAATTCAATCTCATTGCTTGATCATTGCATGATTTTGAAGTTGTGGTCATAAAGAGACATGAGAGTTTCCTTTATAGCTAGCTGAACTGAGACTAGATAATATCTCAAGCCCGGAGTAATATTCTCAGGGAACAGAGCTTTTTCTCCAATAACTGTGGAAGCAGAAATTATCTAGTAGAGATTTACAGCTAGGACATTAGGAACTGTGAGATGGTTTTGTAACACTGGATAGATGGTGCTCTTCTATGCTAATGTTACTGAGGAAAAGAGAGACCAATGATATCCGCTCTGACCTGATGAGACCGTTCTTTTCACACAACCATAAGTGTTTTTTGTTTGTTTGGGGTTTTTTTATGTAAGGGATAGTGTGAGCAGTGTGCAACGTGTCGTTATAGGAATGGAAAATTGAGTCGGATGCTGGAACTGTAATGTTTAGCTGCCTATGTTAGCTCAAACATGTAGTGGCCAAATATTAAAATACCAGTTCAGTAATGAAACGTACAAATTTAGAACAAATGTCCTCGATCAGCCAAACGATTGGTGTCTAAAGTTTAGGTTTGTACTAGTGCTACACGTCTAATGTACTGTAGAGGTATGGGAAGTATATACTGTACATGTACAGATTTTGCTAATGTTTTTATAAAGCAATATACAACTGAGAGGAAACAGCTGAGTGATGGATTAAAAGGCATTGCTTAAGGACCTTGGCAGATTGGCAATATTGGGTATTGAACTCACAACCCAATCAGTAAACTAAAGCCGGCAACATTTGAGCATTTAAGCGCTGGCATTATGACATAAATATTATATGATTCTTGAAGGTATTTCTAAGTCATTAAAATACTTGCTTCAAACATTGTTAAATTGTTCAGTATCTCAAATAAACTTGCTTATGATGTTTCTAAAAAAATACTCCAGTGTAAAAAAAATTAAAAGTGATAGAACCTCATAACCAATCACTGAAACAGTAATGAATATTTACATTTACAGCATTTAACAGACAGAGAAAGTTACTATTAATGAATACATCAATACTGGGCCACTAGGTCATGGACTAAAAATACCATCAGTCTAAAACTGTGTTGGGAGGAAATACAGTGAGACGAGAACACAGACTGTTTAAAAATAATAAGACAAGTGCTGGTATAAGTATTTCAGAATGAGGTTGAGGTAATCTATACCAAAATCATTTTACATTGAACAATTGGATTAAGTACATAACTGTGTGTGTGTGTGTGTGTGTGGATGTTACAGTATTTGACCACCAGAGCATGGCTCTCATCAGTAAATTTCAGTGTTTTCATTGTCCTCAGCAGCCTTTCAGCATCATATCACTGCTGTCATGCAAGGTTAGCCAACTCTCCACTATAGAACTGCAAATAAGCCCCAGGCTATTTTGCACCCACTGGTTAACCAAAGCATTTCCTGCCGGAGAGTGGCTTAGTGTCAGCTGCTGGTACAGTACACGCAGAATATAGCAAGCTGCCTACAGAGACGTTTGCTTTTTTGAGGCTAACGTGACATGTAGTTTCATCAACAGATGGGCAGGAAGAAAGAGGCAGAAATAAACTGACTGCACGGTGGATAAAAAAACGGGTCTGAATTTGGTACGTCAGCATCACCAGATAAATACAGCTTTCTCGTTGGTGTTGTACCACTCCATTTTGCAATTTTGAAAAGATAAATGCCTCACTTTGCTGCAGGTGGATATTAGACAGAGATTTTGATCCTGTGTGCTTTTCTGCAGTCACAACACACTATGAGAACTGACATAAGTAAAGTGCTCAAAAAATGGCAATAAAAACACTTGGGAAGGGCATTGGTCAGGAATTCAGACTCAGCTGAAGTGGTTTGTCGTGAGCGAACAAACAGAATGAAATACCATGCCTGCACTCAAATGATGCCAATTCAGGTATTATGGCTGGCCCATATCTCATTATATTATCATGTCTCACTTTTTCTCACTGTACATCAGATTCACGGCTGGTTTTCCGTCCACTTCATGTTTCGACATTGTGCATTCTTAGAGGCTTTTCAGTTCTTTGTGCTTATATGTGCTTCTATTAAATAAAAAAACACTCGCTGTGCTTTGATGTTTGCTCAATCCTTTAAGGCAGTGGTCCCCAACCCCCCGGTCCGTGGACCAAATGGTACCAGGCCGCCCAAGGAACATTAAATTATTTCCATTTTATTTACTGTGGTGTATTTCTCTCGGGTTTGTGCGACTTTCCATGGACGAGAGGTTAACCGGGAGCTGAGAGACGTCACCTAAAGCCGCACCAATACCGCGCATGCGCAAAATATCGTGATATCGGGCCGGTTTTAAGTGACGTCTGGAGCTGAGCGGCTGTAAGCGGCAGTGGCGTTGTAGCTTTGATGGAGAGAAGGTGTGTATCGCTCTTCTCTCTGTTCACCGGTACTTTTTAACAGTTTAACAGTGATTGGTGTACGTGTATATTGTGTTTGCTCAAATTTAACCCACAAATTAGCAAAAATGAGCACGAAACAGACGTTGTTAGAAAGTTAGAAACTCTGCCGGTGTTCTGGATTAAAGTCATGGCGGAATACCCTGAGATTGCCACCACAGCACTTAAATCCCTATTGCCATTTCCGAAATGCATTTAAATGTATTTTATTTTGAAGGCATGTTTAAATACAATTAAATTAAAATTATTAAATCAAATCAACCTAAAATATAAACAATCAACGGCCCCCTTCAGCGGGCCGCGGTAAAATGATCAAACGTTGACCGGTCCGCGGCGATAAAAAGGTTGGGGACCACTGATTTAAGGTATCATTACATCCAGTATAAGTTTTATAATCCAAAAGGTGTTTATGCAACTCTTTTAAGAAACTTCCTTGTCTAACTCTAATATCTCACATAATTACCCAAATTCCACATAATTTTAAACCATCAATAGATTTTAATTGGCTAAAAAAATGCTCATGGTTCTAGCGATAGCCTCACGCTGCCTTCAGAAACCAGTCTATTAAATGTTCAGCTGCATGTAGGCTTTGTTTTTCCTTCGGTCTCAGATGTGTCTTTGTCTCATAGCTACAGATCAAAAGTCCAATCAATCAATGGAGCTTTTAATGGCTCTCCCAGGCTCACCTATAATTCTACGCTTACAATGGAAGCTTAATGAAATGTAAGCATTAATAAATGCTTTCAACCAGCCCAGAAAATGAGATTGCTGTATTTTGTGCAGACAGTCATTAAAGTCTTGTAAAGCCAATATAAATGTTCTCTTTTTCAATAACGGGTGCAGTTTCTTCACAATACCTCACTCTTCACTGCTGATCTTCCTAAGGATGTGCTGCAGCTGACCTCATTTCAAGAGAGAACAGGATGCAAGCAAACAGTCTCCAGGAGGGTGTCAAGGCCGTCCTTTTCATCCTAAACGTGCGTGAAATGGAGATTGAGGTGTGTTGTGTGGTGGGGATGAGTGGTCATTACTGGCTGCTCAAAGGAAGCGCAGTAAATCAATTTAATGACTGCAAAACGGCCCGATATTCACTGCCACAACACCATTAAACATGATTTAGAGCGGCATAATGCGCACATGCTTTGATAATGATGGGCGTGATGATATGCAGACAGCTCAACACCACCCTTCAGAGATTTACGCCTCTGTGACAGATGCTGAGAATGAGTTTGTCAGGAAATTAATTTTTTCACACCCTTTTCACACGATGCAAAAAAAAAAAAAACCCTTCTACCCCTTTCTAAGATCACGGCAAATGTTACAGAACGCTCAAGTAATGGTTAATTTGCACAAACACTCTGGGCAAGATTCTTAATATGAGCACATGTGATTTTATTTTGGTGTTTGTTGCTTCGGTAACTAGCTAAAGGGCCAAGGAGATCTGATGAGATATGAACACATTTTTTTTAATCGAAACACTAAACTATGCCAAAAAAGTAACAATTAATAATCAGCTCACGTGTGATTGCTTATGTCTCAAGCTCCTAAAGCATGCTGACGCCACCTGTACACTGCATTAAAAAAACCGTCGGGGCTGTAGTGGAACTGTCATCTATAATAGGCAATTTCTGTGATCATCATGGTGTGTTGTCACGGCTGTCACAGGAGATGTGGCTGCGGCCGGCGAGAGTGCTAGAGGGAGTGAGAGATTCTTTTTATTTCCATATATACCATCAGGACTCTCCCACACACTCCTGGCTGGCATGCGGCGACTGGCCACTTGATTTAATGGAGCCACTACAAGCCTCGTTTATCGCAGGCCTAGCTCAGGCGACGGAAAAAAAGCGACGTGCATTCACACATGTGTTTTGGGCCCTGTTAGCTTTGTTGTTAAAATGGGCTGCTTGCATCTACTAATCATTCATAACACTGTATTTTTTTGTGCTATTGTGCTATCTGTAGTGTTTTTTGTAGTAAAGTTTAGAACGATTATTTATACCATAGTGCTGATAATTCTGTGGTCCACTGGTGCAGTGGTGCATTTCTGCAAGGCAAATCCCATGTACTGTATTATATTTAAATGTGCTCTTTCTAATATGTTACTGATTCTGTAGGAACAATTCAACATTTTAAAAACATTGTTGTTTAAAATAAAGACATATAGCCGTAGATATAGTGAAGCTTTCTGTAAGGAGGCATTTATTTAACATTTAACATGAAAGGAGTCTTTAGTATCAGTGCTTTAAATTGTCCACCATGGATAGGGATACACACACACACACACACACACACACACACTACAGCAAATATACAACTTGCAGTAATGCTACGTACTGAGTCCCGACTTCCCAACATTAGTGTCTCCTGCATGTTATTCGATATCTGAAGCCTCACCCATCACATCAGGACAAAAGCTTGAGGATTTATTGTTTTAATGGAGCATATCCTTCACATTGCTGTGTGTTTATTGTTGTTGCCAGTAAACACATTTGATCTGACATTTAATTTAATTTAATTTAATTAGATACAAAAGTGGAACAGTGTAAATGCTGTCTATCAATGTTCTCTGGGCTGATGAGCCAATATTATTATATTGACAGCAACCAAATTACTGCTGAAAAAGGTTGATGTTATTTATTTTTGTCAATTCTACTGACAAAAACCTTCTAACAACTTTTACAAGGTTCAACGAGTGTTTGGACAAAATATAAAGGAAATAATTAATAATATATAATATATAATAATAATAATATAATAATATATAATACTAATTATATTTAAAATAATTTAAATAAAACATATCACGTCTATTAATGCAGTACAGTACATATGCAAAACGGTATCGGTGTAAACAGGGAATTTTGTCGTTTTGTATTATTTGATATTTGCATACACATCTGATGTGCAGTATAACCAGTATGTACAGTTTAACCAATTACTACACAATGAACCAGTATTATCAGTACCAAAAACACCACATTAGGAACTTTAGGTCCTGGACCTGTTTCCACTTTACTTTTGGAAGTTCCAAGTTTCTGGTACTTTCTTTCACTTTAAAAGTGCATAGTGCTGCTCTGCATTAAAGTGGGATGTGATTGCTTAGTGGATAAGATGCTGGTCTACTGATTGGTTGTGAGTTTGAATCCCAGGTCCACTAGACAAGGCCCTGAACCCTCAATTGCGCACTTGAGATTAAAATGTAAGTTGCTGTGGATGAGGGCATCTGGTAAAGGTACAGAATGGCAGAACATTGTTGTTTGTTGAGTTACAGGGGAAATGTTTTTTTTTTTTTAAAGGGACAGAGTGATTGAATTGCTCATTAATTCTCTTTTTCATTTTAACTCTCAGTTCTAATCTATGAGCTATGATTATCACCTGTAGAAAAAGCAGTTAACAAACTCAAACAACCTACTGTATGAAATAATGCCAGTTAATTTAAGAAGCTAATATAAGCAGGAAAAGTGACACAGCAGAGGTCAATTGAAATGTCAGTCAAGGAAGTCAGATCAAATGAAAACAGTCCCCCAACTGGGACGGGAAAATAGGACACGTCAAATAGCTTACACGGCCACATAATAACGCTCCAATTTAACGCTCCTGGATTTCTTTATCACATATATGCAGCACTTGCCATATAGCAGCCCTTTTTTACTTTTCCTGATTTATTGACATTTTGTTAACATTGTATTGACTTATTCTACAGGGAAAGCGGTCCATACTGTTTGTGAGCAGACACAAATTACAAATCCACTCTGAAAGCAACCTGTGATCCTGAAAAAGAACACGACACACTGGCACAGGGGCGGATGCAAATCACTGCTTGTGTTCAAGACAAGCGATGTAGTGTTTGTTGAGCACTACTGTACCAAAAAACGCTTCCTGAAAATAGCTCTAATTGTTTGAATCCCAGATGTGGGTGGGAGTCTCACTTCTTTCTTTATTTATTTTTTTACATCACAGGAAAGATGTCATCACACGACAAGTGTGTGCGAGAAGGCTCACAGCTCTTGTCTTTTCTCCCTCAGGGATCAAAGAAAAGGATTGTACTGATTGTTAGTCGACCTCTTTTTGATTGGCCCCTCTCCTCCTCTGGGAATACATGAACAATTCTGGCACTTTTTTATTTCTAAGTGCTTTCATTTGCTTCATTTTGATCTTCAGGGGGTGGGCTGTGGGGGTGGGGGTGAATTATAATGCACATTACACTGGAAACTAAACGAGGAGATGAGAACGGGTGGGAGAACCGTTTTTCATAATCAAGACGGTTAATAAAAAAAGGGTGGCTGCTTATGGTTTTGTCTCTGCCACTGGATTCTTTGAGGAATCCATTCACTTTTTAGAGGAGAAGAAAATAGCTGAGTTTAATGAGCTGGAAGCTTGTGGATAATCAGAAGAAGAATGAATTTCTTCTTACATATTGTCTTTTGATTCTTGTTATACATCAAGTCCCATGCTATATAAATAGCCAAGATGCAGCCCATGTCCTATTACATTCATCTTCCTGTCCCAAGCTAATGAAGTCATTATTTGGATCACTTAAAAATCCTGAATTTTTGTAGGCCAAATTCTTGACACACAATAAAAGCCATTATCTTATCTTTTTTTCTATTCTTCAGCTGTCCAGTTTATTTGGGTCTTTGCCTGCTGTAGCCTTATATTCCTGTTCTTGGCACACACCCTGATGTGGTCTGGGAAATGGTAGCTCAGTAGTTTGAGAGGTTGTGCGTTCAAATTCCAGGACCACCAACCTGCCCTTGTTAATTCTTAACTGTTCAGTTATATAAATGAAATAAATGTAATTTTCTCCGTATAAGGCCATATGCCATAAATGTAAATGTCTGCTCCTGCACCTCCTCAAGGTCTGATGCAATGTGCCTTCTGTAATGCTTTTCTGCTCATCACAGTTATACAGAGTTGTTCAGTTACTCTGACCTGCTGTTCAGCTCTAACCGGTCTGGCTATTTCTCATCATAACATTACAATGTGCTGAATTAATGCTTACTGGATGTATTTGTTCGTTAATTTATCGTTTAGTTCGATGTATTTTGTACCGTTTTGGTGTAAACTCTAGAGGTTGAAATCTTGGGAGATCGGATAAAATACTCAAACTAGCTGGCACCAACAACCATGTCACTGTTAAAGTGACTGAAGAAATGCTGACTTGCCTTCTAAAGATTTCTTATTAATCGATTTAGTGCTGCTTTGTAGGACATTCCTATTTATACAGATTTATTTATTTCTACATATGCAATCACAACCTTTATCTTTCTTATTTGTGAATAATTTTGCAAACTATATACTGTACATATTTCTATCCACTAGTAGTGTTAATCAATGAGTCATAACACATCATTCTGATTAAGTTCATTTCTAGTGAATCAAGTACTGAATCAAATATCTTTGAATATATTCAATATTTAAAGATTACACTACTAACAGAGGTAAAAAAAAAAAAAGGGGGGGGGGGGGGGGGTCCAGAGAAGTCTGGTATGAGAATCATGTCCATATCTGACATTCAGAAATGAGGCAGCCACTTGTGAGACAGGCAGATCAATTCTCAGGCAGAAACATGTCGATTTTGCTTGGTGTTGGAGAGGAGAAAAAGACACCTCCTAGGGAGACATCCTGTGACTTCATGCTTAGAGAAATGTGAAAAGAAATTCCCAAAACTGTGAATTTCATCAATCAGTAGTAGGCAGCAAATAAAAACATATTTTATTTCTTCTCTCTTAAATACCTGCACTTAAAAAAGTATATTTGTAAAATATTTTAAAAAATTCGATTGAACATTTTTTTTTATTATTATTATTTTCAAGTAACTTAATACCTTTCTTGTGGTAGATATAAAATCTTTCATTTTGAAACATAAGTAGTTTGGAATGAAGCCATATTTCTAAGACACTCTACAGTTCAGCAAGGAAGTTATTTGTTTCGGTTTGCACATCACAAAATAGACCACAAAAAAAAAACACTTGCAAAGATGTTTGTAAAGGAAAGCTTGAAGGTGTTCATGCAAAATAAGATGCAAAAAAGGATGCTAGCCAGAGCTTTATTGAAACAGCATATGAGAGCTGTTTGCTTTCTCTCAAATGCAGATAAGCCCCAGGCAATGTTCTGCAGCCTCCACATTGAATATTTATATTGTCACAAATAGGTTAAGGTGTAAATGTTTTTTTGGAATCTTGGATAGGCCAGACTGCATTTAAGGAATTCAAGTTTTGCCTTTTTTAATGATTCGATTGGGAATTTTTTTGATACATTTATTTACGGTTATTCATTTAAAAAAATGCCTGTGTTCGAAGTTTCTTAAACAAAGTAAGGACAATCCAAATATAGAGCTACTGTATGTCATGAGCCAATATTGATGCAGGACTTACATGACTATGCTTGCCTTTCAGAAATAGCACAAGACAGCTGAACAAGTTAAGTAAGGAAACTCCATTTCAATGCCAAGAGTTAAAAGATAAAGTGCAGACTGTACAGTTGATGGACAAATATAACGAAGGGTATAAAAACAAGAATGTTGTGCAATATGCAACTTTTGGCACTGTCATATGGAAACCTAGGGGTGAAACAGTTCAGATGAGTCTTGACATGGTTCTTCAGATGCTTGCAAGAATCGCTGCATGATGAGGACCAACTTGGCTATTACTTGACACCTTGATACTAGCTAGCAAAAATGTTCTACCTGCTTGACCTCTTCAGCCTGTGTTTTGGTAGATAGTAGTTAGCTACACCAAGTTTGTTAGGTTTTTTTAACGAAAATAAAGGAAATACAGCTCATTCACA
Organism: Tachysurus vachellii; assembly: GCF_030014155.1. NCBI lineage: Eukaryota > Metazoa > Chordata > Actinopteri > Siluriformes > Bagridae > Tachysurus > Tachysurus vachellii. The sequence goes on from NC_083460.1 coordinate 35,265,256, forward strand.
GACCTTACTGGATGCCAGGGAGTGTAGGGTTGAATAAGTGAGTAGCACTGCATAGGTTGGGATTCAGCATGAAGGCTTAATGTAAGCATTTGCCAGAGGCAAATCTGAGCCCTACTAATATTAGTCTAGAATTCAGAATTCTACTGCTGATGTTTCTTCAAGTTATCAGCTCATCAATGAATGCCAAACCTCCTAGTATGGTCATCCTTGGCAAACAGATCTAAGGGAATCAGATAAATAATGAGCCTAAACTTTCCATGAAAAGTACAAGAAAGACAAAGCGTACACTAGCTGGATTAGAAAGACCCACACATCAGGTGAGAGCCTGGTGACAAGGCCACTAAGATCAGGGGAATGCCAGTCAAATGGTTTATGTGATGGCTTAGACCTATGCAATGGAAACTTTTTTTGGGTATATAACATTTACTTAATTTAAAAAAAATAAGGTGGTGCCATACAGTATAACATTAGAAATTGTATTAATTGTTTATGTTTCTCAGCATCTAACCCTTGGGGTTGACAGCTGCACAATTATATAAATGGTTTCTAGAGTGGTTTCTTTTGGTTCACGGAGCTAGGAACCACTTTTCTACAGAATCCCTTTGAGTCAGGGGCGTTCAGTCTTATATGTGTGGTTGTGTGGATGCAGGTTTTCATCCCAATCAGGCAGGAGATGCATCTGATTCCACATGTTTATTCGTTTGAGCTTGGCTTTAAATAGACTCAGGTGTGGCTTCTGAATGATTGGAATGAAAATCTGCACCAGCCCTTTCGGGTTAAGCTTGCTTTAGGGGATTCCAAGACAAATCTAGCAAATTACCTTCTAGGAATCCCTTGTAAGAGGAAAACATTCTGTTGTAGTTCCTACACGATAAGCAGAATAACTTTTACAGGCAATGGTGCTGAGATGGAACTAGTTTTTGAGGGTCTATTATTATCTTCTATACTTTTTGCTTTTTGCTACTACTTTCAGTCAGTAATAGCATTTGTCCTAAATTAGAGAAACATAGGTAGAATCTTGCCAGAGGAGTATTATTTGGCAATAAATGTTCTTTATGTGAAAAAACTGTTCTCTGTAATGGATTTAGACTATCACATCCTGTAACATTGCCTCCAGCCATCGGTTTTCAGAATCATCTGGATATTTAAAGCTGATTGATGATTTACAGTACAAAAGCTTGTATGGGATATCAAAATCTCTATGACTGTTATCAGTCAGGTCATTCCACACGGTTACAATCCATTACAAAGTAATTCTTAACAGGTGACCAATTTGTGTTTGAAAGATGCTTTAGATGTATTGTCAAGAAATTACAGTACAGTTAACTCTATTATGATGGAATAGACCCCAACACTACCACCACACCCAATCCTGTTACTTAACCAGATGTATCTTTTGGACATCATGTCTTGTCTTTAATTCATGTAAAATAATATAATGTATGTATACAGTATTACATGATCAAGCAATTAATGAAATTGTACTAAAAAAATGTGTACTGAAATTGACTTGACAGCAAACTTGCATTTATTTATTTTTTATTTTTTGTTGTTGTTGTTGTTGTTAATTGAAATGGAAACCTTTGCAGATTGCTGTTGCATAATGTGACGCGAACACGAGACATTTGGATTATGACAAACCTTAAGCAAGCCTCTATAAGTCCCTTGTATTAATTGCTTATCACCACTGAACAGTTTGCAAATATGAGGGCTTGTTTATGTGTGTTTGTGTGTGTACACATACTAGCTTCCCAAAGTGCAGCCCAGTTAAAGAACTCACAATGTTCTAGCTGCATATCTCTTACTACAGCTCCATCCTCTGAGGCAAAAAAAATGCTGAGACAGTGGTTCCTGCAGCCACCTGCACTGCTACTTGAGTAGACTCAAACAATAATTACATTTGCTTTTGGCTTGACGAATGATTTAGCCCATTATCTTAACCCAGATTCAGCGTGACACTGGCTCACCTCACCGATTGGATCTGCCACAGCTGTATTTTTAGACCTTTCTGTGCAGCGTTCGGGTATGTGGGTACTGGTACTGGGTAATTTTATTTAGTTGTGTGCTTGTGCTGTCATTTATTTTTTTATTTCCTATGGAGTGATTTTCCTTTTAATCCTGAAGCCCTACAATTTTATTTCATCACACCGAAGCAGTCATTAGGTTTCCCTCATCTGCTAGTCAACTGACCTAATACATCCCGATTGTAGAACATGATTGTATGTGAGAGAGAGTGTTAAATGACGAAGAAGAGTGCTTTACGGTTGAACTGTCCTCAGACTAAAGACATTTTCACACTTGGTTTGGTTGCTTTCACATTGAAGCCATGGATTGATTACATTCTTTGGCAAAGGTCACGTTTTTGACTCAGTTTTGCCAAAAAGTAGCCAATAGAATACAAAGATAAATAGTAGGGGAAAAAAAGCAGCACTATCTGGATATAAGAAACTACTCACACAGCAAAGGTGATCTGATTACAGCACTCCAGTCATAGAAAAGTGTAGTTTTATATATCAGAAAGCTGACCATATAACCCTTCCTGCACCATAACAAAACATAACATAACAAAACAAAGCAGAGAGTTTCCACATACAATGTGGACCGCAAACAAGAAGACCAGGGATCGGGTTCTTTAAAGCTACTGTTACAATGTTAAGTGTTAAAAGCTCTTAACTTTAATTAAATCTTTAATCTTTAATTAAAGATCATTTAATTGAACTAAACATCCTGATTGTAGGACTACCCAGGGTCATCTCAATTGGTGTGTGGGACCAAGGCTGATGGAAGCTAGCTTGTATGTAGTGTTAATCAGTGTTATTCACTTCACCTAACATTAAAACCACTAAGGTGAAGAGAATTGTTTATCTCATTATCTCATTGTTTATCTCATTACATTGGCACCTGTGAAAGGTTGGTACATAATAGACGATGTGTTGGAAGCAGAAAAAATGGGAAAGCTTAACAATCTGAGCGACTCTGACAGGGGCCAAATTGTGATGGTTAGATAACTGCATCTGAGCGTCTCCAAAACATCTGAAGTGTCCTAGTATGCAATGGTTAGGACATATAAGGAAGGACAACCTGTGAACCAGCAATAGGCTCATGGGCAAGCAACAATGAGTCAGTCTGTTCCGATCCAAAGAGAAGAGGTATTTTAGGACAAATTGCTCAAGAAGGTAATGCTGGCTATGATAGAAAGGTGTGTATATATATATATATATATATATATATATATATATATATATACATATATATATATATATATATATATATACATATATATATATATATGTATATATATATATATATATATATATATATATATATATATATATATATATATATATATATATGTATATATATATATATATATATACATATATATATATATATATATATATATATATATATATATATATATATATATATATATATATATACCACCCCGGGACAGGTGCCATTGTAAAAAGATATTTTATTCACATCACCTGTCTGGTTTTAAAGTTAGGGATGATTGGTGTAAATTACAGTACCCATAGACCTAAAAAAATCATGAGGTAAATGACTAGATAACAGATAAAGGATGGCACATTATTCAAAAGTCATTGCAACTGGTTAACTAGTGGTATCCGGCACCAAGATGTAGTGGCAAAAGCAGCTTAAATAGCACAGTGGGCACAAAGGAAAATGATATGGATACCAAATTTGTTCTGTGTAATACAGACTCAAATGGTAAATAATATAAATATTTCTGCTGTTCTTACAGAAACATATCACAGTCAGTTGTAATAAAACTATATATATATACTGTATATATATATATATATATATATATATATATATATATATATATATATATATATATATATATATATATATAGTAAGTACAATTAAATGATAAATAATTTAATTCCCCGTTCTCTCCAATGGAATTTGAACCAGTATCCTCAGGCCCTCCTACCTGAAGCATTTTATTATACCAGGCACACGATTCACATGATTCAATTAACTACACAAGTGTGAGGATCTTGATTAAGTGAATAATACAAAGCAGTGTCAGAGAATTAATTGCCAGAGGAATACCAAACAGTCAGACATTGTAAGGACAATAAAAGCCACAGACCTAGGCTTTTGTTTGAGATGGATTCCTGGAATTTCAATAAGACTGTGTAATGTTTTCTGAGATGCTACACTGATCTCATACAGACAGTTTTACACTTTTATTTAAATGGATGCTCAGATGCTGAAATCAGTTCAAGTATCTGTAGCTGTTCAAGAATGGCATATAAGACTTTAAGGATTTTCTTGCCTGTAATTCTGAAAAACATTAAACCAGATCTTACTGTGCACTCACTGACCAAAGGTGTCCAAACAACTGAACGTAACTGAGCCAGACTGGCCAGACCTATTGTATATAATCCTGTAAGAAAAGAGGAGCATTGATTTTAGTTGGTCCTGGTCCACATTGATCTGGTCTCTAAATATAAATCTCTTTAAAATACAACTACTACTATTACTACTAACAATAATAATAATAACCTTTATAATAATAATAATAATAATTTAATAATAATAATAATAATAATAATAATAATAACAATAATAATAATAATTATTATTATTATTATTATCACTCACTCACTCATTTTCTACCGCTTATCCGAACTACCTCAGGTCACGGGGAGCCTGTGCCTATCTCAGGCGTCATCGGGCATCAAGGCAGGGTACACCCTGGAAGGAGTGCCAACACATCGCAGGGCACACACACACTCTCATTCACTCACGCAATCACACACTGCGGACAATTTTCCAGAGATGCCAATCAACCTACCATGCATGCCTTTGGACCGGGGGAGGAAACCGGAGTACCCGGAGGAAACCCCCGAGGCACGGGGAGAAATGCAAACTCCACACACACAAGGCGGAGGCGGGAATTGAACCCCCAACCCTGGAGGTGTGAGGCGAACGTGCTAACCACTAAGCCACCGTGCCCCCTATTATTATTATTATTATTATTATTATTATTATTATTATTATTATTATTAAGTACATGAAGTAAAATGAGACCTATCCATTTAAAGTCTGGAAAGATTTTATTTATTTATTTATTTATTTATTTATTTATTTATTTATTTATCTCTAGGGATTATTAACAATGTTCCTACCTTCCCTTGTAAGAGGAAAAAGGAACTACTCTTTTGTAGTTCTACAGAGAACCCTTACATGTTATGTTGCTGGGAGAAACTTATTTTAGAGGAAGCTATCCTCTATACTTTGTGTTTTTGCTACTGATTTTAGTCAGTAATAGCGTTTGTACTAAATTAGTGAAACGTAGGTAGGATCTTGCCTAAGGAATATTATATGGCAAAAAAAAAAAGTACTTTATGTGGTAAAATATCTGTTCTTTTTAATGGATTTAGACAATTACATCCTACTGTAGCATTGCCTCCAGACATCTTTCATCAGAACCATCTGTATACTGTACCTGAGGCTGATTGATGATTTTCTTTCATTTTTGGAAAAACTTGTATGGGATATGAACATAATTTCTGTGGCTATTTTCAGTCAGGTCATCCTGGATGGTTACAATCCATTACAAAGTAATGCTTAAAACATGACTGATTTGTGTTTGAAAGATGCTTTAGATGTCTTCCATGCATTTTTTGTCCAACATGCTGGATAACGTAGTGTCTAGAAATTCTCTAGAATGAGCGACACCACCACTTCCAGCACACCCAACCCCTGTATCTTAACAGATATAGAGAAACTGGAATCTACGAACACACTGTTATTCTAAGCTACTAGAAAAATAGAATTTATATCCAGAATATTTTTCTTCAGTGTCCAGATCATATCAGAACAACCAAGTGGAACTTGGTAACCTTCGCAGATAAAATAGTAATAATGTCCCTTTTTATAAACCTTTAAAAGTGACAAATGTACCATGAGCAGTTTTTAGAGTGAAGCTTTTAAAGGTAAACTATGCCCATGTTTCTAGGGGAAAGATGCATACAAAAGGTAGAAAAGGTTACTCTTAAAATTCTTAAAATTATAACCCCAGCCACGATCTGTAGTTTAGTACTCCCTTTTTCTCCAGGCAGCAAAAATAAGACCTTAAAAGCTCACAAGGGCAAATTACAAAGACAAAAACAGACAGTGAAAACATTCTTAACCCTGAGCCCAATTTCATGTGTTTATAGTGTCATATCTTGGCTTTCATGCAGTTAAATGGCTTGGCGTGCAAATAACCATTCAACTATATATATTATGTATAATATTAAATAATGTATGGGATTATTTTATATCTTAATGTATAGAAAACAGCTTTATTCACACTTTCACATTTGAATATTTATCTTATATGAACCATGAATTATTTATATGGTTGTATGGCATATGGACTCTAAATGTATATTATTTGTTATTCGGCAACATCGTTAGACTCATTACATAAAGAAGACGATCCTTTGCCTGAATAGTAGACAGGATTTAATGCTAAACTGAGAGCAAATGTCCTGCTCAACCTGCATGGCAACAGAAGACTGTAAAATACTCTCACATTCCCAAAAGCCTCTATCGATATTTATAGTCAGAGGAAATAACAGCATGTAATGCTCATTTTATAACATCCTGCTGGTTCAGATGGAGTATTACAACACCTTTTCTCTTCGGATGTGCGCAGCATCCATGATCATGACAATTTTAAAGATGACAACAACATCCAAAGGGCTTTCTGATTGACATAGCATGGCACTCAGACTTATTTTGTGCCATAGAATCCGCTACATGCAGAATTAACCTGCCTTAAGCTCTCATCCTGCTAAATAAATAAAGCTTGCAAATAAGTTTGCCTAGGTTTTGAAATTGCCGGATTTTCAGAGAAACAAAGTAGCAGCCCCTGGCACTAAGTGTTCCAAACTGCTGAAGACAGAGTTTTGCTATATTTTCCATTCTTAAAATTCATAAAGAGAGCTGATGCAAGAACAAACAATAAATAAAATGAAAACTGCAAACACTTGCATTGCTTCACAATGGAATCATGTATGTGTATTTTAAAAAATGACACAGCTCTAGTATGTAATTGTCGCCAATCAGATTATGCCAGTTTTATGATTATGCCATGCTAGATTATGCCAATTCGGAGCTCGTGCCTCCTATAATTACATTTGTATATCAAATAAACACGTGAGCTCCTGATATGTGATAAATAAATATTTGATTTACTAAAGACCTAAAGCAATAACACACTTTTACGAAGCAGCAGAAACTAAGGAGATGATCTGAATAAAATCTATTGTTTTTTTTTTTTTTAAATTGTGGAAAAAGGAATAAATCAAGAAAGAGCCAGTTTAGCTTCTTTAAATACATCCTGTTCTCTGCTCTAAAAAAAATAATTCAGAAGGTTCTTTTATTATTTCACAGGATATGATTCTTTATTTGAAATGATACTCTTTCCTGTCTACAGATCAAATGCACATTCCAGTGATAATACCAGTGAAAATGAGCTTTCTGATTGAATGAGTTTGAATATGCCTCTGGAATGTGCAATGTAAAATCCTGATGCATGATTTCCTTCCTGCTATTTATAGAAATAGCTCCATCGGCACCCTATTCGTCTTCAGTTTAAGGACGCAATCTCCTAAAGCTGTGTGTATTGTTGTGGACCTGGTATTGTGGCCTTTGAGTGCGACTCAGTGAAAGGACTTTGCTCTGCTCTGCTCTGCTGGAGCAGCTCTGTATCAGGGCATTTCCAAGGTTTGATCGATGGCGACTTTACAGTGGCCACCGCAACTATCTCATTTTTTTTCCCTCTCTCCTTCCCTGTGACATGATAATAAAAGGTAAATGTTTAATGCCCTCAGCTCAATTGGCATACACCACACAGCTACACAGGCTTCTAGCACCTTTCTGTTCTGCTGGCCGCCAAGTGACTGATGACACCAGAATATAACCAGCATCACTTTAACGCCAGCGGAGACGGAGGACTTGAGGCACACTTCTTCCAAGTTCTCGCTTTCTCTTACCTTTATATTCTTACAGGGCATCTATTGTATATTCTGTATATACTGCACAAACAATTACAGTAATTTTAACCCTCTTTAGTTACCTTTTATTTATGCCTGACTTCACTCTTATTCTTGTCAGCACTCTCTCATTACCATTTTATGATCCGTAGCCGGTTATTGACTCTGACACTGGAGAAGTAAAACACGTTCAAAGATGGAACTCTTGATACTGGTTAATTTCTCTGGTTGATTCAAATATGTTCAATTTAGATAACAATGGTTTTCATATTCCATTTTCCTTCTTATACACAGTATTTTCACCTTTACTTCTTATCCATCTCATTTCCATATCACCCATAAGGCTATTGCTCAACGCTTTTGAGATAAACCATTAACAGCTGAAATGCATGCAGGCCAAATTTAGATTTTATGTGAACAGATATGTGCTCCTTGCCCTCCCTTATGTCTAAGATGCATTTTATGCCTCCATAAACAAAATGAGCAATTGCGCTGATGGAGAAAACATCAATTTTTGCGAGGCCTCCTTCAGGATGGATCATAAATATTGATGTCCTCCCGAGTCGTCTAACCAGAATCCCAGGGATGGTTAGTATAACAGTGAACTGAAAAAATGTATAGTATAATGGGTGTAGTATAATGTACACACAAAGTATTTACCTCAGGTTAGAAATGATACTCTGCACAGATTCTGCAGTACCAAGAAATGTGCTGTATCTTCAGGAAAATGTTATATTAAACAAAAATAACTTTTCAGTCCAAATCTCAGGACCTCCAAGCTGCCACTGTTGGGCCCTTAAGAAAGGCCCTGAACTCTTAACTGCCCAGCTGTATAAAATGAGATAAATCACTTCATTACAGATAGATTTTACAATCAAACCATTTCAAAAACAATCCATGGATCATGTCTCCAAATATATCCGATTTTTTTTCACAAAGTGTCAGATTGCATTTGACATTGTTTATAGTAGATTTGTAACTGAATGCATTATTTGAAATGAGCATTTGTTTGAGTGTTCATACAGGAATAGGTGGCACAATTTTTTTTTAAATGCAGAAAGTATTACATGCCATTTTAGTTTACACTGTTGTTTTTTATTTTATTTTATGCAGGTAGAAGCAAACAGTCGAATATTAAAAATACAGGACAAAGAAAGACAGCATAACAGACATGTGGTACTGAGTGATGCTTTTACAGCATCCTTATAATCTGCCTGTTCTGGATCAGAGTGGAAAGAAAATCAAATAAATTCATTAGGTTCATTTCTGGTTTTTAGATAAAATGTATAATTTATTCCATATCAAATTCAGTTTAAAATCTAAGTAAATTTACCCCTAATTTACAGGCATAATAACTATAATAATGGTGGGTTATAATGGCTTACACCAGTGTAACAAAATTAAGGAATCAGACTTCCTAGAAATGCTTTATGGACCCCATTTTCTGAACCATGTACAGTATTTACACTCCTGATAATGTTTTTACATACATTACATACATTACTAGTTCAGGTATGAACACGTATCCCACATTTAGACGTAAACTGTAAGTAAAACTGAAAGTCTCCTGTTGCTGTACTATTATGCTAACAGTATGCGTGCCTACTGCTGGTTGCCATAGTAATAACGTTTCTCAGATTGTGATGCATCTAGCATTCCGTTTGACAGCAAATTAGTTTCATTGGCACTAAAATGAAACATTCTTGAAAGAGAGTGTTTGGTATATAAAATTCTCTAGTGTTCATATGCGTCGTTTCATATGAGATGAAGGAGAAGCAGCGTGTGCTCTTTGACACGGATCACGTGTGCTCTGCAGTCTTTACTTCCATTGGCTGTCACTGCACTTAGTCTGCCCACACATGAAACACTTGAAACTTCACTGGACACATCTAGTCATCAAAGATTACTGTCACTCATATAGCCTGAGGTTGCCAGCTCTCATTGAAAATAAATTCTTTCTGTTTACATTGTTGCTGTACTCATAAACATAGCATCAGTCTGTTACCTTACAGAGTGGGATTCCAGGAAAATGTGTAAATAATCTTGACTTAACCAATATTAATCAAACCAGAACCAGATTTACTAGAAAGGGTTATTTACAATCTTATTTTATTGAAAGGTGCCAATTTTATGGCACCATTAGAAACCGTAAGATGCAATGCACTAGCTTTCACACACTCCAACATGATTGCAAAGTGGTTTTTTTTTTTTTTTCGTAGATTTTGTAAATTAAATGTCAAGCTAGTTGACAAAAAAAATGTGTCCAAATCGACAAATAAAGATCAGACAAAAAATACCACATTGCAGAGTAGTCTGTTCTGACATCTTTAATTTATTTAAGTCATTTTCTTGTATAGTTACATTCCAATTAAATACATTCTCACGAGTGTCCAAGTTTTCAGATTTTATAGCACAACCAGTGTAATAACACTAGCAGGGTTTCTTTGTTCCCCATATTTAATGAAGGTCAAGGCCAGTGAGAATTTTCTGGCACTATTATTAAAACCAGGAATTCGCCACTGAGCTTTTTACTTATTTACGACCTGATTTGTGATGAATACCATTACATGTCATTTGCTTTCCCCCATTTAATTAAGGGTGAGTCCTCTGTAAACTGGATTCTCCATTTTAAGGCCACTCTGATGAGAGCAGAAAGAAACATTGAGTGCCACGTTGCTTCTCTACTGGAGTTACCCGGGTTAAGTGGTTTTCTCGAGGGCAGTGACCTGTGTGAGGGCAAGTGCTGTAGAACTGCCATCTCACTGGGACAAGGTCAGAGTGCTGTAGAGCCCATTTGAGAAGTTGGACTATCTTCGACTCATCAGGCTGCAGCCATGCGGGATCACAGAGAATGTAAATGAGGCGGGAAATAGTAGTCGTGCGATTTCCTTCGAGGTTCCTGGAGATCCCTAACAAATTTAAAGTAATTATACTCTGAGAGCCATTGGAAAATACAGGTATACCATATATTAACAGCCATTATTTTTTTCATCTGTATCAAATTCAGATTTTTTTCCCCCAGAAAGTAAAGAAGGCAACAAAAATCAGCGGGCAAAATTGATTAAATATTGTTTCTCCATTTGCGTTTCTGTAATTGGTTTGTCTCACCATGGATATATTGACCCCTGTGAAGATGCTCCAATTTAATAAAAACTTAGATGAGCACTTGTGGGTTTGAATGAATCAGAATGTGCTTTTTGGTTCCAAATACCATGGTACTGGTTCAAAAAAAAAAAAAGTTTCTATAAAGGCCAAAGAATGAATGAAAGGACGAGATAACTTTCCATTGAAAGACACGCAGAAACTCTTGAATATTTGGGCTTGAAAAGGCTTTAAATTCTCAGGGTCATCTTAAACATTTAGGAGAAAGAGAGTTGTTTACCATCATAACCATCATAGCCTAACCTAAGCAATATTTCACATTATATTATTATATTGCTGAATGATTCTTATTGGTCAGAAGGTCTTGAATCATTTTCTATATGAGCAGACATGTTACATAATTAAGAATAATATATAGTATAGCACAATATTTTATACATACATTATATTTCATATATTACTCTCTCACTCTCACTCATTTTCTACCGCTTATCCGAACTACCTCGGGTCATGGGGAGCCTGTGCCTATCTCAGGCGTCCTCGGGCATCAAGGCAGGATACACCCTGGACGGAGTGCCAATCCATCGCAGGGCACACACACACTCTCATTCACTCACGCAATCACACACTACGGACAATTTTCCAGAGATGCCAATCAACCTACCATGCATGTCTTTGGACCGGGGGATGAAACTGGAGTACCCAGAGGAAACCCCCGAGGCACAGGGAGATTTCATATTTTAATCATATTATATTTTATATTTATAATACACCCTTCTTTATCATGCACAATATTACGTAAATCTATTTTAAGTGACTTTTTTCACTCTCTTTTTTCCTGGGTAAACTGTGATTTGAAAATAAAGCCTAAAGTCTAAATAAATTAATTATAAAATGTGTTTATTGGATTTAAAAAGAGTCTCGAGTGTCAGCTTTTTGTCACAGTCAAACCTAACGCATTAACTTTACGTTTGTAGAAGCAGGAAAGTGTAAAGGATGAAGGATTTTTGCTTTGAGGTTTCTCTAACATGACAAGCTGCATTTCTTCTTATTATCTTCATGAGTGAGGAAAAAAAGACTTTTGGAAAAAGGGATTTTGTAGCTGCAGTGTCATAAGTGTGTCACATCACAATAAATATAAATAAAAAGGGAAAATATGTATGGTTTTTATTAATAATTTATTAATTCAAGAGGCTTTTATTGTCATTTTGATCATATATAGCTGATGCAGTACATGTTCCGGTAGGACCTTTGTGCTACATAAGACAACAGGACTAAGGGCTAAATGGTGTCAATCTCCACCTTATTGTCTTCAGTGTCCCTCTGAAATTTGCTCTATCTTCTGTCCACAGGTCCTGTAGCAGTGATCAGTGGGGAGGAAGACTCCGCCAGTCCACTTCATCATGTCAACCATGGAATCATCACACCCTGTACACTGGACGCAGGACCTGACGCAGTGGTGATCGGAATGAGCCGCATTCCTGTGCTGGAGAACCCGCAGTACTTCCGGCACGGACACAACTGTAACAAACCGACCACCCGTGAGTCAGCTATACACTACTTTCTCTTCTGTTTTGTTCTAAAAGTCGAACTTGACTCGTATTTTATGCTCATACACGTACACACACATTCCAGAGATTATGTTCAGACCATTATAAGTTTGTCAGTTTTAGTGATGGCTGCTCATGATACTGAAGATAAATTCTACCAAATGGTCCCATTGTGTAAACACAAAAACTATTATACATGTAAGGAATAGACACACTTTCTTTATCTTTTATTCAAAGACATTAAGGCAACACTACTCGTGCTTTCCATATTCTTATTTAAGTGTTTGTCATTCTAATCATGTATTGTCTCTTCTGAATAACAAGCAAGATAAACAGAAAAGCAGCACTTGTTATGAGGCTCGCAAAGGATGAGGGTAAAGGCACAATATACGACCCGTTTGTCCCCCAAAGGACGATATACGATTAAGGGAACCAAGTGTGAAAGTGGTGCAAATGACAACCAGCTCAGCAAAAAGTGCTTCGCACCTTGGCTGGGGTGCCAACCAGGTAGCTTTTTAGTGCACAACTCAAAAGGTTGATTACAACTATAGTGTCAGATCTGTGATTACAGCACATGCAGGAAGCCATGGATTTGCCTAATAGGGAACTTGTTGTATTATAGGACTTGCAGTTAACTGGGACCTTTGTTCAAACAATTCAAAATGTACTCTTCTATAATTTCTTCCTTATAAGGTTTATTATATGTCAGTTTACCTCTAATAGCTCCTCCAAAAGCAAATTTAAAAACAAACAAAAAAAAAGATTAACAAGAAAGTCGTGCACTATGTTCATGTTCACTATTGTTTTAAATAAACACTTGTATTTCATATGCTAATGGAGGGTTTATGGGGGTGACTATGATAAAGGCACCCCAGTGGGTATTTCATCAAGTGTCTTTGATAGATTTGATAGTTTTGGGCAAGAAAGAAAACAGCCTCACCTGTTTAACTGCACCTGCTCGTGTGTGTGTTCTTTCATATGACCATTAGTTACTTTTGATTCTACCAAAATAAAAATAGATCCACTTCAAGCTATTTGTAAACAGCAAATATGATGGAGCTTAGCCCCTCTGGGCCATTTATGTCAGCTGGCTCTAGTCACTTTTACATTCCTTCACATCTTATTTCACTTCCACCAGTGTACACGCCACACACCAATCATCAGGAGGAACACCATGAATAGTTTGTGTCAGTGTTGCAGAAATATGAGATGAAGATATTGATTTGGGTGATTTTAGAGCAGGAATTTATAATCTTGCCAATGCTTCCTTGGTACTTGCATATTAAATGTCATAAAGAAGGAAGATACAGTGCTGTGCAATTACTGTCGGTCTTAGGCACCCTAAGGTTTTTTTTAATATACATTTGGCTTAGATGTTTATTTGAGGGCAACATAGTGGTGCAGCATGATAGCTCCAGAGTCCTGGGTTTGATCCTGAGCTCCGTATGGGGTTTTTGCACTAGTTCTTCTTGTGGTTGCATGAGTTTCCATTCGTTTCAAGTATAATAGATGGACTGGCTAAGGTAAATTACTTCAAAGTGGGATTTAGTATGTGAAAAATGTTGTCCTATGAAACCCTAGCATCTCATATGGGGCGCATTCCCACCTCACACCCTGTCCTCATATGATGAGCTCTGGATGCGTGAACCTGATCAGAATAAAGTGAAAGTGAATAAGTAAATATTTAATGATGTCTTCTGCATTACTGCATGAGTACAAAATGACACAATTTTTCGATTTAGGAAAAATATTAAAAATGACATCATACGTTTTACAGGAAAAGGTTAAAAGGTTTGTATGTCATCAGACATGAAGGAAATACTTGATGTCAGGGATTGACTGGAAAAAAAAAAAGCAGGTGTAAAGAGCAGCAAGTCTCCCAAAGAATTATAGAAGGTTGTCCAAAATAAATAGCATCCAATGTAGTCATAAAACTTTATGAGGTGCAACTGAGAATACTAATGCATTTTAAAGACAAAAAATGGGCATTTAGTTTATTGCTGTTTTTATAGTAGGATTTTTTTGAATGCCTTTTTGCTTTACATCCTTTCATTACAGTGCCTCAACACTTTTGCACAGAAGCATACTGTACCTTTATCCTCATTATTCACTTCTACTAAAATCTGCACACGGCTGCTGTTTGCATTTTGATTTCTAAAAGTCAGAAAACACACCCTAATGTGGACCTTTGTGGGTGTCTGCTCTAATAGTTACACCAATATATTGTGTTATTACTAAACTACGATATGTAGGACATGGAGGAATCATGCAGGCCTCGATAAGCTGAAGTCTCTCATATTAAATATAGATGACTCATGGATGGCACAGACCTGCTGTCATTGCGAATTGTACTGGCACACATACCACTCTATTGTTGGACAAATGGAGGTTCTTGGCTACTCTTTTGATCATTGCTGCTGCTAAGATTTATTTTTTACTTTGAGTCCCAGTGCCTACTCATCTGCTGGCCTGATTCTAATGGAGATTCTTCATTTAAACCCTTTCAAATAAATAAGAACAAACTGTTCTTTTGCTACATAGATCCTTTTTTATTTTGATGTTCATCACATATATAAACAGTAAAAGGAAGCTCGTTCATTGACAGAGATGAATTCCTTTTATATATATATATATATATATATATATATATATATATATATATATATATATATATATATATATATATATATACACTAACTTTCACACACTCACACATTGAAATTCCCAACACACTGCAGCGGTCGGTTAACTATGAGCTCTGTGATGGCCATGTGGAAATCTCAGACACAAGGAAGAGAAATTCAAATTAAGCTCTCATGAATAAATTAAAAGACTATTCATTATAGATTGTATAAATTCTTTATGGCTCGTGGCCATTTCACGTTAAACCCTCTTGAAAACGAGGGTGTGATATTTCAATGACACTTTCTTGAAAGGAATGCACACATTTTTAGTCTTCTGCCTCTAGATTTCAGTAAGTCTGTTTAGACTGCTGTTTAAAATTAGAAACACATTTGGCTCAATCTGTTTTTGATTTTGGCTCAAAACACACAATATGTTTCATATGGTGATAAAGTGCGTTATCTGTAAAGCAATATTTTCATCCGGATTTTGTAGGAATAGATTTCTTTCCTACTTAGAGCTTTGTTTTTGACTGCATACTGATATTTCTTTTAGACTGAAGTGTTTTTTTTTTTTTTTTTGCCCCCCCACCCCCCACCACCCGGAGAGAGTGGTCTTGCCAATATTACCTTGTAGGAATAAACACATTGCTGAATAGGTGATAATTCATTGAAAAAAACATAACTTGCTCAGAACTGTATGATTCAGTAAATTTATTTGATCTAAAATGTGCATTAAAAACTCATTTCTAACAGAA